>NC_137258.1:24616561-25210216 GCF_965637545.1 Phallusia mammillata | reverse complement strand
AACCTAACCCTAACCCTAACCCTAACCTAACCTAACCCTAACCCTAACCCTAACCCCCTACCCTAACCCCTAACCCTAACCCTAACCTAACCTAACCCTAACCCTAACCCTAACCCTAACCCTAACCCTAACCCTAACCCTAACCCTAACCCTAACAACCCTACCCTCCTAACCCTAACCCTACACCCTAACCCTAACCCTAACCCTAACCCTAACCCTAACCCTCACCCTAACCCTAACCCTAACCCTAACCCTAACCCTAACCCTAACCCTAACCCTAACCCTACCCCTAACCCTAACCCTAACCCTAACCCTAACCCTAACCCTAACCCTAACCCTAACCCTAACCCTAACCCTAACCTAACCCTAACCCTAACCCTAACCCTAACCCTAACCCTAACCCTAACCCTAACCCTAACCCTAACCCTAACCCTAACCCTAACCCTAACCCTAACCCTAACCCTAACCCTAACCCTAACCCTAACCCTAACCCTAACCCTAACCCTAACCCTAACCCTAACCCTAACCCTAACCCTAACCCTAACCCTAACCCTAACCCTAACCCTAACCCTAACCCTAACCCTAACCCTAACCCTAACCCTAACCCTAACCCTAACCCTAACCCTAACCCTAACCCTAACCCTAACCCTAACCCTAACCCTAACCCTAACCCTAACCCTAACCCTAACCCTAACCCTAACCCTAACCCTAACCCTAACCCTAACCCTAACCCTAACCCTAACCCTAACCCTAACCCTAACCCTAACCCTAACCCTAACCCTAACCCTAACCCTAACCCTAACCCTAACCCTAACCCTAACCCTAACCCTAACCCTAACCCTAACCCTAACCCTAACCCTAACCCTAACCCTAACCCTAACCCTAACCCTAACCCTAACCCTAACCCTAACCCTAACCCTAACCCTAACCCTAACCCTAACCCTAACCCTAACCCTAACCCTAACCCTAACCCTAACCCTAACCCTAACCCTAACCCTAACCCTAACCCTAACCCTAACCCTAACCCTAACCCTAACCCTAACCCTAACCCTAACCCTAACCCTAACCCTAACCCTAACCCTAACCCTAACCCTAACCCTAACCCTAACCCTAACCCTAACCCTAACCCTAACCCTAACCCTAACCCTAACCCTAACCCTAACCCTAACCCTAACCCTAACCCTAACCCTAACCCTAACCCTAACCCTAACCCTAACCCTAACCCTAACCCTAACCCTAACCCTAACCCTAACCCTAACCCTAACCCTAACCCTAACCCTAACCCTAACCCTAACCCTAACCCTAACCCTAACCCTAACCCTAACCCTAACCCTAACCCTAACCCTAACCCTAACCCTAACCCTAACCCTAACCCTAACCCTAACCCTAACCCTAACCCTAACCCTAACCCTAACCCTAACCCTAACCCTAACCCTAACCCTAACCCTAACCCTAACCCTAACCCTAACCCTAACCCTAACCCTAACCCTAACCCTAACCCTAACCCTAACCCTAACCCTAACCCTAACCCTAACCCTAACCCTAACCCTAACCCTAACCCTAACCCTAACCCTAACCCTAACCCTAACCCTAACCCTAACCCTAACCCTAACCCTAACCCTAACCCTAACCCTAACCCTAACCCTAACCCTAACCCTAACCCTAACCCTAACCCTAACCCTAACCCTAACCCTAACCCTAACCCTAACCCTAACCCTAACCCTAACCCTAACCCTAACCCTAACCCTAACCCTAACCCTAACCCTAACCCTAACCCTAACCCTAACCCTAACCCTAACCCTAACCCTAACCCTAACCCTAACCCTAACCCTAACCCTAACCCTAACCCTAACCCTAACCCTAACCCTAACCCTAACCCTAACCCTAACCCTAACCCTAACCCTAACCCTAACCCTAACCCTAACCCTAACCCTAACCCTAACCCTAACCCTAACCCTAACCCTAACCCTAACCCTAACCCTAACCCTAACCCTAACCCTAACCCTAACCCTAACCCTAACCCTAACCCTAACCCTAACCCTAACCCTAACCCTAACCCTAACCCTAACCCTAACCCTAACCCTAACCCTAACCCTAACCCTAACCCTAACCCTAACCCTAACCCTAACCCTAACCCTAACCCTAACCCTAACCCTAACCCTAACCCTAACCCTAACCCTAACCCTAACCCTAACCCTAACCCTAACCCTAACCCTAACCCTAACCCTAACCCTAACCCTAACCCTAACCCTAACCCTAACCCTAACCCTAACCCTAACCCTAACCCTAACCCTAACCCTAACCCTAACCCTAACCCTAACCCTAACCCTAACCCTAACCCTAACCCTAACCCTAACCCTAACCCTAACCCTAACCCTAACCCTAACCCTAACCCTAACCCTAACCCTAACCCTAACCCTAACCCTAACCCTAACCCTAACCCTAACCCTAACCCTAACCCTAACCCTAACCCTAACCCTAACCCTAACCCTAACCCTAACCCTAACCCTAACCCTAACCCTAACCCTAACCCTAACCCTAACCCTAACCCTAACCCTAACCCTAACCCTAACCCTAACCCTAACCCTAACCCTAACCCTAACCCTAACCCTAACCCTAACCCTAACCCTAACCCTAACCCTAACCCTAACCCTAACCCTAACCCTAACCCTCCACTTTTCAAATCATTCGTCTAATATTCCGCAATTTTCATCTTTTTTCCGTTAGTTCCGAAATGTCAGCACCAGCTGCCCTGGCCCTATCCCGGCGGCCTCAGCCGTGACCAGACTTGTCCAGACCTGCCCGGACCTGCCAAGACGTGCCCACCCCTGTCAAGACCTGCCAAGACCTGCCCAGTCCTGCCCAGTCCTGCCCAGTCCTGCCCAGTCCTGCCCAGTCCTGCCCAGTCCTGCCCGGACTTGCACAGCCCTACCCCAACACTGTGCAAGCTGTCTCCGCTCTGCCTATTACTTTTAGCAATTCCGATCTCACGAGACGAAATTTACATGTTTTTTAATCATTCGTCTCATATTCCGCAATTTGGCAACTTCGTTTCCCTAATTTCCAAAATTCCGCAATTTTGGTCTTTTTTCCGTCAGTTCCGAAATGTCTGCACCAGCTACCCCGGCCCTGTCCCGGCGGCCCCAGCCCTGCCCAGACTTGCCCTGTCCGGCCTGGACCTGCCCACACCTGCCCAGACCTGCCCGGACCTGCCCAGCCCTGCACCAACACTGTGCAAGCTGTCTCCGCTCGCCCCGTTACTTTCAGCAATTCCGATGTCACGAGACTAACTTTACATGTTTTTTAATCTTTCGTCTCATATTCCGGAATTTTGCAACTTGGTTTCCACATTTTCCAAAATTCCGCACTTTTGATCATTTTCCCGTCTGTTCCGAAATGTCTGCACCAGCTGTCCCGGGCCTGTTCAGCCCTGTCCCGGCGGCCCCAGTCCTGCCCGGACGTGCCCAGACCTGTCCAGGCTTTCTTAGACCTGTCCAGGCTTTCTTAAACCTGCCCCAGCCATGTCCCAACAAATTTTAATATTGCTGAACTCGAACACACCGACCAAAAAATGTAATTTAAAATGTTTACAATCAACATTACCCAACCTACTTTTCCCATTTGCTGGTGTCAAACCTACCTGAAATAAGATAGCAGTACAATAACATCGCTATTGGAAAACAGATGTCGCAAAAATTTTGTTTTTTATTTTTTGTAAAAGACACTAATAAAGCAGACAAAATAAAAAAGTACAAACACACAGTGCATATAAACAATATGTTTAAATGGTAAAATCAGGGATGAACAAAGACTGAAAGGATTTTTTTGTGTATTTATACACAATGCTTCATACTTCTAAACAATTTCATTGCTTTTAAAAATCTCCTGTAGCCTCTTTCGATTGCCTCAAGCATTTTGTACTTTCGGAAAAATGAAAGGCAATCCTAGCATCAGTAGGTGGCTTCTTATAATTTGGCATTGTGCTGGTTGTTGCCTGCAGGTCTCCTACAAATAACAAAAACATAAATGCAAAAGTACGTACAAATTAGTTTAGAAGTACTTTTGTTTAATCCACAAGTGCAATCTTCTATTTCATTTGACTTTTCTGGTTTGTTTCCATCTCTCATATTAAACACAGGCCTTGGTTACAAATTACAATAAAGATGTGAAAATAAATGCTAGTTTTGATCAGAATTCTTTCCCTGCAGTACTCTGATAGCATATTGTTTGAGTCCAAGCCTTACAAACATAACACACACACAGTAGGTTTATTACAAATATGGAGCATAAATCATTTCATTTACATACCTGTGGGCTGTGGTGTTGTGTATAAATCTTAAACCATGGGATATTCAGTGTTCTTTTTATATAGGTATCGGTAAATTTCTCTCCAAAGCAGGTTTCTCTCCAACTAGATTTTCTTGTTAAACTTGATTTCTTTAGTTGATATTGGTCAATCAAAGGATTCTACAATCATGATAGTTTAAAGTGCATAATTCACAGATTGTTGCAGAAACATCAACCAGTACTTAAGTGTATGTAAACAACAACTATGGACATATGATTTCGTAAGCAACATCCAAAATACTAATACAACATAATTCCAAATTTCTAAACCCTGATGGCATATTTGCAGTTTCCTTTTTTTGAAATTTTGCATCAATGACATTAACTGCCAAAACTGAGTTAATATGAATTGCCTCTTTCCTGACCCCTTTGTTTCCCGGAAAGCTATTGTTACTTACATTATTAGTTTTTTGTATCCCGCTGTTGTTCTGCATTCCAGTCGAGTTCGAAGTCTTTTTGCCGATTTAAAAATAAAACCTTGCATATTACTTCACTTCTATTTATTATTAAAAAAGGAGGGCTTCAAGTCTAGTGATTTTTTCAAAATAGTTCATACTAATCAACCAATCTAGAAATATCCCTCAGTTTTGCAATATAACTACACCAAAAATCGCATGCATTCGTCCGAAAAAATAGAACATGTTCTATTTGTTAGGATGGCCTTGCGTTAACGTCCGTTTTCGGATAAAACGCATGGTTCGCATTCTGTGTATACACGTCGACGGAAAGCGACGGACCGAAATTTATGCGCGTATACGCATGACGGACGAAAACGGACCGAAACGGATCCTGTGTACAGCCACCTTTAAACACGACTCCCCACCCAACTCAACACACAAAAAACTATGTTATTTCGAAAGCTCAGTTTGCGAACATGGCTTTATTTCTTTAATGTCAGTTGTCACATTTACCTTTGACTTAACTTTTAATTTTTCTGTTCAGCGCCAAGCGTATCCCTTTACGTGCATTGTTCATTTGAATCTTTTCATCTACAGGTGGTAATGCACGAGTTTGACTTCACTCAAACCTTCCTGCAGGTTTTTGATATGCGTCATTGGTAAACAGGCGGTTTGCTTACAACCCAAATGTCTATCCTTTTACCCTTTTCTAATTCCACCCAGCATTTTCTGCTGATACAAGTACCTCAAAGTTAATTTTCTGCACAATGAACTAAGGTTAACAGATTAACAAATTCACCCAGTCTCGGCTAATATACAACTCTGCCCATTAAACCATCGCTTTGGACAATATTTAGGAATAAATGGGCATGTGTTACTTAAACACGATTCCCCACCCCTCCCAACGCCCCAAAAACTATGTTATTTTGAAACCTCAGTTTGTCGACATGGCTTTGTTTCGTTAATGTCAGTTGTTACATTTACTTTTCACTTACTTTTTTATTTTTTCTGTTCAGCGCCCAGCGTATCCTTTTAAGTGCTGTGTTCATTTTAATCTTTTCATCTTCATGCGGTAATGCACGAGTTTGACTTCACTCAAACCTTCCTGCAGGTTTCTGATATGTGTCATTGGTAAATGAATGATGCTGCACAAAACAGTCGACAGACAATCATTGACAATCATTGTTCTCAGAACACTAGCTATCCGGATGCCACAAGACCAAATTTCCTTTTTTTAATTACTCATTTAATTTTCCGCAATTTCGATAATTTTTCCGTATGTTCCGAATTGTCTTAAAACGTACAATTATGTGTGTATAAGTTACTCAAGCAGATGTCATTTATCCCAAACCTCTATCCCGTGACACTTTCTAATTCCCCCAAGAATTATTTGCTTACAAAACCCTCGCAATCCCAAATTTCTGCTCAAATAACTAAGTTTAAAGTAGTAACAAGATCGCCCAGTCTAGTTAAATATACAACTCTGCCCATTAAACCATCGCTTTGGACTATAACTTGGAAACAAGCTGCTTAAGCACGAACCCCCCATAAAACTTAGATATTTCAAATTCTTTGTTTGTCGAGATGGCTTCGTTTCATTAACACCAATTGCCACCATTATCTTTGACTTACTTTTTTATTTTTTTGTTCTGCACCATGTGTATTCCTTCAAGTGCGGTGTTCATACGAATCTTTTCGTTTTCGGGTAGACATTATCGAGTTCGGCTTCCCACAGGTTTCAGATATGCGTCGTTAGTAAATGGATGATCCTTGACAAAACAGATTCTGTCATGTCCCAGTGGGAAACATCGTACAGCGCTCTTACAGCTGAAAAGAAATAAAAAACTGACAACAGGCTTGAAAGAAATAAGTCAATGAGAGACTTGTATTAACACATGTAATACAACTGAACCCTAATTTGTGCGCAGTTAGGTGCCGCTAATAATGTAATAACATGACTTGCAGATTAAATGGTTTGCAACCAAAGTATGCACACACGACGACAGTTTGAAAATGCTAGACAGGGATCTACTGTCATACCATTGCAAGAATGTACACAAAATAAATAGCATCAATGCAGTACTGACAATATCGCTGTTCCACTCGTCAGTATGGCAATCAACATTTTGAACCTAACCTGATTTAATGTGCTTTGTATTCGGCTCCATAGTTTGCATTCAACCGACAAATAGTGTGTTTCTCTTTCCTAAGAAGCTCAGCTTGCTAACGCTGCCGATGATTGCTTGAAGCCTTCATCACCTAAACAAATTAAATTGATAAATAAATGTTCCCAAAAACAATGTTTTGAACATAACAGACAATCATTGTTGTCAGAACACTAGCTATTCCGATGCCACTAGAGCAAATTTACATGTTTTTTAATTACACATTTAATTTTCCACAATTTCGATAATTTTTCCGTATGTTCCGAAATGTCGTAAAACGTACAATTGTGTGTGTATAAGTCACTCAAGCAGATGTCATTTATCCCAAACCTCTATCCCGTGACCCTTTTCTAATTCCCCCCAGAATTATTCACTTGCAAAACCCCTGCAATCCCAAACTTCTGTTTCAAAAAATAAACTTAAAGTAGTAACAAGATCGCCTAGCTAAGTTATATATATATAACTCTGCCCATTAAACCATCGCTTTGGCCCATAACTTGGAAACAAGCTGCTTAAGCACGAACCCCCCATAAAACTTAGATATTTCAAATTCTTTGTTTGTCGAGATGGCTTCGTTTCATTAACACCAATTGCCACCATTTTCTTTGACTTACTTTTTTATTTTTTTGTTCTGCACCATGTGTATTCCTTCAAGTGCGGTGTTCATACGAATCTTTTCGTTTTCGGGTAGACATTATCGAGTTCGGCTTCCCACAGGTTTCTGATATGCGTCGTTAGTAAATGGATGATCCTTGACAAAACAGATTCTGTCATGTCCCAGTGGGAAACATCGTACAGCGCTCTTACAGCTGAAAAGAAATAAAAAAACTGACAACAGGCTTGAAAGAAATAAGTCAATGAGAGACTTGTATTAACACATGTAATACAACTGAACCCTAATTTGTGCGCAGTTAGGTGCCGCTAATAATGTAATAACATGACTTGCAGATTAAATGGTTTGCAACCAAAGTATGCACACACGACGACAGTTTGAAAATGATAGACAGGGGTCTACTGTCATACCATTGCAAGAATGTACACAAAATAAATAGCATCAATGCAGTACTGACAATATCGCTGTTCCACTCGTCAGTATGGCAATCAACATTTTGAACCTAACCTGATTTAATGTGCTTTGTATTCGGCTCCATAGTTTGCATTCAACCGACAAATAGTGTGTTTCTCTTTCCTAAGAAGCTCAGCTTGCTAACGCTGCCGATGATTGCTTGAAGCCTTCATCACCTAAACAAATTAAATTGATAAATAAATGTTACCTAAAACAATGTTTTGAACATAACAGACAATCATGGTTGTCAGAACACTAGATATTCCGATGCCACTAGAGCAAATTTACATGTTTTTTAATTACACATTTAATTTTCCACAATTTCGATAATTTTTCCGTATGTTCCGAAATGTTGTAAAACGTACAATTATGTGTGTATAAGTTACTCAGACAGATGTCATTTATCCCAAACCTCTATCCCGTGACCCTTTTCTAATTCCCCCCAGAATTATTCACTTGCAAAACCCCTGCAATCCCAAACTTCTGTTTCAAAAAATAAACTTAAAGTAGTAACAAGATCGCCTAGCTAAGTTATATATATATAACTCTGCCCATTAAACCATCGCTTTGGCCCATAACTTGGAAACAAGCTGCTTAAGCACGAACCCCCCATAAAACTTAGATATTTCAAATTCTTTGTTTGTCGAGATGGCTTCGTTTCATTAACACCAATTGCCACCATTTTCTTTGACTTACTTTTTTATTTTTTTGTTCTGCACCATGTGTATTCCTTCAAGTGCGGTGTTCATACGAATCTTTTCGTTTTCGGGTAGACATTATCGAGTTCGGCTTCCCACAGGTTTCTGATATGCGTCGTTAGTAAATGGATGATCCTTGACAAAACAGATTCTGTCATGTCCCAGTGGGAAACATCGTACAGCGCTCTTACAGCTGAAAAGAAATAAAAAAACTGACAACAGGCTTGAAAGAAATAAGTCAATGAGAGACTTGTATTAACACATGTAATACAACTGAACCCTAATTTGTGCGCAGTTAGGTGCCGCTAATAATGTAATAACATGACTTGCAGATTAAATGGTTTGCAACCAAAGTATGCACACACGACGACAGTTTGAAAATGATAGACAGGGGTCTACTGTCATACCATTGCAAGAATGTACACAAAATAAATAGCATCAATGCAGTACTGACAATATCGCTGTTCCACTCGTCAGTATGGCAATCAACATTTTGAACCTAACCTGATTTAATGTGCTTTGTATTCGGCTCCATAGTTTGCATTCAACCGACAAATAGTGTGTTTCTCTTTCCTAAGAAGCTCAGCTTGCTAACGCTGCCGATGATTGCTTGAAGCCTTCATCACCTAAACAAATTAAATTGATAAATAAATGTTACCTAAAACAATGTTTTGAACATAACAGACAATCATGGTTGTCAGAACACTAGATATTCCGATGCCACTAGAGCAAATTTACATGTTTTTTAATTACACATTTAATTTTCCACAATTTCGATAATTTTTCCGTATGTTCCGAAATGTTGTAAAACGTACAATTATGTGTGTATAAGTTACTCAGACAGATGTCATTTATCCCAAACCTCTATCCCGTGACCCTTTTCTAATTCCCCCCAGAATTATTCACTTGCAAAACCCCTGCAATCCCAAACTTCTGTTTCAAAAAATAAACTTAAAGTAGTAACAAGATCGCCTAGCTAAGTTATATATATATAACTCTGCCCATTAAACCATCGCTTTGGCCCATAACTTGGAAACAAGCTGCTTAAGCACGAACCCCCCATAAAACTTAGATATTTCAAATTCTTTGTTTGTCGAGATGGCTTCGTTTCATTAACACCAATTGCCACCATTTTCTTTGACTTACTTTTTTATTTTTTTGTTCTGCACCATGTGTATTCCTTCAAGTGCGGTGTTCATACGAATCTTTTCGTTTTCGGGTAGACATTATCGAGTTCGGCTTCCCACAGGTTTCTGATATGCGTCGTTAGTAAATGGATGATCCTTGACAAAACAGATTCTGTCATGTCCCAGTGGGAAACATCGTACAGCGCTCTTACAGCTGAAAAGAAATAAAAAACTGACAACAGGCTTGAGAGAAATAAGTCAATGAGAGACTTGTATTAACACATGTAATACAACTGAACCCTAATTTGTGCGCAGTTAGGTGCCGCTAATAGTGTATTATGATAACATGACTTGCAGATTAAATGGTTTGCAATCAAAGTATGCACACATGACGACAATTTGAAAATGCTAGACAAGAGTTTACTGTCATATCTTTACAAGAATGTACACAAAATAAATAGCATCAATGCAGTACTGACAATATCGCTGTACCACTCGTTAGTATGACAATCAACATATTGAACCTAACCTGATTGATTGTGCTTTGTGTTCTGGCTCCATTAGTTTGCACTCAACCGTCGAACAGTGTGTTTCTCTTTCCTAAGAAGCTCAGGTTGCTAACGCTGCCGATGATTACTTGAAGCCTTCATCACCTAAACAAATTAAATTGATAAATAAATGTTCCCTGAAACAATGTTTTGAACATACCAGACAATCATCGTTATCAGAACACTAGCTATTCCGATGCCACAAGTTTAAATTTACATGTTTTTTAATTACACATTTAATTTTCCACAATTTCGATAATTTTTCCGTATGTTCCGAAATGTCGTAAAACGTACAATTATGTGTGTATAAGTTACTCAGACAGATGTCATTTATCCCAAACCTCTATCCCGTGACCCTTTTCTAATTCCCCCCAGAATTATTCACTTGCAAAACCCCTGCAATCCCAAACTTCTGTTTCAAAAAATAAACTTAAAGTAGTAACAAGATCGCCTAGCTAAGTTATATATATATAACTCTGCCCATTAAACCATCGCTTTGGCCCATAACTTGGAAACAAGCTGCTTAAGCACGAACCCCCCATAAAACTTAGATATTTCAAATTCTTTGTTTGTCGAGATGGCTTCGTTTCATTAACACCAATTGCCACCATTATCTTTGACTTACTTTTTTATTTTTTTGTTCTGCACCATGTGTATTCCTTCAAGTGCGGTGTTCATACGAATCTTTTCGTTTTCGGGTAGACATTATCGAGTTCGGCTTCCCACAGGTTTCTGATATGCGTCGTTAGTAAATGGATGATCCTTGACAAAACAGATTCTGTCATGTCCCAGTGGGAAACATCGTACAGCGCTCTTACAGCTGAAAAGAAATAAAAAACTGACAACAGGCTTGAAAGAAATAAGTCAATGAGAGACTTGTATTAACACATGTAATACAACTGAACCCTAATTTGTGCGCAGTTAGGTGCCGCTAATAATGTAATAACATGACTTGCAGATTAAATGGTTTGCAACCAAAGTATGCACACACGACGACAGTTTGAAAATGATAGACAGGGGTCTACTGTCATACCATTGCAAGAATGTACACAAAATAAATAGCATCAATGCAGTACTGACAATATCGCTGTTCCACTCGTCAGTATGGCAATCAACATTTTGAACCTAACCTGATTTAATGTGCTTTGTATTCGGCTCCATAGTTTGCATTCAACCGACAAATAGTGTGTTTCTCTTTCCTAAGAAGCTCAGCTTGCTAACGCTGCCGATGATTGCTTGAAGCCTTCATCACCTATACAAATTAAATTGATAAATAAATGTTACCTAAAACAATGTTTTGAACATAACAGACAATCATTGTTGTCAGAACACTAGATATTCCGATGCCACTAGAGCAAATTTACATGTTTTTTAATTACACATTTAATTTTCCACAATTTCGATAATTTTTCCGTATGTTCCGAAATGTTGTAAAACGTACAATTATGTGTGTATAAGTTACTCAGACAGATGTCATTTATCCCAAACCTCCATCCCGTGACCCTTTTCTAATTCCCCCCAGAATTATTCACTTGCAAAACCCCTGCAATCCCAAACTTCTGTTTCAAAAAATAAACTTAAAGTAGTAACAAGATCGCCTAGCTAAGTTATATATATATAACTCTGCCCATTAAACCATCGCTTTGGCCCATAACTTGGAAACAAGCTGCTTAAGCACGAACCCCCCATAAAACTTAGATATTTCAAATTCTTTGTTTGTCGAGATGGCTTCGTTTCATTAACACCAATTGCCACCATTATCTTTGACTTACTTTTTTATTTTTTTGTTCTGCACCATGTGTATTCCTTCAAGTGCGGTGTTCATACGAATCTTTTCGTTTTCGGGTAGACATTATCGAGTTCGGCTTCCCACAGGTTTCTGATATGCGTCGTTAGTAAATGGATGATCCTTGACAAAACAGATTCTGTCATGTCCCAGTGGGAAACATCGTACAGCGCTCTTACAGCTGAAAAGAAATAAAAAAACTGACAACAGGCTTGAAAGAAATAAGTCAATGAGAGACTTGTATTAACACATGTAATACAACTGAACCCTAATTTGTGCGCAGTTAGGTGCCGCTAATAATGTAATAACATGACTTGCAGATTAAATGGTTTGCAACCAAAGTATGCACACACGACGACAGTTTGAAAATGATAGACAGGGGTCTACTGTCATACCATTGCAAGAATGTACACAAAATAAATAGCATCAATGCAGTACTGACAATATCGCTGTTCCACTCGTCAGTATGGCAATCAACATTTTGAACCTAACCTGATTTAATGTGCTTTGTATTCGGCTCCATAGTTTGCATTCAACCGACAAATAGTGTGTTTCTCTTTCCTAAGAAGCTCAGCTTGCTAACGCTGCCGATGATTGCTTGAAGCCTTCATCACCTAAACAAATTAAATTGATAAATAAATGTTACCTAAAACAATGTTTTGAACATAACAGACAATCATTGTTGTCAGAACACTAGATATTCCGATGCCACTAGAGCAAATTTACATGTTTTTTAATTACACATTTAATTTTCCACAATTTCGATAATTTTTCCGTATGTTCCGAAATGTTGTAAAACGTACAATTATGTGTGTATAAGTTACTCAGACAGATGTCATTTATCCCAAACCTCTATCCCGTGACCCTTTTCTAATTCCCCCCAGAATTATTCACTTGCAAAACCCCTGCAATCCCAAACTTCTGTTTCAAAAAATAAACTTAAAGTAGTAACAAGATCGCCTAGCTAAGTTATATATATATAACTCTGCCCATTAAACCATCGCTTTGGCCCATAACTTGGAAACAAGCTGCTTAAGCACGAACCCCCCATAAAACTTAGATATTTCAAATTCTTTGTTTGTCGAGATGGCTTCGTTTCATTAACACCAATTGCCACCATTTTCTTTGACTTACTTTTTTATTTTTTTGTTCTGCACCATGTGTATTCCTTCAAGTGCGGTGTTCATACGAATCTTTTCGTTTTCGGGTAGACATTATCGAGTTCGGCTTCCCACAGGTTTCTGATATGCGTCGTTAGTAAATGGATGATCCTTGACAAAACAGATTCTGTCATGTCCCAGTGGGAAACATCGTACAGCGCTCTTACAGCTGAAAAGAATTAAAAAACTGACAACAGGCTTGAGAGAAATAAGTCAATGAGAGACTTGTATTAACACATGTAATACAACTGAACCCTAATTTGTGCGCAGTTAGGTGCCGCTAATAGTGTATTATGATAACATGACTTGCAGATTAAATGGTTTGCAATCAAAGTATGCACACATGACGACAATTTGAAAATGCTAGACAAGAGTTTACTGTCATATCTTTACAAGAATGTACACAAAATAAATAGCATCAATGCAGTACTGACAATATCGCTGTACCACTCGTCAGTATGGCAATCAACATTTTGAACCTAACCTGATTTAATGTGCTTTGTATTCGGCTCCATAGTTTGCATTCAACCGACAAATAGTGTGTTTCTCTTTCCTAAGAAGCTCAGCTTGCTAACGCTGCCGATGATTGCTTGAAGCCTTCATCACCTAAACAAATTAAATTGATAAATAAATGTTACCTAAAACAATGTTTTGAACATAACAGACAATCATTGTTGTCAGAACACTAGATATTCCGATGCCACTAGAGCAAATTTACATGTTTTTTAATTACACATTTAATTTTCCACAATTTCGATAATTTTTCCGTATGTTCCGAAATGTCGTAAAACGTACAATTATGTGTGTATAAGTTACTCAGACAGATGTCATTTATCCCAAACCTCTATCCCGTGACCCTTTTCTAATTCCCCCCAGAATTATTCACTTGCAAAACCCCTGCAATCCCAAACTTCTGTTTCAAAAAATAAACTTAAAGTAGTAACAAGATCGCCTAGCTAAGTTATATATATATAACTCTGCCCATTAAACCATCGCTTTGGCCCATAACTTGGAAACAAGCTGCTTAAGCACGAACCCCCCATAAAACTTAGATATTTCAAATTCTTTGTTTGTCGAGATGGCTTCGTTTCATTAACACCAATTGCCACCATTATCTTTGACTTACTTTTTTATTTTTTTGTTCTGCACCATGTGTATTCCTTCAAGTGCGGTGTTCATACGAATCTTTTCGTTTTCGGGTAGACATTATCGAGTTCGGCTTCCCACAGGTTTCTGATATGCGTCGTTAGTAAATGGATGATCCTTGACAAAACAGATTCTGTCATGTCCCAGTGGGAAACATCGTACAGTGCTCTTACAGCTGAAAAGAAATAAAAAAACTGACAACAGGCTTGAGAGAAATAAGTCAATGAGAGACTTGTATTAACACATGTAATACAACTGAACCCTAATTTGTGCGCAGTTAGGTGCCGCTAATAGTGTATTATGATAACATGACTTGCAGATTAAATGGTTTGCAATCAAAGTATGCACACATGACGACAATTTGAAAATGCTAGACAAGAGTTTACTGTCATATCTTTACAAGAATGTAAACAAAATGAATAGCATCAAAGTATTACTGACAATATCGCTGTACCACTCGTTAGTATGACAATCAACATATTGAACCTAACCTGATTGATTGTGCTTTGTGTTCTGGCTCCATTAGTTTGCACTCAACCGTCGAACAGTGTGTTTCTCTTTCCTAAGAAGCTCAGGTTGCTAACGCTGCCGATGATTACTTGAAGCCTTCATCACCTAAACAAATTAAATTGATAAATAAATGTTCCCTAAAACAATGTTTTGAACATACCAGACAATCATCGTTATCAGAACACTAGCTATTCCGATGCCACAAGTTTAAATTTGCATGTTTTTTAATTACACATTTAATTTTCCACAATTTCGATAATTTTTCCGTATGTTCCGAAATGTCGTAAAACGTACAATTATGTGTGTATAAGTTACTCAGACAGATGTCATTTATCCCAAACCTCTATCCCGTGACCCTTTTCTAATTCCCCCCAGAATTATTCACTTGCAAAACCCCTGCAATCCCAAACTTCTGTTTCAAAAAATAAACTTAAAGTAGTAACAAGATCGCCTAGCTAAGTTATATATATATAACTCTGCCCATTAAACCATCGCTTTGGCCCATAACTTGGAAACAAGCTGCTTAAGCACGAACCCCCCATAAAACTTAGATATTTCAAATTCTTTGTTTGTCGAGATGGCTTCGTTTCATTAACACCAATTGCCACCATTATCTTTGACTTACTTTTTTATTTTTTTGTTCTGCACCATGTGTATTCCTTCAAGTGCGGTGTTCATACGAATCTTTTCGTTTTCGGGTAGACATTATCGAGTTCGGCTTCCCACAGGTTTCTGATATGCGTCGTTAGTAAATGGATGATCCTTGACAAAACAGATTCTGTCATGTCCCAGTGGGAAACATCGTACAGCGCTCTTACAGCTGAAAAGAAATAAAAAACTGACAACAGGCTTGAAAGAAATAAGTCAATGAGAGACTTGTATTAACACATGTAATACAACTGAACCCTAATTTGTGCGCAGTTAGGTGCCGCTAATAATGTAATAACATGACTTGCAGATTAAATGGTTTGCAACCAAAGTATGCACACACGACGACAGTTTGAAAATGCTAGACAGGGGTCTACTGTCATACCATTGCAAGAATGTACACAAAATAAATAGCATCAATGCAGTACTGACAATATCGCTGTTCCACTCGTCAGTATGGCAATCAACATTTTGAACCTAACCTAATTTAATGTGCTTTGTATTCGGCTCCATAGTTTGCATTCAACCGACAAATAGTGTGTTTCTCTTTCCTAAGAAGCTCAGCTTGCTAACGCTGCCGATGATTGCTTGAAGCCTTCATCACCTAAACAAATTAAATTGATAAATAAATGTTACCTAAAACAATGTTTTGAACATAACAGACAATCATTGTTGTCAGAACACTAGATATTCCGATGCCACTAGAGCAAATTTACATGTTTTTTAATTACACATTTAATTTTCCACAATTTCGATAATTTTTCCGTATGTTCCGAAATGTTGTAAAACGTACAATTATGTGTGTATAAGTTACTCAGACAGATGTCATTTATCCCAAACCTCTATCCCGTGACCCTTTTCTAATTCCCCCCAGAATTATTCACTTGCAAAACCCCTGCAATCCCAAACTTCTGTTTCAAAAAATAAACTTAAAGTAGTAACAAGATCGCCTAGCTAAGTTATATATATATAACTCTGCCCATTAAACCATCGCTTTGGCCCATAACTTGGAAACAAGCTGCTTAAGCACGAACCCCCCATAAAACTTAGATATTTCAAATTCTTTGTTTGTCGAGATGGCTTCGTTTCATTAACACCAATTGCCACCATTTTCTTTGACTTACTTTTTTATTTTTTTGTTCTGCACCATGTGTATTCCTTCAAGTGCGGTGTTCATACGAATCTTTTCGTTTTCGGGTAGACATTATCGAGTTCGGCTTCCCACAGGTTTCTGATATGCGTCGTTAGTAAATGGATGATCCTTGACAAAACAGATTCTGTCATGTCCCAGTGGGAAACATCGTACAGCGCTCTTACAGCTGAAAAGAATTAAAAAACTGACAACAGGCTTGAGAGAAATAAGTCAATGAGAGACTTGTATTAACACATGTAATACAACTGAACCCTAATTTGTGCGCAGTTAGGTGCCGCTAATAGTGTATTATGATAACATGACTTGCAGATTAAATGGTTTGCAATCAAAGCATGCACACATGACGACAATTTGAAAATGCTATACAAGAGTTTACTGTCATATCTTTACAAGAATGTAAACAAAATGAATAGCATCAAAGTATTACTGACAATATCGCTGTACCACTCGTTAGTATGACAATCAACATATTGAACCTAACCTGATTGATTGTGCTTTGTGTTCTGGCTCCATTAGTTTGCACTCAACCGTCGAACAGTGTGTTTCTCTTTCCTAAGAAGCTCAGGTTGCTAACGCTGCCGATGATTACTTGAAGCCTTCATCACCTAAACAAATTAAATTGATAAATAAATGTTCCCTAAAACAATGTTTTGAACATACCAGACAATCATCGTTATCAGAACACTAGCTATTCCGATGCCACAAGTTTAAATTTACATGTTTTTTAATTACACATTTAATTTTCCACAATTTCGATAATTTTTCCGTATGTTCCGAAATGTCGTAAAACGTACAATTATGTGTGTATAAGTTACTCAGACAGATGTCATTTATCCCAAACCTCTATCCCGTGACCCTTTTCTAATTCCCCCCAGAATTATTCACTTGCAAAACCCCTGCAATCCCAAACTTCTGTTTCAAAAAATAAACTTAAAGTAGTAACAAGATCGCCTAGCTAAGTTATATATATATAACTCTGCCCATTAAACCATCGCTTTGGCCCATAACTTGGAAACAAGCTGCTTAAGCACGAACCCCCCATAAAACTTAGATATTTCAAATTCTTTGTTTGTCGAGATGGCTTCGTTTCATTAACACCAATTGCCACCATTATCTTTGACTTACTTTTTTATTTTTTTGTTCTGCACCATGTGTATTCCTTCAAGTGCGGTGTTCATACGAATCTTTTCGTTTTCGGGTAGACATTATCGAGTTCGGCTTCCCACAGGTTTCTGATATGCGTCGTTAGTAAATGGATGATCCTTGACAAAACAGATTCTGTCATGTCCCAGTGGGAAACATCGTACAGCGCTCTTACAGCTGAAAAGAAATAAAAAACTGACAACAGGCTTGAAAGAAATAAGTCAATGAGAGACTTGTATTAACACATGTAATACAACTGAACCCTAATTTGTGCGCAGTTAGGTGCCGCTAATAATGTAGTAACATGACTTGCAGATTAAATGGTTTGCAACCAAAGTATGCACACACGACGACACTTTGAAAATGCTAGACAGGGGTCTACTGTCATACCATTGCAAGAATGTACACAAAATAAATAGCATCAATGCAGTACTGACAATATCGCTGTTCCACTCGTCAGTATGGCAATCAACATTTTGAACCTAACCTGATTTAATGTGCTTTGTATTCGGCTCCATAGTTTGCATTCAACCGACAAATAGTGTGTTTCTCTTTCCTAAGAAGCTCAGCTTGCTAACGCTGCCGATGATTGCTTGAAGCCTTCATCACCTAAACAAATTAAATTGATAAATAAATGTTACCTAAAACAATGTTTTGAACATAACAGACAATCATTGTTGTCAGAACACTAGCTATTCCGATGCCACTAGAGCAAATTTACATGTTTTTTAATTACACATTTAATTTTCCACAATTTCGATAATTTTTCCGTATGTTCCGAAATGTCGTAAAACGTACAATTATGTGTGTATAAGTTACTCAGACAGATGTCATTTATCCCAAACCTCTATCCCGTGACCCTTTTCTAATTCCCCCCAGAATTATTCACTTGCAAAACCCCTGCAATCCCAAACTTCTGTTTCAAAAAATAAACTTAAAGTAGTAACAAGATCGCCTAGCTAAGTTATATATATATAACTCTGCCCATTAAACCATCGCTTTGGCCCATAACTTGGAAACAAGCTGCTTAAGCACGAACCCCCCATAAAACTTAGATATTTCAAATTCTTTGTTTGTCGAGATGGCTTCGTTTCATTAACACCAATTGTCACCATTATCTTTGACTTACTTTTTTATTTTTTTGTTCTGCACCATGTGTATTCCTTCAAGTGCGGTGTTCATACGAATCTTTTCGTTTTCGGGTAGACATTATCGAATTCGGCTTCCCACAGGTTTCTCATATGCGTCGTTAGTAAATGGATGATGCTCGACAAAACAGATTCTGTCGTTTCCTAGTGGGAAACATCGTACAGTGCTCTTACAGCTGAAAAGAAATAACAAAATGTCAACAGGCTTGAAAGTAACAAATCGATGAGAGACTTGTGTCAAAACACATGTAATACAACTGAACCCTAATTTGTGCGCAGTTAGGTGCCGCTAATAGTGTATTATGATAACATGACTTGCAGATTAAATGGTTTGCAATCAAAGTATGCACACATGACGACAATTTGAAAATGCTAGACAAGAGTTTACTGTCATATCTTTACAAGAATGTAAACAAAATGAATAGCATCAAAGTATTACTGACAATATCGCTGTACCACTCGTTAGTATGACAATCAACATATTGAACCTAACCTGATTGATTGTGCTTTGTGTTCTGGCTCCATTAGTTTGCAATCAACCGTCGAACAGTGTGTTTCTCTTTCCTAAGAAGCTCAGGTTGCTAACGCTGCCGATGATTACTTGAAGCCTTCATCACCTAAACAAATTAAATTGATAAATAAATGTTCCCTAAAACAATGTTTTGAACATAACAGACAATCATTGTTGTCAGAACACTAGCTATCCCGATGCCACAACACCAAATTTCCTTTTTTTAATTACACATTTAATTTTCCACAATTTCGATAATTTTTCCGTATGTTCCGAAATGTCGTAAAACGTACAATTATGTGTGTATAAGTTACTCAGACAGATGTCATTTATCCCAAACCTCTATCCCGTGACCCTTTTCTAATTCCCCCCAGAATTATTCACTTGCAAAACCCCTGCAATCCCAAACTTCTGTTTCAAAAAATAAACTTAAAGTAGTAACAAGATCGCCTAGCTAAGTTATATATATATAACTCTGCCCATTAAACCATCGCTTTGGCCCATAACTTGGAAACAAGCTGCTTAAGCACGAACCCCCCATAAAACTTAGATATTTCAAATTCTTTGTTTGTCGAGATGGCTTCGTTTCATTAACACCAATTGTCACCATTATCTTTGACTTACTTTTTTATTTTTTTGTTCTGCACCATGTGTATTCCTTCAAGTGCGGTGTTCATACGAATCTTTTCGTTTTCGGGTAGACATTATCGAGTTCGGCTTCCCACAGGTTTCTGATATGCGTCGTTAGTAAATGGATGATGCTCGACAAAACAGATTCTGTCGTTTCCTAGTGGGAAACATCGTACAGTGCTCTTACAGCTGAAAAGAAATAACAAAATGTCAACAGGCTTGAAAGTAACAAATCGATGAGAGACTTGTGTCAAAACACATGTAATACAACTGAACCCTAATTTGTGCGCAGTTAGGTGCCGCTAATAGTGTATTATGATAACATGACTTGCAGATTAAATGGTTTGCAATCAAAGTATGCACACATGACGACAATTTGAAAATGCTAGACAAGAGTTTACTGTCATATCTTTACAAGAATGTAAACAAAATGAATAGCATCAAAGTATTACTGACAATATCGCTGTACCACTCGTTAGTATGACAATCAACATATTGAACCTAACCTGATTGATTGTGCTTTGTGTTCTGGCTCCATTAGTTTGCACTCAACCGTCGAACAGTGTGTTTCTCTTTCCTAAGAAGCTCAGGTTGCTAACGCTGCCGATGATTACTTGAAGCCTTCATCACCTAAACAAATTAAATTGATAAACAAATGTTCCCTAAAACAATGTTTTGAACATAACAGACAATCATTGTTGTCAGAACACTAGCTATCCCGATGCCACAACACCAAATTTCCTTTTTTTAATTACACATTTAATTTTCCGCAATTTCGATAATTTTTCCGTATGTTCCGAAATGTCTTAAAACGTACAATTATGTGTGTATAAGTTACTCAAGCAGATGTCATTTATCCCAAACCTCTATCCCTTGACACTTTCTATTTCCCCCAAGAATTATTTGCTTACAAAACCCTCGCAATCTCAAATTTCTGCTTAAAGAACTAAGTTTAAAGTAGTAACAAGATCGCCCAGTCCAGTTACAGATACAACTCTGCCCATTAAACCATCGCTTTGGACTATAACTTGGAAACGAGGTACAAGCGTTACTTAAACACGACCCACACCCAAAAAATAAGATATTTCTAAACCCCTGTTTGTCGAGATGGCTTTGTTTCGTTAACACCAATTGTCACCATTATCTTTGACTTACTTTTTTATTTTTTTGTTCTGCACCATGTGTATTGCTTGATGTACGGTGTTCATTCGAATCTTTTCGTTTTCGGGTAGATATTATCGAGTTCGGCTTCCCACAGGTTTCAGATATGCGTCGTTAGTAAATGGATGATGCTTGACAAAACACATTCTGTCATGTCCTATTGGGAAACATCGTACAGCGCTCTTACAGCTGAAAAGAAATAACAAAATGACAGCAGGCTTGAAAGAAATAAGTCAATGAGAGACTTGTATTAACACGCATGTAATACAACTGAACCCTAATTTGTGCGCGGTTAGGTGCCGCTAATAATGTAATAACATGACTTGCAGATAAAATTGTTTGCAACCAAAGTATGCACACACGACGACAGTTTGAAAATGCTATACAAGAGTTTACTGTCATATCATTACAAGGATGTACACAAAATAAATAGCATCAAAGCATTACTGACAATATCGCTGTACCACTCGTTAGTATGACAATCAACATATTGAACCTAACCTGATTTAATGTGCTTTGTGTTCTGGCTCCATTAGTTTGCACTCAACCGTCGAACATTGTGTTTCTCTTTCCTAAGAAGTTCAGGTTGCTAACGCTGCCGATGATTACTTGAAGCCTTCATCACCTAAACAAATTAAATTGATAAACAAATGTTCCCTAAAACAATGTTTTGAACATAACAGACAATCATTGTTGTCAGAACACTAGCTATCCCGATGCCACAACACCAAATTTCCTTTTTTTAATTACTCATTTAATTTTCCGCAATTTCGATAATTTTTCCGTATGTTCCGAAATGTCTTAAAACGTACAATTATGTGTGTATAAGTTACTCAAGCAGATGTCATTTATCCCAAACCTCTATCCCTTGACACTTTCTATTTCCCCCAAGAATTATTTGCTTACAAAACCCTCGCAATCTCAAATTTCTGCTTAAAGAACTAAGTTTAAAGTAGTAACAAGATCGCCCAGTCCAGTTACATATACAACTCTGCCCATTAAACCATCGCTTTGGACTATAACTTGGAAACGAGGTACAAGCGTTACTTAAACACGACCCACACCCAAAAAATAAGATATTTCTAAACCCCTGTTTGTCGAGATGGCTTTGTTTCGTTAACACCAATTGTCACCATTATCTTTGACTTACTTTTTTATTTTTTTGTTCTGCACCATGTGTATTGCTTGATGTACGGTGTTCATTCGAATCTTTTCGTTTTCGGGTAGATATTATCGAGTTCGGCTTCCCACAGGTTTCAGATATGCGTCGTTAGTAAATGGATGATGCTTGACAAAACACATTCTGTCATGTCCTATTGGGAAACATCGTACAGCGCTCTTACAGCTGAAAAGAAATAACAAAATGACAGCAGGCTTGAAAGAAATAAGTCAATGAGAGACTTGTATTAACACGCATGTAATACAACTGAACCCTAATTTGTGCGCGGTTAGGTGCCGCTAATAATGTAATAACATGACTTGCAGATAAAATTGTTTGCAACCAAAGTATGCACACACGACGACAGTTTGAAAATGCTAGACAAGAGTTTACTGTCATATCATTACAAGGATGTACACAAAATAAATAGCATCAAAGCATTACTGACAATATCGTTGTACCACTCGTTAGTATGACAATCAACATATTGAACCTAACCTGATTTAATGTGCTTTGTGTTCTGGCTCCATTAGTTTGCACTCAACCGTCGAACAGTGTGTTTCTCTTTCCTAAGAAGCTCAGGTTGCTAACGCTGCCGATGATTACTTGAAGCCTTCATAACCTAAACAAATGTCATCTATGAATAAATATTACCTAAAACAATGTTTTGAACATAACAGACAATCATTGTTGTCAGAACACTAGCTATCCCGATGCCACAAGACCAAATTTCCTTTTTTTAATTACTCATTTAATTTTCCGCAATTTCGATAATTTTTCCGTATGTTCCGAAATGTCTTAAAACGTACAATTATGTGTGTATAATTTACTCAAGCAGATGTCGTTTATCCCAAACCTCTATCCCTTGACACTTTCTAATTCCCACCAGAATTATTTGCTTACAAAACCCTCGCAATCCCAAATTTCTGCTTAAAGAACTAAGTTTAAAGTAGTAACAAGATCGCCCAGTCCAGTTACATATACAACTCTGCCCATTAAACCATCGCTTTGGACTATAACTTGGAAACGAGGTACAAGCGTTACTTAAACACGACCCACACCCAAAAAATAAGATATTTCTAAACCCCTGTTTGTCGAGATGGCTTTGTTTCGTTAACACCAATTGTCACCATTATCTTTGACTTACTTTTTTATTTTTTTGTTCTGCACCATGTGTATTGCTTGATGTACGGTGTTCATTCGAATCTTTTCGTTTTCGGGTAGATATTATCGAGTTCGGCTTCCCACAGGTTTCAGATATGCGTCGTTAGTAAATGGATGATGCTTGACAAAACACATTCTGTCATGTCCTAATGGGAAACATCGTACAGCGCTCTTACAGCTGAAAAGAAATAACAAAATGACAGCAGGCTTGAAAGAAATAAGTCAATGAGAGACTTGTATTAACACGCATGTAATACAACTGAACCCTAATTTGTGCGCGGTTAGGTGCCGCTAATAATGTAATAACATGACTTGCAGATAAAATTGTTTGCAACCAAAGTATGCACACACGACGACAGTTTGAAAATGCTAGACAAGAGTTTACTGTCATATCATTACAAGGATGTACACAAAATAAATAGCATCAAAGCATTACTGACAATATCGTTGTACCACTCGTTAGTATGACAATCAACATATTGAACCTAACCTGATTTAATGTGCTTTGTGTTCTGGCTCCATTAGTTTGCACTCAACCGTCGAACAGTGTGTTTCTCTTTCCTAAGAAGCTCAGGTTGCTAACGCTGCCGATGATTACTTGAAGCCTTCATAACCTAAACAAATGTCATCTATGAATAAATATTACCTAAAACAATGTTTTGAACATAACAGACAATCATTGTTGTCAGAACACTAGCTATCCCGATGCCACAAGACCAAATTTCCTTTTTTTAATTACTCATTTAATTTTCCGCAATTTCGATAATTTTTCCGTATGTTCCGAAATGTCTTAAAACGTACAATTATGTGTGTATAATTTACTCAAGCAGATGTCGTTTATCCCAAACCTCTATCCCTTGACACTTTCTAATTCCCACCAGAATTATTTGCTTACAAAACCCTCGCAATCCCAAATTTCTGCTTAAAGAACTAAGTTTAAAGTAGTAACAAGATCGCCCAGTCCAGTTACATATACAACTCTGCCCATTAAACCATCGCTTTGGACTATAACTTGGAAACGAGGTACAAGCGTTACTTAAACACGACCCACACCCAAAAAATAAGATATTTCTAAACCCCTGTTTGTCGAGATGGCTTTGTTTCGTTAACACCAATTGTCACCATTATCTTTGACTTACTTTTTTATTTTTTTGTTCTGCACCATGTGTATTGCTTGATGTACGGTGTTCATTCGAATCTTTTCGTTTTCGGGTAGATATTATCGAGTTCGGCTTCCCACAGGTTTCAGATATGCGTCGTTAGTAAATGGATGATGCTTGACAAAACACATTCTGTCATGTCCTAGTGGGAAACATCGTACAGCGCTCTTACAGCTGAAAAGAAATAACAAAATGACAGCAGGCTTGAAAGAAATAAGTCAATGAGAGACTTGTATTAACACGCATGTAATACAACTGAACCCTAATTTGTGCGCGGTTAGGTGCCGCTAATAATGTAATAACATGACTTGCAGATAAAATTGTTTGCAACCAAAGTATGCACACACGACGACAGTTTGAAAATGCTAGACAAGAGTTTACTGTCATATCATTACAAGGATGTACACAAAATAAATAGCATCAAAGCATTACTGACAATATCGCTGTACCACTCGTTAGTATGACAATCAACATATTGAACCTAACCTGATTTAATGTGCTTTGTGTTCTGGCTCCATTAGTTTGCACTCAACCGTCGAACAGTGTGTTTCTCTTTCCTAAGAAGCTCAGGTTGCTAACGCTGCCGTTGATTGCTTGAAGCCTTCATAACCTAAACAAATGTCATCTATCAATAAATATTACCTAAAACAATGTTTTGAACATAACAGACAATCATTGTTGTCAGAACACTAGCTATCCCGATGCCACAACACCAAATTTCCTTTTTTTAATTACTCATTTAATTTTCCGCAATTTCGATAATTTTTCCGTATGTTCCGAAATGTCTTAAAACGTACAATTATGTGTGTATAAGTTACTCAAGCAGATGTCATTTATCCCAAACCTCTATCCCTTGACACTTTCTAATTCCCACAACAATTATTTGCTTACAAAACCCTCGCAATCCCAAATTTCTGCTTAAAGAACTAAGTTTAAAGTAGTAACAAGATCGCCCAGTCCAGTTACATATACAACTCTGCCCATTAAACCATCGCTTTGGACTATAACTTGGAAACGAGGTACAAGCGTTACTTAAACACGACCCACACCCAAAAAATAAGATATTTCTAAACCCCTGTTTGTCGAGATGGCTTTGTTTCGTTAACACCAATTGTCACCATTATCTTTGACTTACTTTTTTATTTTTTTGTTCTGCACCATGTGTATTGCTTGATGTACGGTGTTCATTCGAATCTTTTCGTTTTCGGGTAGATATTATCGAGTTCGGCTTCCCACAGGTTTCAGATATGCGTCGTTAGTAAATGGATGATGCTTGACAAAACACATTCTGTCATGTCCTAGTGGGAAACATCGTACAGCGCTCTTACAGCTGAAAAGAAATAACAAAATGACAGCAGGCTTGAAAGAAATAAGTCAATGAGAGACTTGTATTAACACGCATGTAATACAACTGAACCCTAATTTGTGCGCGGTTAGGTGCCGCTAATAATGTAATAACATGACTTGCAGATAAAATTGTTTGCAACCAAAGTATGCACACACGACGACAGTTTGAAAATGCTAGACAAGAGTTTACTGTCATATCATTACAAGGATGTACACAAAATAAATAGCATCAAAGCATTACTGACAATATCGCTGTACCACTCGTTAGTATGACAATCAACATATTGAACCTAACCTGATTTAATGTGCTTTGTGTTCTGGCTCCATTAGTTTGCACTCAACCGTCGAACAGTGTGTTTCTCTTTCCTAAGAAGCTCAGGTTGCTAACGCTGCCGATGATTGCTTGAAGCCTTCATAACCTAAACAAATGTCATCTATCAATAAATATTACCTAAAACAATGTTTTGAACATAACAGACAATCATTGTTGTCAGAACACTAGCTATCCCGATGCCACAAGACCAAATTTCCTTTTTTTAATTACTCATTTAATTTTCCGCAATTTCGATAATTTTTCCGTATGTTCCGAAATGTCTTAAAACGTACAATTATGTGTGTATAAGTTACTCAAGCAGATGTCATTGATCCCAAACCTCTATCCCTTGACACTTTCTAATTCCCACAACAATTATTTGCTTACAAAACCCTCGCAATCCCAAATTTCTGCTTAAAGAACTAAGTTTAAAGTAGTAACAAGATCGCCCAGTCCAGTTACATATACAACTCTGCCCATTAAACCATCGCTTTGGACTATAACTTGGAAACGAGGTACAAGCGTTACTTAAACACGACCCACACCCAAAAAATAAGATATTTCTAAACCCCTGTTTGTCGAGATGGCTTTGTTTCGTTAACACCAATTGTCACCATTATCTTTGACTTACTTTTTTATTTTTTTGTTCTGCACCATGTGTATTGCTTGATGTACGGTGTTCATTCGAATCTTTTCGTTTTCGGGTAGACATTATCGAGTTCGGCTTCCCACAGGTTTCAGATATGCGTCGTTAGTAAATGGATGATGCTTGACAAAACACATTCTGTCATGTCCTAGTGGGAAACATCGTACAGCGCTCTTACAGCTGAAAAGAAATAACAAAATGACAGCAGGCTTGAAATAAATAAGTCAATGAGAGACTTGTATTAACACGCATGTAATACAACTGAACCCTAATTTGTGCGCGGTTAGGTGCCGCTAATAATGTAATAACATGACTTGCAGATAAAATTGTTTGCAACCAAAGTATGCACACACGACGACAGTTTGAAAATGCTAGACAAGAGTTTACTGTCATATCATTACAAGGATGTACACAAAATAAATAGCATCAAAGCATTACTGACAATATCGCTGTACCACTCGTTAGTATGACAATCAACATATTGAACCTAACCTGATTGATTGTGCTTTGTGTTCTGGCTCCATTAGTTTGCAATCAACCGTCGAACAGTGTGTTTCTCTTTCCTAAGAAGCTCAGGTTGCTAACGCTGCCGATGATTGCTTGAAGCCTTCATAACCTAAACAAATGTCATCTATCAATAAATATTACCTAAAACAATGTTTTGAACATAACAGACAATCATTGTTGTCAGAACACTAGCTATCCCGATGCCACAACACCAAATTTCCTTTTTTGAATTACTCATTTAATTTTCCGCAATTTCGATAATTTTTCCGTATGTTCCGAAATGTCGTAAAACGTACAATTATGTGTGTATAAGTTACTCAAGCAGATGTCATTGATCCCAAACCTCTATCCCTTGACACTTTCTAATTCCCACCAGAATTATTTGCTTACAAAACCCTCGCAATCCCAAATTTCTGCTTAAAGAACTAAGTTTAAAGTAGTAACAAGATCGCCCAGTCCAGTTACATATACAACTCTGCCCATTAAACCATCGCTTTGGACTATAACTTGGAAACGAGGTACAAGCGTTACTTAAACACGACCCACACCCAAAAAATAAGATATTTCTAAACCCCTGTTTGTCGAGATGGCTTTGTTTCGTTAACACCAATTGTCACCATTATCTTTGACTTACTTTTTTATTTTTTTGTTCTGCACCATGTGTATTGCTTGATGTACGGTGTTCATTCGAATCTTTTCGTTTTCGGGTAGACATTATCGAGTTCGGCTTCCCACAGGTTTCAGATATGCGTCGTTAGTAAATGGATGATGCTTGACAAAACACATTCTGTCATGTCCTAGTGGGAAACGTACAGCGCTCTTACAGCTGAAAAGAAATAACAAAATGACAGCAGGCTTGAAAGAAATAAGTCAATGAGAGACTTGTATTAACACGCATGTAATACAACTGAACCCTAATTTGTGCGCGGTTAGGTGCTGCTAATAATGTAATAACATGACTTGCAGATAAAATTGTTTGCAACCAAAATATGCACACACGACGACAGTTTGAAAATGCTAGACAAGAGTTTACTGTCATATCATTACAAGGATGTACACAAAATAAATAGCATCAAAGCATTACTGACAATATCGCTGTACCACTCGTTAGTATGACAATCAACATATTGAACCTAACCTGATTGATTGTGCTTTGTGTTCTGGCTCCATTAGTTTGCACTCAACCGTCGAACAGTGTGTTTCTCTTTCCTAAGAAGCTCAGGTTGCTAACGCTGCCGATGATTGCTTGAAGCCTTCATAACCTAAACAAATGTCATCTATCAATAAATATTACCTAAAACAATGTTTTGAACATAACAGACAATCATTGTTGTCAGAACACTAGCTATCCCGATGCCACAAGACCAAATTTCCTTTTTTTAATTACTCATTTAATTTTCCGCAAATTCGATAATTTTTCCGTATGTTCCGAAATGTCTTAAAACGTACAATTATGTGTGTATAAGTTACTCAAGCAGATGTCATTTATCCCAAACCTCTATCCCTTGACACTTTCTAATTCCCACAACAATTATTTGCTTACAAAACCCTCGCAATCCCAAATTTCTGCTTAAAGAACTAAGTTTAAAGTAGTAACAAGATCGCCCAGTCCAGTTACATATACAACTCTGCCCATTAAACCGTCGCTTTGGACTATAACTTCGAAACGAGGTACAAGCGTTACTTAAACACGACCCACACCCAAAAAATAAGATATTTCTAAACCCCTGTTTGTCGAGATGGCTTTGTTTCGTTAACACCAATTGTCACCATTATCTTTGACTTACTTTATTATTGTTTTGTTCTGCACCATGTGTATTGCTTGATGTACGGTGTTCATTCGAATCTTTTCGTTTTCGGGTAGACATTATCGAGTTCGGCTTCCCACAGGTTTCAGATATGTGTCGTTAGTAAATGGATGATGCTCGACAAAACACATTCTGTCATGTCCTAGTGGGAAACATCGTACAGCGCTCTTACAGCTGAAAAGAAATAACAAAATGACAGCAGGCTTGAAAGAAATAAGTCAATGAGAGACTTGTATTAACACACATGTAATACAACTGAACCCTAATTTGTGCGCGGTTAGGTGCCGCTAATAATGTAATAACATTACTTGCAGATAAAATTGTTTGCAACCAAAGTATGCACACACGACGACAGTTTGACAATGCTAGACAAGAGTTTACTGTCATATCATTACAAGGATGTACACAAAATAAATAGCATCAAAGCATTACTGACAATATCGCTGTACCACTCGTTAGTATGACAATCAACATATTGAACCTAACCTGATTGATTGTGCTTTGTGTTCTGGCTCCATTAGTTTGCAATCAACCGTCGAACAGTGTGTTTCTCTTTCCTAAGAAGCTCAGGTTGCTAACGCTGCCGATGATTGCTTGAAGCCTTCATAACCTAAACAAATGTCATCTATCAATAAATATTACCTAAAACAATGTTTTGAACATAACAGACAATCATTTTTGTCAGAACAATAGCTATTCCGATGCCACTAGAGCAAATTTACATGTTTTTTAATTATACATCCAATTTTCCGCAATTTCGATAATTTTTCCGCATGTTCCGAAATATCTTAAAACGTACAATTATGTGTGTATAAGTTACTCAGACAGATGTCATTTATCCCAAACCTTTATCCCTTGACCCTTTTCTAATTCCCCCAGAATTAATTACTTGCAAAACCCTTGCAATCCCAAACTTCTGCTTAAAGAACCAAACTGAAAGTAGTAACAAGATCGCCCAGCTAAGTTATATATACAACTCTGCCCATTAAACCATCGCTTTGAACTATAACTTGGAGACAAGCTGCTTAAGCACGAATCCCCCATAAAACTTAGATATTTCAAATCCTCTGTTTGTCGAGATGGCTTTGTTTCGTTAACAGAAATTGTCACCATTATCTTTGACTTACTTTTTGATTTTTCTGTTCTGCACCATGTGTATTGCTTCAAGTGCGGTGTTCATTCGAATCTTTTCGTTTTCGGGTAGACATTTTCGAGTTCGGCTTCCGACAGGTTTCTGATATGCGTCGTCAACGGACTTGAAAGAAATAAGTCAATGGGAGACTTCTATCCACACACATGTAACACAACTGAACCCTAATTTGTGGGCAGTTAAGTGCCGCTAAGAATGAAATAATATGACTTGCAGATTAAATGGTTTGCAACCAAAGTATGCACACACGACGGCAGTTTGAAAATTCTAGACAGGGGTTTACTGTCATACCATTGCAAGAATGTACACAAAATAAATAGCATCAATGTTGTACTGACAATATCGCTATAACACTCGTCAGTATGGCAATCAACATATTGAACCTAACCTGATTTATTGTGCTTTGTGTTCTGGCTCCATAGTTTGCATTCAACCGACAAATAGTGTGTTTCTCTTTCCTAAGGAGCTCAGCTTGCTAACACTGCTGATGATTGCTTGAAGCCTTTATAACCTAAAAAAATCGAATTGATAAATAAATGTTCCCTAAAACAATCTTTTGAACATACCAGATAATCATGGTTGTCAGAACACTAGCTATTCCGATGCCACAGGTTTAAATTTACATGTTTTTTAATTACTCATTCATTTTTCCGCAATTTCGCAAACATTTCCGTATGTTCCGAAATGTCATAAAGCGTACAATTATGTGTGTATAAGATACTCAGACAGATGTCATTTATTCCAAACCTCTATCCCGTGACCCTTTTCTAATTCCCCCAGAATTATTTACTTGCAAAACCCCTGCAATCCCAAACTTCTGCTTAAAGAAATAAACTTAAAGTAGTAACAAGATCGCCCAGCCAAATTATATATACATCTCTGCCCATTAAACCATCGCTTTGGACTATAACTTGGAAACGAGGTACAAGCGTTACTTAAACACGACATACCCCAAAAAACTTAGATATTTCACATTCTCTGTTTGTCGAGAAGGCTTTGTTTCATTAACACCAATTGTCACTATTATCTTTGACATACTTTTTTATTTTTTTGTTCTGCACCATGTGTATTGCTTGATGTAAGGTGTACATTCGAATTTTTTCGTTTTCGGGTAGATATTATCGAGTTCGGCTTCCCACAGGTTTCTCATATGCGTCGTTAGTAAATGGATGATGCTCGACAAAACAGATTCTGTCGTGTCCTAGTGGGAAACATCGTACAGCGCTCTTACAGCTGAAAAGAAATAACAAAATGACAGCAGGCTTGAAAGAATTAAATCAATGAGAGACTTCTATTAAAACACATGTAATACAACTGAACCCTAATTTGTGAGCAGTTAGGTGCCGCTAAGAATGCAATAACATGACTTGCAGATTAAATGGTTTGCAACCAAGGTGTGCACACACGACGGCAGTTTGAAAATGCTAGACAGGGGTTTACTGTCATAACATTGCAAGAATATACACAAAATAAATAGCATCAATGTAGTACTGACAATATCGCTGTAACACTCGTCAGTATGGCAATCAACATATTGAACCTAACCTGATTTATTGTGCTTTGTGTTCTGGCTCCATAGCTTGCATTCAACCGACAAATAGTGTGTTTCTCCTTCCTAAGAAGCAATGCTTGCTAACGCTCCCGATGATTGCTTGAAGCCTTCATAACCTAAACAAATTAAATTGATAAATAAATGTTCCCTGAATCAATGTTTTGAACACACCAGACAATTATTGTTGTCAGAACACTAGCTATCTCGATGCCACAAGTTTAAATTTACATGTTTTTTAATTACACATTAAATTTTCCGCAATTTCGATAATTTTTCCGTATGTTCCGAAATGTCGTAAAACCTACAATTATGTGTGTATAAGTTACTCAAGTAGATGTCATTTATCCCAAACCTTTATCCCTTGATCCTTTTCTAATTCCCCCAGAATTATTTACTTGCAAAACCCCTGCAATCCCAAACTTCTGCTTAAAAAACCAAACTTAAAGTAGTAACAAGATCGCCCAGCTAAGTTATATATACAACTCTGCCCATTAAACCATCGCTTTGGACAATAACTTGGAGACAAGTTGCTTAAGCACGAACCCCCCATAAAACTTAGATATTTCAAATCCTCTGTTTGTCGAGATGGCTTTGTTTCGTTAACACCAATTGTCACCATTATCTTTGACTTACTTTTTTATTTTTTTGTTCTGCACCATGTGTATTGCTTGATGTACGGTGTTCATTCGAATCTTTTCGTTTTCGGGTAGATATTATCGAGTTCGGCTTCCCACAGGTTTCAGATATGCGTCGTTAGTAAATGGATGATGCTTGACAAAACACATTCTGTCATGTCCTATTGGGAAACATCGTACAGCGCTCTTACAGCTGAAAAGAAATAACAAAATGACAGCAGGCTTGAAAGAAATAAGTCAATGAGAGACTTGTATTAACACGCATGTAATACAACTGAACCCTAATTTGTGCGCGGTTAGGTGCCGCTAATAATGTAATAACATGACTTGCAGATAAAATTGTTTGCAACCAAAGTATGCACACACGACGACAGTTTGAAAATGCTAGACAAGAGTTTACTGTCATATCATTACAAGGATGTACACAAAATAAATAGCATCAAAGCATTACTGACAATATCGCTGTACCACTCGTTAGTATGACAATCAACATATTGAACCTAACCTGATTTAATGTGCTTTGTGTTCTGGCTCCATTAGTTTGCACTCAACCGTCGAACAGTGTGTTTCTCTTTCCTAAGAAGCTCAGGTTGCTAACGCTGCCGTTGATTGCTTGAAGCCTTCATAACCTAAACAAATGTCATCTATCAATAAATATTACCTAAAACAATGTTTTGAACATAACAGACAATCATTGTTGTCAGAACACTAGCTATCCCGATGCCACAACACCAAATTTCCTTTTTTTAATTACTCATTTAATTTTCCGCAATTTCGATAATTTTTCCGTATGTTCCGAAATGTCTTAAAACGTACAATTATGTGTGTATAAGTTACTCAAGCAGATGTCATTTATCCCAAACCTCTATCCCTTGACACTTTCTAATTCCCACAACAATTATTTGCTTACAAAACCCTCGCAATCCCAAATTTCTGCTTAAAGAACTAAGTTTAAAGTAGTAACAAGATCGCCCAGTCCAGTTACATATACAACTCTGCCCATTAAACCATCGCTTTGGACTATAACTTGGAAACGAGGTACAAGCGTTACTTAAACACGACCCACACCCAAAAAATAAGATATTTCTAAACCCCTGTTTGTCGAGATGGCTTTGTTTCGTTAACACCAATTGTCACCATTATCTTTGACTTACTTTTTTATTTTTTTGTTCTGCACCATGTGTATTGCTTGATGTACGGTGTTCATTCGAATCTTTTCGTTTTCGGGTAGATATTATCGAGTTCGGCTTCCCACAGGTTTCAGATATGCGTCGTTAGTAAATGGATGATGCTTGACAAAACACATTCTGTCATGTCCTAGTGGGAAACATCGTACAGCGCTCTTACAGCTGAAAAGAAATAACAAAATGACAGCAGGCTTGAAAGAAATAAGTCAATGAGAGACTTGTATTAACACGCATGTAATACAACTGAACCCTAATTTGTGCGCGGTTAGGTGCCGCTAATAATGTAATAACATGACTTGCAGATAAAATTGTTTGCAACCAAAGTATGCACACACGACGACAGTTTGAAAATGCTAGACAAGAGTTTACTGTCATATCATTACAAGGATGTACACAAAATAAATAGCATCAAAGCATTACTGACAATATCGCTGTACCACTCGTTAGTATGACAATCAACATATTGAACCTAACCTGATTTAATGTGCTTTGTGTTCTGGCTCCATTAGTTTGCACTCAACCGTCGAACAGTGTGTTTCTCTTTCCTAAGAAGCTCAGGTTGCTAACGCTGCCGATGATTGCTTGAAGCCTTCATAACCTAAACAAATGTCATCTATCAATAAATATTACCTAAAACAATGTTTTGAACATAACAGACAATCATTGTTGTCAGAACACTAGCTATCCCGATGCCACAAGACCAAATTTCCTTTTTTTAATTACTCATTTAATTTTCCGCAATTTCGATAATTTTTCCGTATGTTCCGAAATGTCTTAAAACGTACAATTATGTGTGTATAAGTTACTCAAGCAGATGTCATTTATCCCAAACCTCTATCCCTTGACACTTTCTAATTCCCACCAGAATTATTTGCTTACAAAACCCTCGCAATCCCAAATTTCTGCTTAAAGAACTAAGTTTAAAGTAGTAACAAGATCGCCCAGTCCAGTTACAGATACAACTCTGCCCATTAAACCATCGCTTTGGACTATAACTTGGAAACGAGGTACAAGCGTTACTTAAACACGACCCACCCCCAAAAAATAAGATATTTCTAAACCCCTGTTTGTCGAGATGGCTTTGTTTCGTTAACACCAATTGTCACCATTATCTTTGACTTACTTTTTTATTTTTTTGTTCTGCACCATGTGTATTGCTTGATGTACGGTGTTCATTCGAATCTTTTCGTTTTCGGGTAGACATTATCGAGTTCGGCTTCCCACAGGTTTCAGATATGCGTCGTTAGTAAATGGATGATGCTTGACAAAACACATTCTGTCATGTCCTAGTGGGAAACATCGTACAGCGCTCTTACAGCTGAAAAGAAATAACAAAATGACAGCAGGCTTGAAAGAAATAAGTCAATGAGAGACTTGTATTAACACGCATGTAATACAACTGAACCCTAATTTGTGCGCGGTTAGGTGCCGCTAATAATGTAATAACATGACTTGCAGATAAAATTGTTTGCAACCAAAGTATGCACACACGACGACAGTTTGAAAATGCTAGACAAGAGTTTACTGTCATATCATTACAAGGATGTACACAAAATAAATAGCATCAAAGCATTACTGACAATATCGCTGTACCACTCGTTAGTATGACAATCAACATATTGAACCTAACCTGATTGATTGTGCTTTGTGTTCTGGCTCCATTAGTTTGCAATCAACCGTCGAACAGTGTGTTTCTCTTTCCTAAGAAGCTCAGGTTGCTAACGCTGCCGATGATTGCTTGAAGCCTTCATAACCTAAACAAATGTCATCTATCAATAAATATTACCTAAAACAATGTTTTGAACATAACAGACAATCATTGTTGTCAGAACACTAGCTATCCCGATGCCACAAGACCAAATTTCCTTTTTTTAATTACTCATTTAATTTTCCACAATTTCGATAATTTTTCCGTATGTTCCGAAATGTCTTAAACCGTACAATTGTGTGTGTATAAGTTACTCAAGCAGATGTCATTGATCCCAAACCTCTATCCCTTGACACTTTCTATTTCCCACAACAATTATTTGCTTACAAAACCCTCGCAATCCCAAATTTCTGCTTAAAGAACTAAGTTTAAAGTAGTAACAAGATCGCCCAGTCCAGTTACATATACAACTCTGCCCATTAAACCATCGCTTTGGACTATAACTTGGAAACGAGGTACAAGCGTTACTTAAACACGACCCACACCCAAAAAATAAGATATTTCTAAACCCCTGTTTGTCGAGATGGCTTTGTTTCGTTAACACCAATTGTCACCATTATCTTTGACTTACTTTTTTATTTTTTTGTTCTGCACCATGTGTATTGCTTGATGTACGGTGTTCATTCGAATCTTTTCGTTTTCGGGTAGACATTATCGAGTTCGGCTTCCCACAGGTTTCAGATATGCGTCGTTAGTAAATGGATGATGCTTGACAAAACACATTCTGTCATGTCCTAGTGGGAAACATCGTACAGCGCTCTTACAGCTGAAAAGAAATAACAAAATGACAGCAGGCTTGAAATAAATAAGTCAATGAGAGACTTGTATTAACACGCATGTAATACAACTGAACCCTAATTTGTGCGCGGTTAGGTGCCGCTAATAATGTAATAACATGACTTGCAGATAAAATTGTTTGCAACCAAAGTATGCACACACGACGACAGTTTGAAAATGCTAGACAAGAGTTTACTGTCATATCATTACAAGGATGTACACAAAATAAATAGCATCAAAGCATTACTGACAATATCGCTGTACCACTCGTTAGTATGACAATCAACATATTGAACCTAACCTGATTTAATGTGCTTTGTGTTCTGGCTCCATTAGTTTGCACTCAACCGTCGAACAGTGTGTTTCTCTTTCCTAAGAAGCTCAGGTTGCTAACGCTGCCGATGATTGCTTGAAGCCTTCATAACCTAAACAAATGTCATCTATCAATAAATATTACCTAAAACAATGTTTTGAACATAACAGACAATCATTGTTGTCAGAACACTAGCTATCCCGATGCCACAAGACCAAATTTCCTTTTTTTAATTACTCATTTAATTTTCCGCAATTTCGATAATTTTTCCGTATGTTCCGAAATGTCTTAAAACGTACAATTATGTGTGTATAAGTTACTCAAGCAGATGTCATTTATCCCAAACCTCTATCCCTTGACACTTTCTAATTCCCACCAGAATTATTTGCTTACAAAACCCTCGCAATCCCAAATTTCTGCTTAAAGAACTAAGTTTAAAGTAGTAACAAGATCGCCCAGTCCAGTTACAGATACAACTCTGCCCATTAAACCATCGCTTTGGACTATAACTTGGAAACGAGGTACAAGCGTTACTTAAACACGACCCACCCCCAAAAAATAAGATATTTCTAAACCCCTGTTTGTCGAGATGGCTTTGTTTCGTTAACACCAATTGTCACCATTATCTTTGACTTACTTTTTTATTTTTTTGTTCTGCACCATGTGTATTGCTTGATGTACGGTGTTCATTCGAATCTTTTCGTTTTCGGGTAGACATTATCGAGTTCGGCTTCCCACAGGTTTCAGATATGCGTCGTTAGTAAATGGATGATGCTTGACAAAACACATTCTGTCATGTCCTAGTGGGAAACATCGTACAGCGCTCTTACAGCTGAAAAGAAATAACAAAATGACAGCAGGCTTGAAAGAAATAAGTCAATGAGAGACTTGTATTAACACGCATGTAATACAACTGAACCCTAATTTGTGCGCGGTTAGGTGCCGCTAATAATGTAATAACATGACTTGCAGATAAAATTGTTTGCAACCAAAGTATGCACACACGACGACAGTTTGAAAATGCTAGACAAGAGTTTACTGTCATATCATTACAAGGATGTACACAAAATAAATAGCATCAAAGCATTACTGACAATATCGCTGTACCACTCGTTAGTATGACAATCAACATATTGAACCTAACCTGATTGATTGTGCTTTGTGTTCTGGCTCCATTAGTTTGCAATCAACCGTCGAACAGTGTGTTTCTCTTTCCTAAGAAGCTCAGGTTGCTAACGCTGCCGATGATTGCTTGAAGCCTTCATAACCTAAACAAATGTCATCTATCAATAAATATTACCTAAAACAATGTTTTGAACATAACAGACAATCATTGTTGTCAGAACACTAGCTATCCCGATGCCACAAGACCAAATTTCCTTTTTTTAATTACTCATTTAATTTTCCACAATTTCGATAATTTTTCCGTATGTTCCGAAATGTCTTAAACCGTACAATTGTGTGTGTATAAGTTACTCAAGCAGATGTCATTGATCCCAAACCTCTATCCCTTGACACTTTCTATTTCCCACAACAATTATTTGCTTACAAAACCCTCGCAATCCCAAATTTCTGCTTAAAGAACTAAGTTTAAAGTAGTAACAAGATCGCCCAGTCCAGTTACATATACAACTCTGCCCATTAAACCATCGCTTTGGACTATAACTTGGAAACGAGGTACAAGCGTTACTTAAACACGACCCACACCCAAAAAATAAGATATTTCTAAACCCCTGTTTGTCGAGATGGCTTTGTTTCGTTAACACCAATTGTCACCATTATCTTTGACTTACTTTTTTATTTTTTTGTTCTGCACCATGTGTATTGCTTGATGTACGGTGTTCATTCGAATCTTTTCGTTTTCGGGTAGACATTATCGAGTTCGGCTTCCCACAGGTTTCAGATATGCGTCGTTAGTAAATGGATGATGCTTGACAAAACACATTCTGTCATGTCCTAGTGGGAAACATCGTACAGCGCTCTTACAGCTGAAAAGAAATAACAAAATGACAGCAGGCTTGAAATAAATAAGTCAATGAGAGACTTGTATTAACACGCATGTAATACAACTGAACCCTAATTTGTGCGCGGTTAGGTGCCGCTAATAATGTAATAACATGACTTGCAGATAAAATTGTTTGCAACCAAAGTATGCACACACGACGACAGTTTGAAAATGCTAGACAAGAGTTTACTGTCATATCATTACAAGGATGTACACAAAATAAATAGCATCAAAGCATTACTGACAATATCGCTGTACCACTCGTTAGTATGACAATCAACATATTGAACCTAACCTGATTTAATGTGCTTTGTGTTCTGGCTCCATTAGTTTGCACTCAACCGTCGAACAGTGTGTTTCTCTTTCCTAAGAAGCTCAGGTTGCTAACGCTGCCGATGATTGCTTGAAGCCTTCATAACCTAAACAAATGTCATCTATCAATAAATATTACCTAAAACAATGTTTTGAACATAACAGACAATCATTGTTGTCAGAACACTAGCTATCCCGATGCCACAACACCAAATTTCCTTTTTTGAATTACTCATTTAATTTTCCGCAATTTCGATAATTTTTCCGTATGTTCCGAAATGTCGTAAAACGTACAATTATGTGTGTATAAGTTACTCAAGCAGATGTCATTGATCCCAAACCTCTATCCCTTGACACTTTCTAATTCCCACCAGAATTATTTGCTTACAAAACCCTCGCAATCCCAAATTTCTGCTTAAAGAACTAAGTTTAAAGTAGTAACAAGATCGCCCAGTCCAGTTACATATACAACTCTGCCCATTAAACCATCGCTTTGGACTATAACTTGGAAACGAGGTACAAGCGTTACTTAAACACGACCCACCCCCAAAAAATAAGATATTTCTAAACCCCTGTTTGTCGAGATGGCTTTGTTTCGTTAACACCAATTGTCACCATTATCTTTGACTTACTTTTTTATTTTTTTGTTCTGCACCATGTGTATTGCTTGATGTACGGTGTTCATTCGAATCTTTTCGTTTTCGGGTAGATATTATCGAGTTCGGCTTCCCACAGGTTTCAGATATGCGTCGTTAGTAAATGGATGATGCTTGACAAAACACATTCTGTCATGTCCTAGTGGGAAACATCGTACAGCGCTCTTACAGCTGAAAAGAAATAACAAAATGACAGCAGGCTTGAAAGAAATAAGTCAATGAGAGACTTGTATTAACACGCATGTAATACAACTGAACCCTAATTTGTGCGCGGTTAGGTGCCGCTAATAATGTAATAACATGACTTGCAGATAAAATTGTTTGCAACCAAAGTATGCACACACGACGACAGTTTGAAAATGCTAGACAAGAGTTTACTGTCATATCATTACAAGGATGTACACAAAATAAATAGCATCAAAGCATTACTGACAATATCGCTGTACCACTCGTTAGTATGACAATCAACATATTGAACCTAACCTGATTTAATGTGCTTTGTGTTCTGGCTCCATTAGTTTGCACTCAACCGTCGAACAGTGTGTTTCTCTTTCCTAAGAAGCTCAGGTTGCTAACGCTGCCGATGATTGCTTGAAGCCTTCATAACCTAAACAAATGTCATCTATCAATAAATATTACCTAAAACAATGTTTTGAACATAACAGACAATCATTGTTGTCAGAACACTAGCTATCCCGATGCCACAAGACCAAATTTCCTTTTTTTAATTACTCATTTAATTTTCCGCAATTTCGATAATTTTTCCGTATGTTCCGAAATGTCTTAAAACGTACAATTATGTGTGTATAAGTTACTCAAGCAGATGTCATTTATCCCAAACCTCTATCCCTTGACACTTTCTAATTCCCACCAGAATTATTTGCTTACAAAACCCTCGCAATCCCAAATTTCTGCTTAAAGAACTAAGTTTAAAGTAGTAACAAGATCGCCCAGTCCAGTTACAGATACAACTCTGCCCATTAAACCATCGCTTTGGACTATAACTTGGAAACGAGGTACAAGCGTTACTTAAACACGACCCACCCCCAAAAAATAAGATATTTCTAAACCCCTGTTTGTCGAGATGGCTTTGTTTCGTTAACACCAATTGTCACCATTATCTTTGACTTACTTTTTTATTTTTTTGTTCTGCACCATGTGTATTGCTTGATGTACGGTGTTCATTCGAATCTTTTCGTTTTCGGGTAGACATTATCGAGTTCGGCTTCCCACAGGTTTCAGATATGCGTCGTTAGTAAATGGATGATGCTTGACAAAACACATTCTGTCATGTCCTAGTGGGAAACATCGTACAGCGCTCTTACAGCTGAAAAGAAATAACAAAATGACAGCAGGCTTGAAAGAAATAAGTCAATGAGAGACTTGTATTAACACGCATGTAATACAACTGAACCCTAATTTGTGCGCGGTTAGGTGCCGCTAATAATGTAATAACATGACTTGCAGATAAAATTGTTTGCAACCAAAGTATGCACACACGACGACAGTTTGAAAATGCTAGACAAGAGTTTACTGTCATATCATTACAAGGATGTACACAAAATAAATAGCATCAAAGCATTACTGACAATATCGCTGTACCACTCGTTAGTATGACAATCAACATATTGAACCTAACCTGATTGATTGTGCTTTGTGTTCTGGCTCCATTAGTTTGCAATCAACCGTCGAACAGTGTGTTTCTCTTTCCTAAGAAGCTCAGGTTGCTAACGCTGCCGATGATTGCTTGAAGCCTTCATAACCTAAACAAATGTCATCTATCAATAAATATTACCTAAAACAATGTTTTGAACATAACAGACAATCATTGTTGTCAGAACACTAGCTATCCCGATGCCACAAGACCAAATTTCCTTTTTTTAATTACTCATTTAATTTTCCACAATTTCGATAATTTTTCCGTATGTTCCGAAATGTCTTAAACCGTACAATTGTGTGTGTATAAGTTACTCAAGCAGATGTCATTGATCCCAAACCTCTATCCCTTGACACTTTCTATTTCCCACAACAATTATTTGCTTACAAAACCCTCGCAATCCCAAATTTCTGCTTAAAGAACTAAGTTTAAAGTAGTAACAAGATCGCCCAGTCCAGTTACATATACAACTCTGCCCATTAAACCATCGCTTTGGACTATAACTTGGAAACGAGGTACAAGCGTTACTTAAACACGACCCACACCCAAAAAATAAGATATTTCTAAACCCCTGTTTGTCGAGATGGCTTTGTTTCGTTAACACCAATTGTCACCATTATCTTTGACTTACTTTTTTATTTTTTTGTTCTGCACCATGTGTATTGCTTGATGTACGGTGTTCATTCGAATCTTTTCGTTTTCGGGTAGACATTATCGAGTTCGGCTTCCCACAGGTTTCAGATATGCGTCGTTAGTAAATGGATGATGCTTGACAAAACACATTCTGTCATGTCCTAGTGGGAAACATCGTACAGCGCTCTTACAGCTGAAAAGAAATAACAAAATGACAGCAGGCTTGAAATAAATAAGTCAATGAGAGACTTGTATTAACACGCATGTAATACAACTGAACCCTAATTTGTGCGCGGTTAGGTGCCGCTAATAATGTAATAACATGACTTGCAGATAAAATTGTTTGCAACCAAAGTATGCACACACGACGACAGTTTGAAAATGCTAGACAAGAGTTTACTGTCATATCATTACAAGGATGTACACAAAATAAATAGCATCAAAGCATTACTGACAATATCGCTGTACCACTCGTTAGTATGACAATCAACATATTGAACCTAACCTGATTTAATGTGCTTTGTGTTCTGGCTCCATTAGTTTGCACTCAACCGTCGAACAGTGTGTTTCTCTTTCCTAAGAAGCTCAGGTTGCTAACGCTGCCGATGATTGCTTGAAGCCTTCATAACCTAAACAAATGTCATCTATCAATAAATATTACCTAAAACAATGTTTTGAACATAACAGACAATCATTGTTGTCAGAACACTAGCTATCCCGATGCCACAAGACCAAATTTCCTTTTTTTAATTACTCATTTAATTTTCCGCAATTTCGATAATTTTTCCGTATGTTCCGAAATGTCTTAAAACGTACAATTATGTGTGTATAAGTTACTCAAGCAGATGTCATTTATCCCAAACCTCTATCCCTTGACACTTTCTAATTCCCACCAGAATTATTTGCTTACAAAACCCTCGCAATCCCAAATTTCTGCTTAAAGAACTAAGTTTAAAGTAGTAACAAGATCGCCCAGTCCAGTTACAGATACAACTCTGCCCATTAAACCATCGCTTTGGACTATAACTTGGAAACGAGGTACAAGCGTTACTTAAACACGACCCACCCCCAAAAAATAAGATATTTCTAAACCCCTGTTTGTCGAGATGGCTTTGTTTCGTTAACACCAATTGTCACCATTATCTTTGACTTACTTTTTTATTTTTTTGTTCTGCACCATGTGTATTGCTTGATGTACGGTGTTCATTCGAATCTTTTCGTTTTCGGGTAGACATTATCGAGTTCGGCTTCCCACAGGTTTCAGATATGCGTCGTTAGTAAATGGATGATGCTTGACAAAACACATTCTGTCATGTCCTAGTGGGAAACATCGTACAGCGCTCTTACAGCTGAAAAGAAATAACAAAATGACAGCAGGCTTGAAAGAAATAAGTCAATGAGAGACTTGTATTAACACGCATGTAATACAACTGAACCCTAATTTGTGCGCGGTTAGGTGCCGCTAATAATGTAATAACATGACTTGCAGATAAAATTGTTTGCAACCAAAGTATGCACACACGACGACAGTTTGAAAATGCTAGACAAGAGTTTACTGTCATATCATTACAAGGATGTACACAAAATAAATAGCATCAAAGCATTACTGACAATATCGCTGTACCACTCGTTAGTATGACAATCAACATATTGAACCTAACCTGATTTAATGTGCTTTGTGTTCTGGCTCCATTAGTTTGCACTCAACCGTCGAACAGTGTGTTTCTCTTTCCTAAGAAGCTCAGGTTGCTAACGCTGCCGATGATTGCTTGAAGCCTTCATAACCTAAACAAATGTCATCTATCAATAAATATTACCTAAAACAATGTTTTGAACATAACAGACAATCATTGTTGTCAGAACACTAGCTATCCCGATGCCACAAGACCAAATTTCCTTTTTTTAATTACTCATTTAATTTTCCGCAATTTCGATAATTTTTCCGTATGTTCCGAAATGTCTTAAAACGTACAATTATGTGTGTATAAGTTACTCAAGCAGATGTCATTTATCCCAAACCTCTATCCCTTGACACTTTCTAATTCCCACCAGAATTATTTGCTTACAAAACCCTCGCAATCCCAAATTTCTGCTTAAAGAACTAAGTTTAAAGTAGTAACAAGATCGCCCAGTCCAGTTACAGATACAACTCTGCCCATTAAACCATCGCTTTGGACTATAACTTGGAAACGAGGTACAAGCGTTACTTAAACACGACCCACCCCCAAAAAATAAGATATTTCTAAACCCCTGTTTGTCGAGATGGCTTTGTTTCGTTAACACCAATTGTCACCATTATCTTTGACTTACTTTTTTATTTTTTTGTTCTGCACCATGTGTATTGCTTGATGTACGGTGTTCATTCGAATCTTTTCGTTTTCGGGTAGACATTATCGAGTTCGGCTTCCCACAGGTTTCAGATATGCGTCGTTAGTAAATGGATGATGCTTGACAAAACACATTCTGTCATGTCCTAGTGGGAAACATCGTACAGCGCTCTTACAGCTGAAAAGAAATAACAAAATGACAGCAGGCTTGAAAGAAATAAGTCAATGAGAGACTTGTATTAACACGCATGTAATACAACTGAACCCTAATTTGTGCGCGGTTAGGTGCCGCTAATAATGTAATAACATGACTTGCAGATAAAATTGTTTGCAACCAAAGTATGCACACACGACGACAGTTTGAAAATGCTAGACAAGAGTTTACTGTCATATCATTACAAGGATGTACACAAAATAAATAGCATCAAAGCATTACTGACAATATCGCTGTACCACTCGTTAGTATGACAATCAACATATTGAACCTAACCTGATTGATTGTGCTTTGTGTTCTGGCTCCATTAGTTTGCAATCAACCGTCGAACAGTGTGTTTCTCTTTCCTAAGAAGCTCAGGTTGCTAACGCTGCCGATGATTGCTTGAAGCCTTCATAACCTAAACAAATGTCATCTATCAATAAATATTACCTAAAACAATGTTTTGAACATAACAGACAATCATTGTTGTCAGAACACTAGCTATCCCGATGCCACAAGACCAAATTTCCTTTTTTTAATTACTCATTTAATTTTCCACAATTTCGATAATTTTTCCGTATGTTCCGAAATGTCTTAAACCGTACAATTGTGTGTGTATAAGTTACTCAAGCAGATGTCATTGATCCCAAACCTCTATCCCTTGACACTTTCTATTTCCCACAACAATTATTTGCTTACAAAACCCTCGCAATCCCAAATTTCTGCTTAAAGAACTAAGTTTAAAGTAGTAACAAGATCGCCCAGTCCAGTTACATATACAACTCTGCCCATTAAACCATCGCTTTGGACTATAACTTGGAAACGAGGTACAAGCGTTACTTAAACACGACCCACACCCAAAAAATAAGATATTTCTAAACCCCTGTTTGTCGAGATGGCTTTGTTTCGTTAACACCAATTGTCACCATTATCTTTGACTTACTTTTTTATTTTTTTGTTCTGCACCATGTGTATTGCTTGATGTACGGTGTTCATTCGAATCTTTTCGTTTTCGGGTAGACATTATCGAGTTCGGCTTCCCACAGGTTTCAGATATGCGTCGTTAGTAAATGGATGATGCTTGACAAAACACATTCTGTCATGTCCTAGTGGGAAACATCGTACAGCGCTCTTACAGCTGAAAAGAAATAACAAAATGACAGCAGGCTTGAAATAAATAAGTCAATGAGAGACTTGTATTAACACGCATGTAATACAACTGAACCCTAATTTGTGCGCGGTTAGGTGCCGCTAATAATGTAATAACATGACTTGCAGATAAAATTGTTTGCAACCAAAGTATGCACACACGACGACAGTTTGAAAATGCTAGACAAGAGTTTACTGTCATATCATTACAAGGATGTACACAAAATAAATAGCATCAAAGCATTACTGACAATATCGCTGTACCACTCGTTAGTATGACAATCAACATATTGAACCTAACCTGATTTAATGTGCTTTGTGTTCTGGCTCCATTAGTTTGCACTCAACCGTCGAACAGTGTGTTTCTCTTTCCTAAGAAGCTCAGGTTGCTAACGCTGCCGATGATTGCTTGAAGCCTTCATAACCTAAACAAATGTCATCTATCAATAAATATTACCTAAAACAATGTTTTGAACATAACAGACAATCATTGTTGTCAGAACACTAGCTATCCCGATGCCACAACACCAAATTTCCTTTTTTGAATTACTCATTTAATTTTCCGCAATTTCGATAATTTTTCCGTATGTTCCGAAATGTCGTAAAACGTACAATTATGTGTGTATAAGTTACTCAAGCAGATGTCATTGATCCCAAACCTCTATCCCTTGACACTTTCTAATTCCCACCAGAATTATTTGCTTACAAAACCCTCGCAATCCCAAATTTCTGCTTAAAGAACTAAGTTTAAAGTAGTAACAAGATCGCCCAGTCCAGTTACATATACAACTCTGCCCATTAAACCATCGCTTTGGACTATAACTTGGAAACGAGGTACAAGCGTTACTTAAACACGACCCACCCCCAAAAAATAAGATATTTCTAAACCCCTGTTTGTCGAGATGGCTTTGTTTCGTTAACACCAATTGTCACCATTATCTTTGACTTACTTTTTTATTTTTTTGTTCTGCACCATGTGTATTGCTTGATGTACGGTGTTCATTCGAATCTTTTCGTTTTCGGGTAGACATTATCGAGTTCGGCTTCCCACAGGTTTCAGATATGCGTCGTTAGTAAATGGATGATGCTTGACAAAACACATTCTGTCATGTCCTAGTGGGAAACGTACAGCGCTCTTACAGCTGAAAAGAAATAACAAAATGACAGCAGGCTTGAAAGAAATAAGTCAATGAGAGACTTGTATTAACACGCATGTAATACAACTGAACCCTAATTTGTGCGCGGTTAGGTGCTGCTAATAATGTAATAACATGACTTGCAGATAAAATTGTTTGCAACCAAAATATGCACACACGACGACAGTTTGAAAATGCTAGACAAGAGTTTACTGTCATATCATTACAAGGATGTACACAAAATAAATAGCATCAAAGCATTACTGACAATATCGCTGTACCACTCGTTAGTATGACAATCAACATATTGAACCTAACCTGATTGATTGTGCTTTGTGTTCTGGCTCCATTAGTTTGCACTCAACCGTCGAACAGTGTGTTTCTCTTTCCTAAGAAGCTCAGGTTGCTAACGCTGCCGATGATTGCTTGAAGCCTTCATAACCTAAACAAATGTCATCTATCAATAAATATTACCTAAAACAATGTTTTGAACATAACAGACAATCATTGTTGTCAGAACACTAGCTATCCCGATGCCACAAGACCAAATTTCCTTTTTTTAATTACTCATTTAATTTTCCGCAATTTCGATAATTTTTCCGTATGTTCCGAAATGTCTTAAAACGTACAATTATGTGTGTATAAGTTACTCAAGCAGATGTCATTTATCCCAAACCTCTATCCCTTGACACTTTCTAATTCCCCCAAGAATTATTTGCTTACAAAACCCTCGCAATCCCAAATTTCTGCTTAAAGAACTAAGTTTAAAGTAGTAACAAGATCGCCCAGTCCAGTTACATATACAACTCTGCCCATTAAACCGTCGCTTTGGACTATAACTTCGAAACGAGGTACAAGCGTTACTTAAACACGACCCACCCCCAAAAAATAAGATATTTCTAAACCCCTGTTTGTCGAGATGGCTTTGTTTCGTTAACACCAATTGTCACCATTATCTTTGACTTACTTTATTATTGTTTTGTTCTGCACCATGTGTATTGCTTGATGTACGGTGTTCATTCGAATCTTTTCGTTTTCGGGTAGACATTATCGAGTTCGGCTTCCCACAGGTTTCAGATATGTGTCGTTAGTAAATGGATGATGCTCGACAAAACACATTCTGTCATGTCCTAGTGGGAAACATCGTACAGCGCTCTTACAGCTGAAAAGAAATAACAAAATGACAGCAGGCTTGAAAGAAATAAGTCAATGAGAGACTTGTATTAACACACATGTAATACAACTGAACCCTAATTTGTGCGCAGTTAGGTGCCGCTAATAATGTAATAACATTACTTGCAGATAAAATTGTTTGCAACCAAAGTATGCACACACGACGACAGTTTGACAATGCTAGACAAGAGTTTACTGTCATATCATTACAAGGATGTACACAAAATAAATAGCATCAAAGCATTACTGACAATATCGCTGTACCACTCGTTAGTATGACAATCAACATATTGAACCTAACCTGATTGATTGTGCTTTGTGTTCTGGCTCCATTAGTTTGCAATCAACCGTCGAACAGTGTGTTTCTCTTTCCTAAGAAGCTCAGGTTGCTAACGCTGCCGATGATTGCTTGAAGCCTTCATAACCTAAACAAATGTCATCTATCAATAAATATTACCTAAAACAATGTTTTGAACATAACAGACAATCATTTTTGTCAGAACAATAGCTATTCCGATGCCACTAGAGCAAATTTACATGTTTTTTAATTATACATCCAATTTTCCGCAATTTCGATAATTTTTCCGCATGTTCCGAAATATCTTAAAACGTACAATTATGTGTGTATAAGTTACTCAGACAGATGTCATTTATCCCAAACCTTTATCCCTTGACCCTTTTCTAATTCCCCCAGAATTAATTACTTGCAAAACCCTTGCAATCCCAAACTTCTGCTTAAAGAACCAAACTGAAAGTAGTAACAAGATCGCCCAGCTAAGTTATATATACAACTCTGCCCATTAAACCATCGCTTTGAACTATAACTTGGAGACAAGCTGCTTAAGCACGAATCCCCCATAAAACTTAGATATTTCAAATCCTCTGTTTGTCGAGATGGCTTTGTTTCGTTAACAGAAATTGTCACCATTATCTTTGACTTACTTTTTGATTTTTCTGTTCTGCACCATGTGTATTGCTTCAAGTGCGGTGTTCATTCGAATCTTTTCGTTTTCGGGTAGACATTTTCGAGTTCGGCTTCCGACAGGTTTCTGATATGCGTCGTCAACGGACTTGAAAGAAATAAGTCAATGGGAGACTTCTATCCACACACATGTAACACAACTGAACCCTAATTTGTGGGCAGTTAAGTGCCGCTAAGAATGAAATAATATGACTTGCAGATTAAATGGTTTGCAACCAAAGTATGCACACACGACGGCAGTTTGAAAATTCTAGACAGGGGTTTACTGTCATACCATTGCAAGAATGTACACAAAATAAATAGCATCAATGTTGTACTGACAATATCGCTATAACACTCGTCAGTATGGCAATCAACATATTGAACCTAACCTGATTTATTGTGCTTTGTGTTCTGGCTCCATAGTTTGCATTCAACCGACAAATAGTGTGTTTCTCTTTCCTAAGGAGCTCAGCTTGCTAACACTGCTGATGATTGCTTGAAGCCTTTATAACCTAAAAAAATCGAATTGATAAATAAATGTTCCCTAAAACAATCTTTTGAACATACCAGATAATCATGGTTGTCAGAACACTAGCTATTCCGATGCCACAGGTTTAAATTTACATGTTTTTTAATTACTCATTCATTTTTCCGCAATTTCGCAAACATTTCCGTATGTTCCGAAATGTCATAAAGCGTACAATTATGTGTGTATAAGATACTCAGACAGATGTCATTTATTCCAAACCTCTATCCCGTGACCCTTTTCTAATTCCCCCAGAATTATTTACTTGCAAAACCCCTGCAATCCCAAACTTCTGCTTAAAGAAATAAACTTAAAGTAGTAACAAGATCGCCCAGCCAAATTATATATACATCTCTGCCCATTAAACCATCGCTTTGGACTATAACTTGGAAACGAGGTACAAGCGTTACTTAAACACGACATACCCCAAAAAACTTAGATATTTCACATTCTCTGTTTGTCGAGAAGGCTTTGTTTCATTAACACCAATTGTCACTATTATCTTTGACATACTTTTTTATTTTTTTGTTCTGCACCATGTGTATTGCTTGATGTAAGGTGTACATTCGAATTTTTTCGTTTTCGGGTAGATATTATCGAGTTCGGCTTCCCACAGGTTTCTCATATGCGTCGTTAGTAAATGGATGATGCTCGACAAAACAGATTCTGTCGTGTCCTAGTGGGAAACATCGTACAGCGCTCTTACAGCTGAAAAGAAATAACAAAATGACAGCAGGCTTGAAAGAATTAAATCAATGAGAGACTTCTATTAAAACACATGTAATACAACTGAACCCTAATTTGTGAGCAGTTAGGTGCCGCTAAGAATGCAATAACATGACTTGCAGATTAAATGGTTTGCAACCAAGGTGTGCACACACGACGGCAGTTTGAAAATGCTAGACAGGGGTTTACTGTCATAACATTGCAAGAATATACACAAAATAAATAGCATCAATGTAGTACTGACAATATCGCTGTAACACTCGTCAGTATGGCAATCAACATATTGAACCTAACCTGATTTATTGTGCTTTGTGTTCTGGCTCCATAGCTTGCATTCAACCGACAAATAGTGTGTTTCTCCTTCCTAAGAAGCAATGCTTGCTAACGCTCCCGATGATTGCTTGAAGCCTTCATAACCTAAACAAATTAAATTGATAAATAAATGTTCCCTGAATCAATGTTTTGAACACACCAGACAATTATTGTTGTCAGAACACTAGCTATCTCGATGCCACAAGTTTAAATTTACATGTTTTTTAATTACACATTAAATTTTCCGCAATTTCGATAATTTTTCCGTATGTTCCGAAATGTCGTAAAACCTACAATTATGTGTGTATAAGTTACTCAAGTAGATGTCATTTATCCCAAACCTTTATCCCTTGATCCTTTTCTAATTCCCCCAGAATTATTTACTTGCAAAACCCCTGCAATCCCAAACTTCTGCTTAAAAAACCAAACTTAAAGTAGTAACAAGATCGCCCAGCTAAGTTATATATACAACTCTGCCCATTAAACCATCGCTTTGGACAATAACTTGGAGACAAGTTGCTTAAGCACGAACCCCCCATAAAACTTAGATATTTCAAATCCTCTGTTTGTCGAGATGGCTTTGTTTCGTTAACACCAATTATCACCATTATCTTTCACTTACTTTTTTATTTTTTTGTTCTGCACGATGTGTATTGCTTGATGCACGGTGTTCATTCGAATCTTTTCGTTTTCCGATAGACATTATCGAGTTCGAGTTCCCACACGTTTCTGATATGCGTCGTTAGTAAATGGATGATGCTCGACAAAATAGATTCTGTCGTCTCCTAGTGGGAAGCATCGTACAGCGCTCTTACAACTGAAAAGAAATAACAAAATGTCAACGCACTTGAAAGAAATGAGTCAATGAGAGACTTCTATCCACACACATGTAAAACAACTGAACGCTAATTTTTGCGCAGTTAGGTGCCGCTAAGAATGCAATAACATGACTTGCAGATTAAATTTCTTGCAATCAAAGTATGCTCACATGACGACAATTAGAAAATGCTAGACTAGAGTTAACTGTCATATCTTTACCAGAATGTAAGCAAAATGAATAGCAATAAAGTATTGCTGACAATATCGCTGTACCACTCGTTAGTATGGCAATCAACATATTGAACCTAACCTGATTGATTGTGCTTTGTGTTCTGGCTCCATAGCTTGCATTCAACCGACAAATAGTGTGTTTCTCTTTCCTAAGAAGCTCAGGCTGCTAACGCTGCCGATGATTGCTTGAAGCCTTCATAACCTAAACAAATGTCATCTATAAATAAATATTACCTAAACAATGTTTTGAACATACCAGACAATCATTGTTGTCAGAACACTAGCTATCCCGATGCCACAAGTTTAAATTGATATGTTTTTTAATTACACATTTAATTTTCCGCAATTTCGTACCACTGTTCCCTTATTTTTCAAACTTTCCCAATTTCGATAATTTTTTAGTTTTCCGAAATGTCGTAAAACGTACAATTATGTGTGTATAAGTTACTCAAGTAGATGTCATTTATCCTAAACCTCTATCCCTTGACCTTTTTCTAATTCCCCCAGAATTGTTTACTTGCAAAACCCCTGCAATCCCAAACTTCTGCTTAAAAAACCAAACTTAAAGTAGTGACAAGATCGCCCAGCTAAGTTATATATACAACTCTGCCCATTAAACCATCGCTTTGGACTATAACTTGGAGACAAGTTGCTTAAGCATGAACCCCCAAAAAACTTAGATATTTCAAATCCTCTGTTTGTCGAGATGGCTTTGTTTCGTTAACACCAATTGTCACCATTATCTTTGACTTACTTTTTGATTTTTTTGTTCTGCACGATGTGTATTGCTTGATGCACGGTGTTCATTCGAATCTTTTCGTTTTCGGGTAGACATTTTCGAGTTCGGCTTCCGACAGGTTTCTGATATGCGTCGTCAACGGACTTGAAAGAAATAAGTCAATGGGAGACTTCTATCCACACACATGTAATACAACTGAACCCTAATTTGTGGGCAGTTAAGTGCCGCTAAGAATGAAATAATATGACTTGCAGATTAAATGGTTTGCAACCAAAGTATGCACACACGACGGCAGTTTGAAAATTCTAGACAGGGGTTTACTGTCATACCATTGCAAGAATGTACACAAAATAAATAGCATCAATGTTGTACTGACAATATCGCTGTAACACTCGTCAGTATGGCAATCAACATATTGAACCTAACCTGATTTATTGTGCTTTGTGTTCTGGCTCCATAGTTTGCATTCAACCGACAAATAGTGTGTTTCTCTTTCCTAAGGAGCTCAGCTTGCTAACACTGCTGATGATTGCTTGAAGCCTTTATAACCTAAACAAATCGAATTGATAAATAAATGTTCCCTAAAACAATCTTTTGAACATACCAGATAATCATGGTTGTCAGAACACTAGCTATTCCGATGCCACAAGTTTAAATTTACATGTTTTTTAATTACTCATTCATTTTTCCGCAATTTCGATAACATTTCCGTATGTTCCGAAATGTCTAAAAGCGTACAATTATGTGTGTATAAGATACTCAGACAGATGTCATTTATTCCAAACCTCTATCCCGTGACCCTTTTCTAATTCCCCCAGAATTATTTACTTGCAAAACCATTGCAATCCCAAACTTCTGCTTAAAGAAATAAACTTAAAGTAGTAACAAGATCGTCCAGCCCAGCCAAGTTATATATACATCTCTGCCCATTAAACCATCGCTTTGGACTATAACTTGGAAACGAGGTACAAGCGTTACTTAAACACGACATACCCCAAAAAACTTAGATATTTCACATTCTCTGTTTGTCGAGATGGCTTTGTTTCATTAACACCAATTGTCACTATTATCTTTGACATACTTTTTTATTTTTTTGTTCTGCACCATGTGTATTGCTTGATGTAAGGTGTACATTCGAATTTTTTCGTTTTCGGGTAGACATTATCGAGTTCGTCTTCCCACAGGTTTCTGATATGCGTCGTTAGTAAATGGATGAAGCTCGACAAAACAGATTCTGTCATGACCTAGTAGAAAACATCGTACAGCGCTCTTACATCTGAAAAGAAATAACAAAATGTCAACGGACTTGAAAGAAATAAGTCAATGAGAGACTTCTATCCACACACATGTAATACAACTGAACCCTAATTTGTGGGCAGTTAAGTGCCGCTTAGAATGAAATAACATGACTTGCAGATTAAATGGTTTGCAACCAAAGTATGCACACACGACGGCAGTTTGAAAATGCTTGACAGGGGTTTACTGTCATACCATTGCAAGAATGTACACAAAATAAATAGCATCAATGTAGTACTGACAATATCGCTCTACCACTCGTCAGTATGGCAATCAACATATTGAACCTAACCTGATTTATTGTGCTTTGTGTTCGGCTCCACAGTTTGCACTCAACCGTCGAACATTGTGTTTCTCTTTCCTAAGAAGCTCAGGTTGCTAACGCTGCAGATGATTGCTTGAAGCGTTCATCACCTAAACAAATTAAATTGATAAATAAATGTTCCCTGAAACAATGTTTTGAACATACCAGATAATCATGGTTGTCAGAACACTAGCTATCCCGATGCCACAAGACCAAATTTCCTTTTTTTCATTACTCATTTAATTTTCCGCAATTTCGATAATATTTCCGTATGTTCCGAAATGTCGTAAAACCTACAATTATGTGTGTATAAGTTAATCAAGTAGATGTCATTCACCCAAACCTCTATCCTTTAGGACTTTCTAATTCCTCCAAGAATTATTTACTTGCAAAACCCTCGCAATCACAAATTTCTGCTTAAAAGAACTAAGTTTAAAGTAGTAACAAGATCGCTCAGTCCGGTTAAATATACAACTCTCTTTGGACTATAACTTGGAAACGATGTACAAGCGTTACTTAAATACGACCCACCCCAAAAAATAAGATATTTCAAAACCCCTGTTTGTCGAGATGGCTTCGTTTCGTTAAAACCAATTGTCACCAATATCTTTCACTTACTTTTTTATTTTCTTGTTCTGCACCATGAGTATTGTTTGATGTAAGGTGTACATTCGAATTTTTTCGTTTTCGGGTAGATATTACCGAGTTCGGCTTCCCACAGGTTTCTCATATGCGTCGTTAGTAAATGGATGATGCTCGACAAAACAGATTCTGTCGTGTCCTAGTGGGAAACATCGTACAGCGCTCTTACAGCTGAAAAGAAATAACAAAATGACAGCAGGCTTGAAAGAATTAAATCAATGAGAGACTTCTATTAAAACACATGTAATACAACTGAACCCTAATTTGTGAGCAGTTAGGTGCCGCTAAGAATGCAATAACATGACTTGCAGATTAAATGGTTTGCAACCAAGGTGTGCACACACGACGGCAGTTTGAAAATGCTAGACAGGCGTTTACTGTCATAACATTGCAAGAATGTACACAAAATAAATAGCATCAATGTAGTACTGACAATATCGCTGTAACACTCGTCAGTATGGCAATCAACATATTGAACCTAACCTGATTTATTGTGCTTTGTGTTCGGTTCCATAGTTTGCATTCAACCGACAAATAGTGTGTTTCTCTTTCCTAAGGAGCTCAGCTTGCTAACGCTGCTGATGATTGCTTGAAGCCTTTATAACCTAAACAAATTAAATTGATAAATAAATGTTCCCTGAAACAATGTTTTGAACATACCAGACAATCATGGCTGTCAGAACACTAGCTTTTCCGATGCCACAAGACCAAATTTCCTTTTTTTTCATTACTCATTTAATTTTTCGCAATTTCGATAATATTTCCGTATGTTCCGAAATGTCGTAAAACCTACAATTATGTGTGTATAAGTTAATCAAGTAGATGTCATTTACCCAAACCTCTATCCTTTAGGACTTTCTAATTCCTCCAAGAATTATTTGCTTACAAAACCCTCGCAATCACAAATTTCTGCTTAAAAGAACTAAGTTTAAAGTAGTAACAAGATCGCTCAGTCCGGTTAAATATACAACTCTCTTTGGACTATAACTTGGAAACGATGTACAAGCGTTACTTAAATACGACCCACCCCAAAAAATAAGATATTTCAAAACCCCTGTTTGTCGAGATGGCTTCGTTTTGTTAAAACCAATTGTCACCAATATCTTTCACTTACTTTTTTATTTTCTTGTTCTGCACCATGAGTATTGTTTGATGTAAGGTGTACATTCGAATTTTTTCGTTTTCGGGTAGATATTATCGAGTTCGGCTTCCCACAGGTTTCTCATATGCGTCGTTAGTAAATGGATGATGCTCGACAAAACAGATTCTGTCGTGTCCTAGTGGGAAACATCGTACAGCGCTCTTACAGCTGAAAAGAAATAACAAAATGACAGCAGGCTTGAAAGAATTAAATCAATGAGAGACTTGTATTAAAACACATGTAATACAACTGAACCCTAATTTGTGAGCAGTTAGGTGCCGCTAAGAATGCAATAACATGACTTGCAGATTAAATGGTTTGCAACCAAGGTGTGCACATACGACGGCAGTTTGAAAATGCTAGACAGGCGTTTACTGTCATAACATTGCAAGAATGTACACAAAATAAATAGCATCAATGTAGTACTGACAATATCGCTGTAACACTCGTCAGTATGGCAATCAACATATTGAACCTAACCTGATTTATTGTGCTTTGTGTTCGGTTCCATAGTTTGCATTCAACCGACAAATAGTGTGTTTCTCTTTCCTAAGGAGCTCAGCTTGCTAACGCTGCTGATGATTGCTTGAAGCCTTTATAACCTAAAAAAATCGAATTGATCAATAAATGTTCCCTAACAATCTTTTGAACATACCAGATAATCATGGTTGTCAGAACACTAGCTATTCCGATGCCACAAGTTTAAATTTACATGTTTTTTAATCACTCATTCATTTTTCCGCAATTTCGATAACATTTCCGTATGTTCCGAAATGTCATAAAGCGTACAATTATGTGTGTATAAGATACTCAGACAGATGTCATTTATTCCGAACCTCTATCCCGTGACCCTTTTCTAATTCCCCCAGAATTATTTACTTGCAAAACCATTGCAATCCCAAACTTCTGCTTAAAGAAATAAACTTAAAGTAGTAACAAGATCGTCCAGCCCAGCCAAGTTATATATACATCTCTGCCCATTAAACCATCGCTTTGGACTATAACTTGGAAACGAGGTACAAGCGTTACTTAAACACGACATACCCCAAAAAACTCAGATATTTCACATTCTCTGTTTGTCGAGATGGCTTTGTTTCATTAACACCAATTGTCACTATTATCTTTGACATACTTTTTTATTTTTTTGTTCTGCACCATGTGTATTGCTTGATGTAAGGTGTACATTCGAATTTTTTCGTTTTCGGGTAGATATTATCGAGTTCGGCTTCCCACAGGTTTCTGATATGCGTCGTTAGTAACTGGATGATGCTCGACAAAACATATTCTGTCATGTCCCAGTGGGAAACATCGTACAGTTCTCTTACAACTGAAAAGAAATAACAAAATGTCAACGGACTTGAAAGAAATAAGTCAATGAGAGACTTCTATCCACACACATGTAATACAACTGAACCCTAATTTGTGAGCAGTTAGGTGCCGCTAAGAATGCAATAACATGACTTGCAGATTAAATGGTTTGCAACCAAGGTGTGCACACACGACGGCAATTTGAAAATGCTAGACAGGGGTTTACTGTCATAACATTGCAAGAATATACACAAAATAAATAGCATCAATGTAGTACTGACAATATCGCTGTAAAACTCGTCAGTATGGCAATCAACATATTGAAACTAACCTGATTTATTGTGCTTTGTGTTCTGGCTCCATAGCTTGCATTCAACCGACAAATAGTGTGTTTCTCCTTCCTAAGAAGCAATGCTTGCTAACACTGCTGATGATTGCTTGAAGCCTTTATAACCTAAACAAATCGAATTGATAAATAAATGTTCCCTAAAACAATCTTTTGAACATACCAGATAATCATGGTTGTCAGAACACTAGCTATTCCGATGCCACAGGTTTAAATTTACATGTTTTTTAATTACTCATTCATTTTTCCGCAATTTCGATAACATTTCCGTATGTTCCGAAATGTCTAAAAGCGTACAATTATGTGTGTATAAGATACTCAGACAGATGTCATTTATTCCAAACCTCTATCCCGTGACCCTTTTCTAATTCCCCCAGAATTATTTACTTGCAAAACCCCTGCAATCCCAAACTTCTGCTTAAAGAAATAAACTTAAAGTAGTAACAAGATCGCCCAGCTAAGTCATATATACAACTCTGCCCATTAAACCATCGCTTTGGACTATAACTTGGAAACGAGGTACAAGCGTTACTCAAACACGACCCACCCCATAAAACGTAGATATTTCAAATTCTCTGTTTGTCGAGATGGCTTTGTTTCATTAACACCAATCGCCACCATTATCTTTGACTTACTTTTTTATTTTTTTGTTTTGCACCATGTGTATTCCTTCAAGTGCGGTGTTCATACGAATCTTTTCGTTTTCGTGTAGACATTATCGAGTTCGGCTTCCCACAGGTTTCTGATATGCGTCGTTAGTAAATGGATTTTGCTCGACAAAACAGATTCTGTCATGTCCTAGTGGGAAACATCGTACTGCGCTCTTACAGCTGAAAAGAAATAACAAAATGACAGCAGGCTTGAAAGAAATAAGTCGATGAGAGACTTGTGTCAAAACACATGTAATACAACTGAACCCTAATTTGTGGGCAGCTAAGTGCCGCTAAGAATGAAATAACATGAGTTGCAGATTAAATGGTTTGCAACCAAAGCATGCACATACGACGACAGTTTGAAAATGCTAGACAAGAGTTTACTGTCATATCATTACAAGGATGTACACAAAACAAATAGCATCAATGTAGTACTGACAATATCGCTGTACCACTCCTTTGTATGGCAATCAACATATTGAACCTAACCTGATTTATTGTGCTTTGTGTTCTAGCTCCATAGTTTGCACTCAACCGTCGAACACTGTGTTTCTCTTTCCTAAGAAGCTCAGGTTGCTAACGCTGCAGATGATTGCTTGAAGCGTTCATCACCTAAACAAATTAAATTGATAAATAAATGTTCCCTGAAACAATGTTTTGAACATACCAGATAATCATGGTTGTCAGAACACTAGCTATCCCGATGCCACAAGACCAAATTTCCTTTTTTTCATTACTCATTTAATTTTCCGCAATTTCGATAATATTTCCGTATGTTCCGAAATGTCGTAAAACGTACAATTATGTGTGTATAAGTTACTCAAGTAGATGTCATTTATCCCAAACCTCTATCCTTTAGGACTTTCTAATTCCTCCAAGAATTATTTGCTTACAAAACCCTCGCAATCACAAATTTCTGCTTAAAGAACTAAGTTTAAAGTAGTAACAAGATCGCTCAGTCCGGTTAAATATACAACTCTGCCCATTAAACCATCGCTTTGGACTATAACTTGGAAACGATGTACAAGCGTTACTTAAATACGACCCACCCCAAAAAATAAGATATTTCAAAACCCCTGTTTGTCGAGATGGCTTCGTATCGTTAAAACCAATTGTCACCAATATCTTTCACTTACTTTTTTATTTTCTTGTTCTGCACCATGAGTATTGTTTGATGTAAGGTGTACATTCGAATTTTTTCGTTTTCGGGTAGATATTATCAAGTTCGGCTTCCCACAGGTTTCTCATATGCGTCGTTAGTAAATGGATGATGCTCGACAAAACAGATTCTGTCGTGTCCTAGTGGGAAACATCGTACATCGCTCTTACAGCTGAAAAGAAATAACAAAATGACAGCAGGCTTGAAAGAATTAAATCAATGAGAGACTTCTATTAAAACACATGTAATACAACTGAACCCTAATTTGTGAGCAGTTAGGTGCCGCTAAGAATGCAATAACATGACTTGCAGATTAAATGGTTTGCAACCAAGGTGTGCACACACGACGGCAGTTTGAAAATGCTAGACAGGCGTTTACTGTCATAACATTGCAAGAATGTACACAAAATAAATAGCATCAATGTAGTACTGACAATATCGCTGTAACACTCGTCAGTATGGCAATCAACATATTGAACCTAACCTGATTTATTGTGCTTTGTGTTCGGTTCCATAGTTTGCATTCAACCGACAAATAGTGTGTTTCTCTTTCCTAAGGAGCTCAGCTTGCTAACGCTGCTGATGATTGCTTGAAGCCTTCATCACCTAAACAAATTAAATTGATAAATAAATGTTCCCTGAAACAATGTTTTGAACATACCAGACAATCATGGCTGTCAGAACACTAGCTTTTCCGATGCCACAAGTTTAAATTTCCTTTTTTTAATTACTCATTTAATTTTCCGCAACTTCGATTATATTTCCGTATGTTCCGAAATGTCGTAAAACGTACAATTATGTGTGTATAAGTTACTCAAGCAGATGTCATTTATCCCAAACTTCTATCCCTTGACACTTTCTAATTCCCCCCAGATATATTTGCTTACAAAACCCTCGCTATCACAAATTTCTGCTTAAAGAACTAAGTTTAAAGTAGTAACAAGATCGTCCAGCCCAGTTAAATATACAACTCTGCCCATTAAACCATCGCTTTGGACTATAACTTGTAAACGAGGTACAAGCGTTACTTAAACACGACCCACTACATAAAACTTAGATACTTCAAAACCCCTGTTTGTCGAGATGGCTTTATTTCGTTAAAACCAATTGTCACCAATATCTTTCACTTACTTTTTTATTTTCTTGTTCTGCACCATGAGTATTGTTTGATGTAAGGTGTACATTCGAACCTTTTCGTTTTCGGGTAGACATTACCGAGTTCGGCTTCCCACAGGTTTCTGATATGCGTCGTTAGTAAATGGATGATGCTCGACAAAACAGATTCTGTCGTCTCTTAGTGGGAAACATCGTACAGCGCTCTTACAGCTGAAAAGAAATAACAAAATGTCAACGGACTTGAAAGAAATAAGTCAATGGGAGACTTCTATCCACACACATGTAATACAACTGAACCCTAATTTGTGCGCAGTTAGGTGCCGCTAAGAATGCAATAACATGACTTGCAGATTAAATGGTTTGCAACCAAGGTGTGCACACACGACGGCAGTTTGAAAATGCTAGACAGGGGTTTACTGTCATAACATTGCAAGAATGTACAGAAAATAAATAGCATCAATGTAGTACTGACAATATCGCTGTAACACTCGTCAGTATGGCAATCAACATATTGAACCTAACCTGATTTATTGTGCTTTGTGTTCGGTTCCATAGTTTGCATTAAACCGACAAATAGTGTGTTTCTCTTTCCTAAGGAGCTCATCTTGCTAACGCTGCCGATGATTGCTTGAAGCCTTTATAACCTAAACAAATCGAATTGATAAATAAATGTTCCCTTAAACAATGTTTTGAACATACCAGATAGTCATGGTTGTCAGAACACTAGGTATTCCGATGCCACAAGTTTAAATTTCCTTTTTTTAATTACTCATTTAATTTTCCGCAATTTCGATAATATTTCCGTATGTTCCGAAATGTCGTAAAACGTACAATTATGTGTGTATAAGTTACTCAAGCAGATGTCATTTATCCCAAACCTCTATCCCTTGACACTTTCTAATTCCCCAGAATTATTTACTTGCAAAACCCTCGCAATCCCAAACTTCTGCTTAAGGAAATAAACTTAAAGTAGTAACAAGATCGCCCAGCCAAGTTAAATATACAACTCTGCCCATTTAACCATCGCTTTGGACTATAACTTGGAAAAGATGTACAAGCGTTACTTAAATACGACCCACCCCAAAAAAATAAGATATTTCAAAACCCCTGTTTGTCGAGATGGCTTTGTTTCGTTAATACCAATTGCCACCATTATCTTTCACTTACTTTTTTATTTTTTTGTTCTGCACCATGTGTATTGCTTGATGTAAGGTGTACATTCGAATTTTTTCGTTTTCGGGTAGATATTATCGAGTTCGGCTTCCCACAGTTTCGGATACGCGTCGTTAGTAAATGGATGATGCTTGACAAAACTGATTCTGTCATGTCCTAGTGGGAAACATTACAGCTGAAAAGAAATAACCAAATGACAGCAGGCTTGAAAGAAATAAGTCAATGAGATTTCTATCCACACACATGTAATACAACTGAACCCTAATTTGTGGGCAGTTAGGTGCCGCTAATAATGTAATAACATGACTTGCAGATTATATGGTTTGCAACCAAGGTGTGCACACACGACGGCAGTTTAAAAATGCTAGGCAGGGGTTTACTGTCATACCATTGCAAGAATGTACACAAAATAAATAGCATCAATGTAGTACTGACAATATCGCTGTAACACTCGTCAGTATGGCAATCAACATATTGAACCTAACCTGATTTATTGTGCTTTGTGTTCGGTTCCATAGTTTGCATTCAACCGACAAATAGTGTGTTTCTCTTTCCTAAGGAGCTCAGCTTGCTAACGCTGCTGATGATTGCTTGAAGCCTTTATAACCTAAACAAATCGAATTGATAAATAAATGTTCCCTGAAACAATGTTTTGAACATACCAGACAATCATGGCTGTCAGAACACTAGCTTTTCCGATGCCACAAGACCAAATTTCCTTTTTTTCATTACTCATTTAATTTTTCGCAATTTCGATAATATTTCCGTATGTTCCGAAATGTCGTAAAACCTACAATTATGTGTGTATAAGTTAATCAAGTAGATGTCATTTACCCAAACCTCTATCCTTTAGGACTTTCTAATTCCTCCAAGAATTATTTGCTTACAAAACCCTCGCAATCACAAATTTCTGCTTAAAGAAGTAAGTTTAAAGTAGTAACAAGATCGCCCAGCCCAGTTAAATATACAACTCTGCCCATTAAACCATCGCTTTGGACTATAACTTGGAAACAAGGTACAAGCGTTACTTAAACACCACCCACCCCCAAAAAATAAGATATTTCAAAACCCCTGTTTGTCGAGATGGCTTTGTTTCGTTAAAACCGATTGTCACCATTATCTTTCACTTACTTTTTTATTTTTTGTTCTGCACCATGTGTATTCCTTCAAGTGCGGTGTTCATACGAATCTTTTCATTTTCGGGTAGACATTATCGAGTTCGGCTTCCCACACGTTTCTGACATGCGTCGTTAGTAAATGGATGATGCTCGACAAAACAGATTCTGTCATGTCCTAGTAGGAAACATCGTACAGCGCTCTTACAGCTGAAAAGAAATAATAAAATGTCAACGGACTTGAAAGAAATAAGTCAATGGGAGACTTCTATCCACACACATGCAATACAACTGAACCCTAATTTGTGGGCAGTTAAGTGCCGCTAAGAATGAAATAACATGACTTGCAGATTAAATGGTTTGCAACCAAAGTATACACACAAGACGGCAGTTTAAAAATGCTAGACAAGAGTTTACTGTCATACCATTGCAAGGATGTACACAAAATAAATAACATCAAAGTATTACTGACAATATCGCTGTACCACTCGTTAGTATGGCAATCAACGTATTGAACCTAACCTGATTTATTGTGTTTTGTGTTCTTGCTCCATAGTTTGCACTCAACCGTTGAACAGTGTGTTTCTCTTTCCTAAGCAGCTCAGGTTGGGTGTAGATTCACCTGAAACACCCACTAAAAGCCATTTTCTTTTTAACTTCTTTCCCTAATTCAATCGACTATTTCACATACTATTTGTTTTATTGAGGTTTGTCACGATTACAAATTCTTGTTTAATCTATCCGACCTGTTTAAAGCCGAAATTTGTACCGAATTCCAACACGAGATTGCCATTTACATTTTTAAGGGTGGCAAAGGTCATACAGCTTTACTTGAAGGGGGCCACAAGGCAAAAAAGTTACCTTTAGGGGGCTGTGCACGGTCCACGAAAGGTTGAGAACCACTGATTTAGACTATAACTTGGAAAAAAATGTACGTGCGTTGCACACGAACCCCCATCTCAACCCATAAAAAATATGATGTTTGAAACCTTTGTTTGGCGAGGTGCTTTTGTTTCGTTTACGTCAATTGACACCTTTATTTTTTGCTTACTTTTTTATTTTCCTGTTTGAAGTGTGCTTCCTTTTGTTCCACATTCATGTAAATCTTTTCATTTTCCAGTTGAAATTTTCGAGTTCCACTTCGTATGCGTCACTGGTAAATGAATGATGATCCACAAAGCAGATTCTGTCGTCGTACAGCGTTCTCACTGCTGGAACGAAATGACAAAATAACAACATGCTTTAAAGAAATGAGGCAGTGAAACACGTGCATCAACACGCAAAACAAATCAATTGGGATTGTTTACAAACAAAAGTGTGTACACAAGACAGTTTGAAAATTTAGGACAAGAGTTTACTGTCAAGCCATTGTAAGGACGTACACAAAATTAATAGCATCAATGTTTTTCTAATAAAATCGCTGTACCACTCTTCAGTATGTCAACATTTTCATCATACCTGGTACAATGTGTTTTGCGGTCTGGCTCCAAAGTTTGAATTCAATCGACAAACGGGGTGCTTCTTCATAAGCAGCTCGGTTTGCAAACGCTGATGATGATTGCTTGAAACCTTCATAACCTAAAGAAATGCAATCGATAAATAAATGTTTCCCCATAACAATAATGTCTTCAACTCTTCATCATACCCGACAATGTATTTTAGCTATTCCGATAGCACAAGACCAAATTTACATGTTTTTAATTATTCATCTAATTTTAGTAATTTTGCACTTTTGTTTCTCTAATTTCCATACTTTCGCAATTTTGATAATTTTTCAGCATATTCCAAAACGCATGAAAATTTGAAATTATATGTGTATAGGTCACTCATACCGTTCGCTTACTCCACTAACCCTTTTCGGGCCCCAAACCTCACTCCATAAAATAAAAGCTATGATGTTTTGAAACCGTTGGCTTTGTTTCGTTTGCGTGATTGTCACCTTTGTCTTTAATACTTTTGTATTTTCCTGCTTAGCGCCCAGTGTGCTTCCTTTTGTGCGATGTCCATTTGAATCTTTTCATTTTCAAGTAGAAATTAACGAGTTCGACTTCTCAAAAGTTTCTCGTATGCGTCATTGGAAAGTGAATGATGCTCCACAAAACAGTTTCCGTCGTGTTCTCGCGTGAAACATGGTACAGCGTTTTTACGGCTAAAAAGAAGAAATAAATAACAACGAAAAGAAATAAGAAATAAAAGAGTTAATGAAAGACGTGTATCGACACCCACATAATCCAATTGAACCCTATTTTTGTGCGCAATTAGGAACCACCATTAGGGTTTCAACAAGACCAGATTACTCGGTTTACAAACAAAAGTATGTAGCCAAACCAAACCATTGTCAAACCATTACAAAGACGTACACAAAATTAATAGCATCAATGTATTACTGACAATCAGTGCGGGATTAAGGGTCTACTGGCCTGTAGGCACATGTTATAAGTGGCCCGAAAATCAGGGTTCCCAACTAAAAAAATAGAATTATCAGTGTTGCCAAATCAAAAAAGTGGCCTGGATTTTTGACCGGCACGTGCCTACTTTGCCTAATGATTCATCCGGCACTGCTGACAATATCGCTATTACCACTCAATAGTAGTGCAATGATAAAAACTGCTCAGTTTCAAATGAAGTGTCTCGTTCTGTTTAGCAGCTCGGTGCTTAAAACGTCATTGTGCTCGATAAATAAATGTTACCTAAAACAATGTGTTGAACATAGGAGACCATTATTTTATTCTCAGTAATCCACCAGCTATACCGATATCACAAGACCAAATTTGAACCCCGCCATTTTGTTAATTTTTTCATATGTTACGAAATGTCTAAACGTGCAATATGTGTAGCCTATAAGTCACTCAGACGGTTCGCTTAAACCTGTCTGTCATTGGTCAAACCTAATGTTGTTCTACGTTCAAAATTGAGGTTGTTTGCAGGCAATTTTTCCTCATATGAAATATTTGACATATATTTTAACAAAATTTAAAAGGTGTCTCGCAAAATGCGTTCTGCTGTAAACGCACAAAGTGTGTCGTGGAGTTAACGGGACAGAAAAGAGTTAGCTCTTGGATCCAACATGGTACCCTGCTGGTTAAAAAAAACTCTGCAACAGTTTTAAAAATAAAGTTGTTCTGCATTCAAAATTGAGGTTGTTTGCAGCTAATTTTTCCACATGAGAAAATTTTTACATAAAAATTGAAGAAAGGGACTTACTAAAAGCGTTCTGCTGTAAAAACGCGTAAAGGGTGTGTCGTAAAGTCAACGGGACAAAAAAAAGTTCTAGGCTCAACATTGAATCCTTCTAGTAAAAACCTTACCTCCTGGACAGTTGGTGATCACAAGCGTTTTAGCCTAATTTTTGCGTGTTATAACGCTGACAGTTACGATTTCTGCTAATGATCAAAATATGTAAAAAAAAAGATCTTACAGTAGAAGGACAATACTCTGCACAGCTTTTTTTTGGCTAGATTTCATTTTTTTGGCTAAATTTCATTAAAATGCTCTATACGTTATAATTAAAATTTTTCAATTTTTGTTTTGGAACTGTGTCTTGCATTAATTTGCAATTTTACATAGTAACTGAAATATTGTGGTAAAGTTTTTGTAATTGGGGAAATTATTCTGCCAGAATGACACTGGTCAATTATTCTGCCAAAATGACACTGGTCATAAGTTTGTTTATAAACAGATGATTGATGGCGCAAGGATATATTTTCACAATGGTACAATTAAATTGTTTTACTTACTATTTTCTGTGATCGAATATTAACTAAATTTTAGGTTTCACTGAGGCATAAAATTAGTTTTTTAAATCACTTTGGCAACAAAAGGTTGCATCATATTTTCATTCTTGTGCCAATGGAACGTTACTTTCATATCATGGTTTGAAAATTGGCAAAATGTTTAAAACTAAACACTGATATCAGATTTGCCAAACTCATGAAATATTACGTCACATTAGTTAGATTCAGAAATCTTTACAAACAAATTTTCACACATATGTTCGAAACTCTAAATATGCAATTATTGCCCAAGTTCATGCTGCATTTAAAAATAACAGGTTTTTGTTGGTACCACTTTGCAAGAATTTGAAGCGCGACCGAATTTCCAAACAAAATCGACAAAATTCACAATTAGGGTCTTGACAAATAAAACATTTTGTTAGCCATCAACATGTGTTTTACGGATTCGATTGATCTAATATTGGAATCAATCTCTACCTGTCTAAGTTAAAACGTAAACACACTTGAAACAAACAAACAACACAAAACAACACTGACCAAGGTAAAAAAAAACATTATTCAAAACATGCAACTGATTTTGTGCACAAAACAAAACACACAAACAATTGTCCAGTGCAAAATTACATTTTTTTAGAAAATATTCACTTGGAAATACCGGTATTGTCCAGTATATCTTCTATGAGTTGCTGAAACTAAGAATGGAAATGAAAAATATTTTCCATTCTCAGTTATTTAAGAACATGAATGGTGAATGTCTGTACATGAATGATGATTGTCTGCACATGAATGGTGATTGTCTGTACATGAATGGTGATTGTCTGTACATGAATGGTGATTGTCTGTACATGAATGGTGATTGTCTGTACATGAATGGTGATTGTCTGTACATGAATGGTGATTGTCTGTACATGAATGGTGATTGTCTGTACATGAATGGTGATTGTCTGTACATGAATGGTGATTGTCTGTACATGAATGGTGATTGTCTGCACATGAATGGTGATTGTCTGTACATGAATGGTGATTGTCTGTTGAACAGGAACTGTTGAAGGGTCCAATAATGTTCAGTTCAAACACATGTCTTCTCTTCAGTCTGCAGAACACAACTTGTATTAACACTATTTTAGTATATTTGTCTGTCAAAACCACACAACAGATAGGTTTTTATGACTGAATTTAAATGACTAACGTTGCAGCTTACAAATGTAACTTGTCCAAACTATTTTATGCATACACTTGCTCATGAAGATTTGTTACCAGGTCAAACATAAACAACACAGTATTATATGCTAGTTGCAAGAAACAAAAAATGTGTACCCTTTAAGCACAATCAAAAATAATTGGAATGATTTCATGGCAAAAAAAAGTTGATTAACTCATTGTCATGATGACGAATCAGTAAAAAATAACTTTGATGGCAAAACGTTTTCAAGTTTAAGGTCCTAAGACAAAAACAAGCAGGTCATGTATCGTAAAATAATTCATCAGAAATATCAAATCATCTATCCCAAGTCTGTTTCCTATGCTTCTTCAAATAGCTGTGAAAGTCATTATTTGGCCGATTAAGGCAAATTTTTGAATACTAAATGAGTAAACTACTGCAAACAATTGTTTGAAATTTCAGCGCATTAGGGCTTGTATTTCTGGCCTAAAACCAAAAAAGATTATTTCGGGATTTAAGGGGTGATGATTACTTCGGGGTTAAAGAGGTAAAAAATGGGTAAATCCAATACAAAAATAGAAAATTATTTAGAATACCTTACATTGCACCAACCAACAAAGCATGAAACTCTTAGATCATCTACTTTCCAACCAACAAAGCATGAAACTCTTAGATCATGTACTTTAGTCAGTACAGCCGTTTTTAAAATTTTACATTTTGGGGGCTTGTGGGTGAACGGCTGGGTCATTTGGGGGTCAAACTTTAAGAGAATCAAGTTTTAAACAATAGCTAACATCTGTGTAAATTTGAATAAATTTAAAGCACTCTTTCTTGCCCAAATGCGTTTGACAAACCAGTATCAGACAGAAATGAATATTTCGGGGTTTAAGGGGTAAAAATGGGTAAATCCTGTTAAAAGTTAGAATTCTTTAGAAAACCTCACACTGCACCAACCAACAGAGCCCATAACTCCTAGATGATGTACTTTAGTCAGTACAGCCGTTTTAAAATTTTTACATTTTGGGGGCCTGCGGGCGAATCGCTGGGTCATTTGGGGTTAAACTTCAGGAGGATCAAATTTGGATTAATATGTAACATCTGTCAAAATTTTAATAAATTTGGAGCACTCTTTCTTGACCAAACGCGTTTAACAAACCAGCGTTAGACGTAAAAAAGAAAAAAAATACGGACAAAAACAATATGTGTCCCCTTCATAGAAGGGGACCCATAATAAAAGTTAACATATAACCTAGCATTTAAATACCTCATTAAAAGCTGTCTTCTGCAAAAAATAATGTCCAGCAGTTTAGTTTTCTGATTGGAATTACAAGTGTCTCATCTGCGGGTCAGCCAATAACTTAAACCTAAAAGATAAATAGCAAATTATAACTAGAAGGGTGGCTTAGCACATTTTGTCATTGCCTATACACTATAACCTATTTTAAAACATTCATATATTTCCTCTGCTTATTTTATATTGGGTCCCACATTATCCAGCGTCTTTATAACCTTAGTTGTTTCTGCAAGCAGAAGCTCATGGGTCCCCACACATGCAAAGTTAAAAATAATGCATTTCAAGAGATTACCATGAGAAAGTCGGGTGTTGTAAGGTAAAACACAGTGATCAGCACTGGGCTTAAATAATAATACTATAAAACCACAATAATTCAATCAATAGTACTACAAAATTTGAGCCCAATCCGCCAATGTTTAAAGGTTTGACCACTAGATGTGTTTTGAGCAACAACCATTAATGCTTCTGACTACATAGATCTGTTAACAACCCCCTAACTGCCATGCCACAAAAACATCCAACAAGCAACCCACAAACACAAGTAACACACAACTGGTTGCCCTTGTAACACTATTGGGCCACAGAAATCTTTCGTTTGTGGTGCCCAATAACATACAAATACGTTTTACACTTTGGGGGCTAGTGGGGTGAATGTTGGGGCTACAGGGTTGAACACAACAATCAACACCTATAAATGGCCTCTTCTTCAAGCTATCCAAATTTCAGCCCATTTCGACACTGTTTAAAACCCCACCCATTTTAAGGGGTTAACAGGGTAAATACTGGGGTTATCAACACAAACAAAGTGGGAAGCACATCTACATAACTATCTTTACCATATGTGTAAGTTTCATCCGAATCCATTAAACATTTGATGGCAAAACGAGTCGGACAAATTTTGTGGGGTAAAAAAACATTTTAGGGGGCTTGCGGGGTAAGTACTAGGGTTATCAACACAAACAAAGTGGGATGCACATCTACATAACTATATCTACCATCTGTGCAAATTTCACCCAAATCCATTATACATTTGATGGAAAAAAAGAGTCGGACAAACTATGGGTGAAAAAAAACATTTTAGGGGGCTAGCGGGATAAATAGTGGGGTTATCATCACAAACCAAATAGGATGCACATCTACATAACTATATCTACTATCTGTGCAAATTTCACCCAAATCCATTAAACATTTGATGGAAAAACGTGTCGGACAAACTTTGGGTGAAAAAAACCATTTTAAGGGGCTAGCGGGGTAAATAGTGGGGTTATCAACACAAACAAAGTGGGATACACATCTACATAACTATACCTACCATCTGTGTAAGTTTCATCTAAATTCATTAAACATTTGATGGCAAAACGAGTCGGACAAACTTTGGGGTAAAAGGGGGCTAGCGGGGTAAATACTGGGGTTATCAACAAAAACAAAGTGGGATGCACATCTACATAACTATATCTACCATCTGTGTAAATTTCATTGAAATCCATCAAACATTTCATGGAAAAACGAGTCGGACAAACTTTGGGGGAGGAAAAAAAAAAGAAGAAAGGGGACCCATAATTATAATCAAATCATAGCAAATCTATGCATTTGATCCTATATTTGTTTAGTGTACTTTATAGCATAAGATGACAAAATGTGTGCCACAACCCATTGTCAGGCTGTGGGAATAAGAAACAGAACATGACTGTTATTTACTACACTTAACCATAGATGACAGCACTTATTGCCCATAAAATAACCTAATACATCTATGTCTGTGTCTTTTTTGACTCATGAGTGGCAATAAATTCCCATGCACCAAACAATTGTAATTTTGAAATGCTTTCAGTGAATTCTTTAGGTTCAAATAATTGCACAGATTTTGCATGGAATTTCAACTTGACTGCCGTGCACATTTGCATAAATTAATGAATTTTTGATTTACAAGTGGATTAAAAGGTTCATGCAATTTGTATGTAATTCCTGCAAGACTATCACAAAAATAATGACAAAAACCACAACAAATTGTCATCAGTTTTGCTATACCTCTTTTCATTGACTCTATTAATGAAATTAAGCTTGTTACAACCAAGCAGTTTATTGTTCTACATTAACATAAAGTTTCTCAGAAAATTTACTGGAGTTGTCTTAGGGAGCTGTTCAATATTGCAAGGACAGCATATTTGAATGGAGACAAGAAAAAATCAAAAATTGCACATGCCCCAGATTGGAAAGTTTTTTTTTTGCGCTGAGGATATTTTTTTCGTCAAAATAATTGCGCGGATTTTTGCGCGGAATACAAATTTTCTGCGCGGATTGATAGACTTTTGATTGACAGGTGGATTTAACGATTAACACACTTTGCATGTAGCGCTTGCAACACTTTCTGACAAAAAGAACACAAGATAAACACTACAAAACTTCAGTTTTGCTCTATTGCACATGCAGCGTTTCGCTAAACTCTACAAATTATCATTTTCATAATGATTCAAACATTTTTGTGCTGTTACATTTCTTTCTTATGAAGTAATTTGAGAATGCAAAACTGCCCTAAATTATTATTTGTCACACAGAAAACATTATTTTATGTAACTTGCCTAGCCGGCAGTCACTTTAATGTCATAACTACGTCCTAAAAATACTGATAAATGTACTTTTAAAGACTACATTAGCCAATTATAGATGTTATTACAAGCGTGACGATTGGTAAGTTATGATGCGCTTGACTGATTTACATGGATTATTTGCGAAATAAGGTTTGTGACGACATAGAACTTCATTGTGCAATATAAATTTTAAAATTTTATCGAAAGTTTATTAAAGTTATCTATGGAAGCTGTGCTAAGCTGCGCAGACCACTTTTTTGCGCGGATTACATGTCAAAAGCCTAAATTTGTGCGGATTACAAGGGAAAATCCAAAATATTGCGCGGAGGATTTATCCTTTAGGGCAGGGGTGGGGAACCTACTTAGAGTCGCGGGCCGCATGAATTGCACAACATTTTCGGGTGGGCCAAATACTTTTTTTAATTTCAAATTCCGTGTAAAATACCCAAAGCACACAAGTGGTTTCACATTTCATCGATACAGATTTGATACCTTCTTTGCTGCTACACGTTCGAATAAAGACATACAGGTTTATCACTTATTTTGACTAAAAATTAAGAGTTTCACCATTCTTTATTGAACACCCTAGCACGATTATCCCGATCTGTCATTTTTTCCGAGAGATATTGGAAATAACAATATAGGGATCCACAGTAATAGCTCTAAAATGAATTTAAAACTACCATCACATGGCAAATAATTTGTTACTGAGAGGCAATCGAGTGACTGTTATGTCACAAATAGAGCAAGTGGTTGAATGTATGGCATTTTAATAAGTTTGGCGTCATAAAGTGGAATGGGAAGATTAGCAATAATGTCGAAGTCGTTTCAACGAAACATTTGTACATAAACATTTCATTGTTTTTTTATGCTATGTTGTATACTGTTCTTGAAGAAAATTGTGACCGGGGCCACGCTAAAAAGGCAAGCGGGCCACATGTGGCCCACGGGCCGCAGGTTCCCCACCCCTGCTTTACGCCATTCTTTCCAATCTGGCACTAACCAGACACAAATTGGATATATAATTCATCTGTGTGGTACTGTTCCAAGGCTAACAGCTAAAGCAGCAGAAAACTTCTGCACACAGACCTACCTTTCAGATGCTGAATGTTGTTTCAAAGCCTTGAATGAAAAAGAAAAACTGCCTCAGCCTTTTAAGCCCATCACCTCCATCTAGGCACGACAGTGATATCAGGTAGGTGAAATGCAAAAGAAAAATAACACCCAGTCTTGTCATAATTTGGGCTGGAGTAGAAGACATGTTTTGGATTTCATTCTCTCTGTTGCAATTCAAATCTTGGCAATGAAATGAATAATAATCCTCTAGAAACCTGACAAAATATAAGGTACAAGTTAAAATTCGTACAAGGCGGGAAAGTTTCTTAGTAAACTGTGAAACTGGGTCATCGAAAGACAACGTTTCGAACTTAAATTAAAACTCAAACTTTTGGACTATTATTTCAAAACCAAGTTAGCAAACGATTTTGTCTTTAAGCTTCATAAATCTGCGACAAAACGACCAAAAACAGTCTCAACTTTGAAGATAAAAAATTTCGCCATGTCTGTTTACAAACTGCTGATTAATGACGCAATGTTTATTTTCACAGTTGTTCAATAAATATGTTTTGTGCTCAATAATTTTCGAAAATAAATGCACATTAACGAACTCCTTAACTGTGGGTTCCATCGAGGCGAAAAAGTATAACTTTTAAATCAATTTTGTATCAAAAAGACGCATCCTACTATCGTTCTTACGCCAAGGACCGTTACTTCTCTATTTGAGTTTGCATTCAGCAAACGGCCATCGCGCGGTCAATCTGTAATAAACTATAACAAAATAGTTTATTACCAATTGATTGGCTTAAAACAAAACAGGAGATAGCCAGCAATAGCTCAATTTCGGCACTTGAAACTTCTGGAAAAATGTTACGTCATAACTAAACACTGAAATCATATTTGCCAAACTTATGAATTATTACGTCACGTTACTTAGATTCTATAAACTCTACAAAAAAAGTTTTTAAACAACTGCGTTTAATTAAAACAAGAAATATTATTATTACTCGTAAGATGCAATTTTTGCCCTAGTTCAAGCCACATTTGATAACAAGAGCTTTTTTTAATGGTATCACTTTTCATGACATGGTCGTTAGTCCGTGACCAAATTTCCACAAAAAGCTTGTAAACAAACATTTTTGACAAATCTCAATGTTTGCATGTGATTTTACGGGTTCCTTTTGTTCCATGTTTAAATCAATCTCTCTCCGCTTTCTCAAGTAACAACACAAACATAATAAAGAGATATTTTACACAATGCAAAACAACACTGACGGATCTAGAAGAAAACTTTATTCACGCCAAAAACATGCAACAGATTTTGAACACAGGCGAAAACATACAAAATAGTATCGACTAAAAAATTACATTTCATTTACTGGAAGCATGCCTTCTACAAAACACACCTTCTATTAAAACTATTTCAGCAACCTTACTGTCTGAAGCGATGCAATGTCAAATGTTTTCAAGCAGGCAGGTTTGTGAAATCAAGGGACACACAAATGAACATATACAGCAATTAGGCTACAAATACAAAGTAGAAACAACTTAAACAACTGGTGCAGAAAACATACTGGTTTATATCTACATAAGTTAGCCTGTTTGAATCAAAACATAAAAATAACAGCTTGAATTTAAATGTAACATGTCTTATCAAATGTTAACTTCGGAGACCAGACACAAGACACAATCCCAGTACAATACACACATGTGGCTTAAAGAGTGTAAATTTGTGAAGTATATTTTATGATGGGCTTCAATCAAACAGGTTCAAAAACTTGCAACGAAAAAAAGGTGCAAAAACCAGGGGTTCCAGTAATTTGCCATAACACAAAACACTTGCTGTAAAAAATTGCATACCCAACACATTAAACCATCAATGCTCTGGTGAATAATCTTGAAAATACCATAAAAAACTAAATACCGTATAAAAGTGTGTGTGTGTGGGAGGGGGGGGGGGGGGCACAAAGAAAATAATCCATCAGTAAATCCAAGCTATGACTCAAACGTTGGTATGTATGTGTCCTTCTGCTACTTTGCAAGCCTGAAATAAGAATACAAAAAGGCTTTTAGAAGTGAAATCAAAGTTTAAAATGTATATGTGGCTTTGCCAAGCATATACTTGTCAAAAAAATTTAACAGCAAGGGTCAGAAAAACACTTGTCCATGAAAATTTGTAACCAGATCAAACATAAACAGTACAGCAATGTGGGCTAGTCATAGCAACAAATTATGTATGCCATTCTAGTCTATGCTCCCTGGGTCCAAACATTTCATTATGACAAAAACTCACTATTATCAAAAAAAACTCACTATTGTCCTTATAGACCAAAGTAAATATTAGGGATTGGTCGCGCTGAGCCAGAACCAGAGTACTTGGTACCAAGAACTGTTTTATTTTTGGTGTTTGGTATTCAGCCAAGCAGTTGCACAAACTCACCCGAGCATTAAATTTGCATACATATACCAATGTATATAAAACCAGTGTTAGACAAAAATCAAAAATCAACGTTTTATTAAATGTTTATATGGTGGAAAAACGCGTATTTCTGGGGCCTGTGCAGCTTAATACAAGCAGGTGACAAAAGGACCTTTGAAACTCACAAAACTAGTGTGGAATTAAAAATGTTTATGACAACACAAAGCACCGAGCGTGCTCGCTGAGCACCGAGCATTAAATATGCCAAAGAAAAGCCCAAAAGTTGTATGTATCATGTCTGATTTAAACAGCTGTGTATTAAAAAAGAGCATGCTACTACCAGCTATGTAGTGTATACATTAAAATCACAAAAAATAAAAGTTAACATATAACCTTGCATTTAAATATCTCATTAAAAGCTGCCGTGTTGTCTTCTGCAAAAAATAATGTCCAGCAGTTTAGTTTTTTGATTGGAATTACAAGTGTCTCATCTGCAGGTCAGCCAATAACAAAAACCTAAAAGATAAATAGCAAATTATAATTATAATCAAATCATAGCACTCTATGCATTTGATCCTATATTTGTTTTGTGTACTTTACAGCATAAGATGACAAAATGTGTGCCACAACCCATTGTCAGGCTGTGGGAATAAGAAACACAACATGACTGTTATTTACTACACTTAACCATAGATGACAGCACTTATTGCCCATAAAATAACCTAATACATCTATGTCTGTGTCATTTTTGGCTCATGAGTGGCAATAGATTCCCATGCACCAAACAATTGTAATTTTGAAATGCTTTCAGTAAATTCTTTAGGTTAAAATAACTGAACAGATTTTGCACGGAATTTCAACTTGACTGCGATGCAGATTTGCATGAATTAATGAATTTTTGATTTACAAGTGGATTAAATGGTTCATGCAATTTGTATGTAACTCCTGCACGACTATCACAAAAAGAATGACAAAAACACAACGAACTAGAAGTGGCTTTCTGATATACTTCCATTTTATATATATATTCTATATCCTATTTACCAGTTTACTATACAGATCATTTGATCTACACATACGATTGTTTTTGTACAACAACAAAAAACGAATGGGTCCCCAAAACAAATGTTGCGGTTATTTTTAGATTCTTAAGGACAAAATTTTCATCAAGCATAACCTTAACTTACAGGTTTTTGTCCATATTCTTTTTTCATCATTATTGTCATATAATTACAAAACATCAGAATAAAAAGAACGGGAAAAATACTTTCGATTCAATCCCTTGCTTTGACCTTGATATTGTCGTTTAAGGTCAGTTTTCAAACACAAATTTTCCTTGAAAGCCTTAACTGCTGTATTAGACACTTCAATTTGAAAAGTCAGTTGCTACAAAGGTATAGATAACAACTTGTTTTTCATGTAACTTCATTTTGCAAAAACGACTGTTTAATGACCTTTTGACATCGTTTATAATAGCATGCAGCCTATAGTGTTCAACAATATTTTCTACAGACAATGTTAGGAATAAAAAAAATTTTAAGCAGTATTTTTTTAAGTTTGCACAAATTATAGCCCAGTAAATCAAAAAGGCACCAATTATGTCGTTTACAAGTTAAGCAAGTTATTGGTGATGCTGTGTGGTCAAACAGTTAACAAATACACACATCCAATAATGTACAAATCATACATTCATACAAAGTAATGGAAAAAGTCAACTTCATGTTAATCAGTTTACAATTAAGTTGAGAAGCTGTGTTAATTGCAAAAACTCGTCAAGCAATTTCTTGTGGGTCGAGCGCAACCAGAGATTGCCCTGAATTTATGCTTTCTATGTAAAGAATCCCCGCTGCTGCCAATTGAAGCAAAGTTGTGAAGAATGTGAGGTTGGTTGCCAACAAAAATTTTCCTGCAAGATAAAATGCAAACGTTAACAACCCAAGTAAACAATAAAGTGATTGTTAGTTGTTAGTTTTATTAACTGACTGCTAGTTGTCTTAAAACCAAAATACTTCTTTAATCAAAACATGTAAACAAAGCCTTAATGGCTTTAATAAAAAACAAATTGCCAGCAATGCAAAAAAAACATGTTTATTTTATTAAACAGTTTTTAACAACAGAGATTGTCGAAACTTCTGAACGATGTATTCTATATACACCAGTATCTTGGCAGTAATGTTTATGAATAAATTACTTTTCAAGTCTGTGTATAGTGTTCCTATGAATAGGTTTTATTTAAATATATTACATTCAGTGCCACAATAAGCGAAAAATTGAGGGGGCAGGCAACGAACTACCAACTTTCCCAAACACGATTTTATTGCTAAGTGCGTATCATAGATTGGTTGAATGGTCAGATGCGCTTTTCCACTAATAATCTAAAAAAACTGGGATTCGTCATTGGATTGTACGGCGGTTATTTAGGTTGTTGTATAAATACATCGCAGAAACTTTGTTTTTGCCATCGCAATACATGCCGATGAAGCGATTTACTGCTGTACCGGCGCCTTGTCCTGTCATTTGAAAGTAATTTTTAGCTTTGATGCGAACGAACATGTTTTCGGCGCTGTACGAGAGCCGTTATACGCAATAACGCTGATAGAAAAGGGACCTGGCATGACCTATCTTTGTCGTGCAACTTCTTGGGGTAATCCGTTCAGTACCCAACCATATAACTCACTCCTCTGTCTTTCCTAAGAACCTCTGATATTTGTTGTTTTACCATGGCCTGGTAGCTTGATGCTTGATTGAGATCTAATGTTTCTTCTGCTGTTAGTGTGCACAAAAATGCTGTGTTCGCTGAAAAAATATATAAGTATATACAGGGGTGTATTCAGAAATTTTTAAAGGGGGGGGGGGGGGGGTCCAACAATTTTTTTGGGGGGGGAATCCCTCAAAACGTCATTATGACGTCACACTTTTTTCAAAACGACGCGTTATGCGGCAAAGCACTTTTTCCAAATTGGCGGTTTCTCTACCCATCTAATTGACAGGAAGAACAGGTAATTTTAGCAAAAGCTTTGTAGTTTTCTGATTTTGCCGCTGCTATCTAGCTTACTCAGCCAAACTGCAGCTGCAAAATAAGGGTTAGGAGTGGGATTTCAATGTTTTTCACTTCTCTTAAAGCATTGTTTTAAATATAGTGGCATAGGTAACCAAATCACAGGAATGTTAATGAGCCTTTTTTCCAATTACCTCAGTTATTCAATAAAAACAATAGTGACTTTTGCCCACAAATAACATTTTGTTTTTGATTTTTGGCATTGACAGTAGACCATCCGGAGTTTTGGGGGCATTTTGAGCACTCCACGTATCGCAGAAGTTTAGAACAGGAGTGATGTACAAATCGTAATCTCCTGTTAGCTCAGATAATAAAAGCTGAATAAAAGAAACACAAATTTTCAACAAAATCATGATTTAAATTTAAATATTAAAATGTTTTTGTGCACTATGCAATCTGTTAGCTATTGACATTTAACGTAATAGAACCGACCTGTACAGCCAATATTTTGTTGTCGTAGGTAAATCCTTTATCCGTGTTAATCTTGTCAAGACCGAATTCCTGATATTTTGCAACGGCATCACCCAAATAAGATTGCTTATAAGTTGCTTTATGAAGCCAAATCACGGCCAAAACCAGCTCATCGCCATAACCACTTGATCTAAACAAAATATCTTTAAAACTACGCTATCTGTACTTGATATACATAATCAGATAAATATTTTTAACACAATAAAACCAACTCCAATATTAGTAAACAACTTGGATTTCGCGCCACAACATGTAATAAGAGAAAACAATTTATACGAACATTAAACTTACGGATAAAAATTTGCTGCTCCTGGTATAGTAAAAACGTCGTATTTTGCCCGAAGGCTTGGTATTCCTGACTGTCCGTGTTGCCAGTGAATTATACAATACCGATATGTTGGAAATAACGAGATGAACTGAATCGGCTTTAACTTAAATTCGCCCAATCCAACCGAATTTGCGAAGTCGTACCAGCACCAAGTTTCTCTACCACGCAAACAGTGGTGCTACAGCCATGGTTGCCACCTTGCTAATGAATTACTGGTATTAGGACAGGTAATTTAATCCTAAACACAACTGCCAGAGTACCCGTGTATAATAAAATACATCGTAGGCTACAGACGTTTCAACAATCACGGTTGTCATCATCAGTACAGGTTGTTGAAACGTCTGCATAATCTATTCCATTTACATAAATGCTTTGGCAGTTATGTAGTGTTCCGAAGGACAAGTATTACTCTTAAAACTGTAAAACTTAATACTGTTATCTATATTAAATAATACAAAAGAACTTTCTTACTGAGGAACGATTACATCGCAAAATTGCACTGTTTATTTGTCCAAATTTTACGAACAGCAACAAGTAAAAAAATCAATAAAAATAAAATAAACAAACCAGAGTTCCCAAGGACAAGGCCATCAAGAAATATATTATCCGACAAAAAATATATTATGGGACAAAAACAAAAATATAGAAATATATTATGGGACAAAAAAGTTTCGCTCATCCGATAATCCAAGGTATTCTGAAACAAGAAAAGCATTTTTAAATAACGTTCGCAAAAACATCAAGGTTCTGCGGGTTGATCTTGGTTTAAAAGCCATCGCACCGCGTCAAGGTGCAGAACTACATTGCACCTCGTTCGGTGCAAAACTACAACCGAATAGAGGAAAACAGACTGGCGCACGAAAAGCGCAAGCTGAAAACATGGTAATAAAAAGCGATAATGTCAATAATAAATAATAACATACCCCTGTAGCAATATCTGCCTCAATGGCGGCCTGTAAAGGACCGCTACGGTGTAAACTATGATGTTCATTGCAAATTGTTTGGTGAGTCTGATCTTTGCATCTCAATAACAGCTGACTGATTAACAGCCACACATATGTCTCTTCTTTCTTTGTATTCTTGAATAACATTAAAGGCGAACGTCCAAATCAGCTACACATCCACATGGGATAAAAATAGAAGCCAAAAAATAGAAGTCCCAAAATAGCTTTCCCGGTGGAAATAGCAGGAACAAATAGAATCCACAAATAGAACCCAAATAGAAGGGCGAAAACATCAAAGTCTACGCTTATATAACAATGTGAAACCTTGGCCGGTGTACGAATTCTTTTTCTCATATTACTTATATTATTTATTTTAAGGTAGCCATGTAATTTACACAGGGTGGAAACGACGCGTTATACACGAATCACGACTGCGGAAATATGTGTCATAAGGGAATAAACACTATGTTTACTGTTAGATCTTTCTGGAACCCGAAAAATGGCTGAAAATAACTTATGACTACCATAGAAACGGAAATATAAACATTAGTCTATGCAGAAATGAGGGTAACCATTTCCATTTCGTGGTGAGAAACGTTATTGCGAAATAACATGCAATCGTTTTCATAAACATTGCACAATAGTGTTGTAACCGCTACAAAAAGCTCCCCCCCAAAAAGGATGCACAATGTGTTTGAATGAAAAACACATTTTATCAATATTAATGGTCGTTAGCGACACGCGACAAGAGAGATTGGTCAATAGATGGCGGTAGGTGCTGTTACGTGGGGATTTATACGTTGGGAAAAATATGCACAATTAAAGACGAAAAATGAACATAACAATTATATATCTTGTCAATAAGGGTATGACTCTTCGGCTCTTAGGATAAATATCGTAAGGAAAACAATAAACGTCGTAAAGACAAGGTCAGACGGAGGAAAATATTGTCTGTACGTATAAACTGGCGAAACACAAGTTAATGACATTTAATAAGATATATATTGACTCTTCCCTAAAATTTTGGAAGCTAATCTTAACAGAACGATGTATGAAGGTTAGTGAAAGAGCATATGTGAACAAGGTTGCTGTAGGCGTTAAACTATTTACGAGTGAAGGGCTGGCTAAAATGTTCACGCCGTGTGAAAAGCTCATGTTGCTGATTGTTGGCGAAGTGCTTCCTGTTGATCTTGTTGTTGTTTGACGTCTGAATTCATCTGTTTCTGTACCGTCACGTGTGTGATGACGTGCCCGGTAAACAGGTGCTTAATAGCACTGCAAAACTGGTCATGGATATGACGATTGCAAATAATGTAGTTGGTGCCAATTGTTGCACTTTGGTACCCACTTGAAAGGAAGTGTCGTTCGTTATGTTTTAGTAGGTTGAAAGCATTTTTGATACCAGGGACCTCGTTTATGCATCCCTTTCGATTAAGAATTTTTTTAATGTGGGAAAACTTTCGCCTGGACATCAAGCTTGACTGGTTAACTTGCCAGTAGCCTGGCCAGGGCTACGTTTGGTCAACAAAACCGCAACCTTTATGTCCAAGATCACCAACGCATATAGTTAGATTGATTTCTGTTCAGGCATTCGCTGGGGAATATGTCGCCGATGCGCAAATGGTAGATCTTTGTTTTCTGTTGTAGTGTATTGCTTAAAGCGATAAGTCGACTTGGAATCGCTTTACGTCGAGTCATGAGTTTCAGACTCAAAGATATCTTTTGTAGACTTGTGAATAGTTAGAGCTCGTAGCTCATAATTTTGTAGACTTGTAAATAGTTGGAGCATGTTGCTCGAAATGTCTTTTTGTAGACTTGTAAGTAGTTGGATCTTGTTGCTCGAAATGTCTTTTTGTAGACATGAAAATAATTGGAGCTTGTTGCTCGAAATATCTTTTTGTAGACTTGAAAATAGTTGGAGCTCGTTGCTCGAAATGTCTTTTTGTAGACTTGAAAATAGTTGGAGCTTGTTGCTCGAAATATCTTTTTGTAGACTTGAAAATAGTTGGAGCTTGTTGCTCGAAATGTCTTTTGTAGACTTGAAAATAGTTGGAGCTCGTGGCTCGAAATGTCTTTTTGTAGACTTGAAAATAGTTGGAGCTTGTTGCTCGAAATATCTTTTTGTAGACTTGAAAATAGTTGGAGCTTGTTGCTCGAAATGTCTTTTGTAGACTTGAAAATAGTTGGAGCTCGTGGCTCGAAATGTCTGTTTGTAGACTTGTGAACAGATGGAGCTCGATGCTCGAAGTGGTATGCACCATGCAGACAAATATGGCGTAGAACGACGTCGTGTTTCGGTCAGGATGCTTGTTTTCTTGGGTTTGGGCAATTGTCTTCAGCGTAACTGAGCTTACTTGTTTTGACAGGTTGGTCGTTAACATGTTATATTTGTGTGTGGAAAATGTGTGATCTTATTAAACAGCTCAAGCCAGGGAGTCAATACATATCATGCAGCGTGAGTTGCAAAACAAGAACGTTTCCGGCTTGACAAAGCCGTTGACATGAAACGTGAAACATAAATTGACGGTGAAAAACACCGAAGCACACGTTTACAGTTTGACACTAGCAAAAAATTATATCAATTTTTACTGAATTATAAGTTATATACACGCACACAGCTTAACATGCAACATACATCGATGAATAAACATAACTAAATTATCTTGAAAAGTGTTATTAAGCGAATAAAATATATATTTTACAACACAGAAGAATGTCAAGTGCAGATTTCACACGCACTTACTTAACAGAGGAAAATATGTCAGTCGGAGCGACCGCGTGAATGTCATTTCCGTGACCTTGGTAGTCGATTTCTTCCTCTTTTGTTTCAGATTCCAATGGGATGTCGGTGGCGTTGCACATAACTAAAATGTCTGGTTGTGCTCGAAAAGTCTCTGGTAAGCTCGATCGAGCGTCAGGGCAATCTGTGAGTAACCCTTGTCCAAATGACGACTTGTTCGAACCGTTCGGGGCATCACTTTGAACGTGCTGTCCGAACCTTGCTCGTAAAGTACCAATTTGAAGTGACATCTGCCTGCGCTGGAAGCGAGTTCGGAAGGTCTGTAGCAACTCGTGGGCACCACTTTGTAGCGATGCCTGCCTCAATGGCGGCCTGTGAAGGACCGCTACGGTGTGAACTATGATGTTCATTGCAAATTGTTTGGTGAGTCTGATCTTTGCATCTCAATAACAGCTGACTGATTAACAGCCACACATATGTCTCTTCTTTCTTTGTATTCTTGAATAACATTAAAGGCGAACGTCCAAATCAGCTACACATCCACATGGGATAAAAATAGAAGCCAAAAAATAGAAGTCCCAAAATAGCTTTCCCGGTGGAAATAGCAGGAACAAATAGAATCCACAAATAGAACCCAAATAGAAGGGCGAAAACATCAAAGTCTACGCTTATATAACAATGTGAAACCTTGGCCGGTGTACGAATTCTTTTTCTCATATTACTTATATTATTTATTTTAAGGTAGCCATGTAATTTACACAGGGTGGAAACGACGCGTTATACACGAATCACGACTGCGGAAATATGTGTCATAAGGGAATAAACACTATGTTTACTGTTAGATCTTTCTGGAACCCGAAAAATGGCTGAAAATAACTTATGACTACCATAGAAACGGAAATATAAACATTAGTCTATGCAGAAATGAGGGTAACCATTTCCATTTCGTGGTGAGAAACGTTATTGCGAAATAACATGCAATCGTTTTCATAAACATTGCACAATAGTGTTGTAACCGCTACACCCCTAAATTTGCGGCTGACCGAACAAAACTAACGTTAATAACAGATGAGTAATATGTAATATGTAAACATGCTTAAAAACATACGCTAATACAGCTACAAAAATACAGGCTATTTGCTTACCATTAAAATTAATTCCATATATTATTACGGTTACAAACTATATTTACAAATCTACAAACAATTATACGTAATATTAACGATGGCCGTCCATAGGGTAGATTACAAAACCTCAAAAGTAAATATTACGTAACGTGTTATAGGCGCATATGGGATTCCCCTACTATGACGTAACATGTTGGGGGGCCCATATGGGATTTCCCCTACTATGACGTAACGCGTTGGGGGCGCATGGGAATTCCCCCACTATGACGTAACATGTTAGGAGCTGGGGGACAAATAAGGGAATTCCCCTACTATGACGTAACATGTTGGGGACGTAATGAAACCATGAACGCAAAAATTTATTTATTTTTTTACATTTTGAAACTAATTTTTAACCTAGAACCTTGTTTAAAAAATCCGCACAAATAATATAAAGGGCCGTGCACACCCTCGATATTATATAATGCGGCGAAAAAAATATAAAAAAACGAAAGAATAAAAAAATGTAAATAAAAATATAACATAAACGAACAAAAATAAAGAGAAAATAAAAGAGAAGTAAAAATAAAACACAAGAAACGAAAAAAATGAAAACAAAACAAGGTTCCGAGTATTCCTACAAACTTTATTTCGCAGATTTATTGAGATTTTAGCTATTATAGAAATGTTTAAATATGTTTGTAACTTGTAGCTGAGAAAATATGTATTACTTATTGATTCTAAGATCGGGGTACAGGGGTTATTAATTTGTAAGCCACAGTTTAGGGTCAAATAAGTATTATTTATGTTTGGATTGTCAGACAGGCAACTAAACAATTAAAACAGGTTCATTGCTAACAACCGTCCAAGATATTATGCGTGTTATCAATTATCGGGGGACAAAATGGTTGAATGGCAAACTCAGCAGGTTGGGATTATTCACTTGTATCAGATAATGCGGGTGTTGCAGGATGGTTAACCAAGCGCATTAAAATAAATGAAAAGTGGTCAGTATGACGGTTAAGTGAATAATAATCATCTACATGTGATACATGTAAGTTAAATGTCAGCAAACTGGTCAGGTATGATTAACGAATATTGCGAGTTTTTAAGTTGGATATTGTTCAACGTTAAGCTAGAGGTTTGGTAAACTAACCGAGTAAAATTAAGTTTTAAGATATCTAACACAGCTAGCCTAGGGTTGCCATTCGTACGGATTTTCCCTGACATGTCAGGGAATTTAGTGTTTCAATCTGCGTCAGGGAGAAATGGTAAAATGTACTTAAGTCCGGAATTCAAGAAAAAATATTTGTATATATTATAAAAATTAATGTACCAACGGAGAAAGTTTCTAGTAGATAGCTATAACCGCGTCTATACCATGAAACGATAAGAGGTAAACCGGCGGCGCGCAGGTTAATGTACCTGTTACTGTTTGATGTGTGTGCGCGCGTAACAATACCTGTTTGTTACTAGATGTTTAACAATATGCGTTAAATACACAAATAAAAATCCGCGTTTCAAGAAAACACAGCATTCGAAGCTACATGAGAACGTGGAAAATTTCATTTAACTGACGTGTACCTAATATGCAGGGAACTAACAAACAACTAAAAGTCATTTTTACAGTGGCATTTTTACAGTGGAACATTTTTGCAGTGGCATTTTTCTTCAAATTTAAAAAGCTCCTTGTGACTCCCATCGTTTCATTTTTTTGGTTAAAAAAAAAACTTAACTAACCACAAGCGTGAGCAGAAAGTTAATTGACAAGGATCAGAGTATCGTATGTAACGTTTTCTCGTGTCGCTGTCCGTGTGACTTCCCAATATTATAATTTATTCCGGAATATAAGTGTTTGGATCGCAAAAATGATCAACGCAGCGGTTCTCAGACTGGGATCCGCGGTCGTTTATGGCATTTTGCGGGGACCTCGAAAAGGTGGAAGTAATTCTATAACCTTATTTGGCGTCAGTTTGTGCAACTAAATAAGTTTAAATCAAAAGTGAAAGTGAGAATCGACCGTCTCCATTGTCAAACAATAGGCTGTATTGCATGACAATTGACAACTAACAAAATGCAATTGTTCGCGCACAATTGTAATGTTTTTTGTTCTGTCTGTGATGTCAGATTTGGATCCTTGTTATGCGCAATTTTGCATAACTAGCTAAAATCCTGCAATCAACTTTCGTTTTTCTGAAATACACATTTAGACTTAAAGTTTGAGAAAAACTGGGTTGACGCAACTGACATAAATTTTGTCAGGGATTGTGTTTCATAAAATATGGCAACCCTAAGCTAGCCTAACCATATTTATATCTATCTATTCAACTAAGCTAGCTTACAAAATTCATATAGCGAGTCTGTCATGCATTTTCGTCGTCCAAATATAAAAAAGCAAAACCCAGTTACGGGAAATGCAAGAAAATAAATTATTAATTGATTACAAATCTATTGACGGAGTTAGTAAAATTAAATATGTAGTTGTTATGATTTGGTTGGACGACCTGGGTGAATCACACGACAGACTTCTAACAAAACATATCAGGAGGAAAGTTGCTTGTTCGATGGAGAGGTGGAGTTTGGTGGTATCGCAGAGAAGGAGGTTGGATTCCTGTTAAGAAATAAACTATTTGTTGTTGTTTGCTAAGAATATTTGCTACTACCACCAATATGCCTTTGTGTATAAGAATTTACAAACACATTTCACAAAATGTGAACGGAATAAAATTTATATAAAGTGGAATTATTTAACATTCATTTAAACAGTTGCAGACAAATCAACAATGCTTAAAAACACATTAATAAAGTGTTTAACTGTGATGTAAAGTGACATAACCTTCGGTAGTTGTTAAAAAGTTATTTAAACAACTAATAACAGTTACCTCGTTCCTGTCATAATATTGTTGTGTCGCTGGTTTGCCGAGTCATCTTACTTTCAGAATCCAACCGCTTCATGGATCCGATCATCGTCGCTTCGTTATCCCGTCGTCTCCACTCAGCTGCAGACAAATCAACGATGCTTAAAACCGCATCGGGCAACAAACATGGCGAGTGTCATACGGGTTTTGAAGTCGTACTGCTCCGTCGTGTGACGTCATCGAATAGTGACCGCGTTTTAGTTCTCACTGGTGCTTCGGTTCCATTGGATCATGTTGCAATTCCCAGTAGATGACATCATCAATGGTTGCGTCACATGCGTGAAAACAAAATAAAACTTATTACTAAATATTTTGATTTTATCACGATACAAACAAACAAATAGTTTATGCGCGTAAAAACCCAGAACCTTGTTTGGTAAAATCCGCAAAAACAATATAGAGAGTCTGGCCAAACCCTCTATATTGTATAGTGCGGCGAAAAAAAAATACGATAGAAATAAAAAGAATGAAAGAGAAGTGAAGTAAATAAAAATAGCAAAACAAGGTTCTGGGTTGGTTCCTAAACTTTAAACCGTGTTTTGATAACAACAAAACCCAGTAACAACGACGAACCTGTATAGCTTGGCTTCCTCCATCCGCTTCCAGCAAAACGTGCTTTTAACGCCGCAAATCAGCTGTTGACTTTTATATCAACCTCAGCGCCCCTGCAAGTCAGCTTTGGAGTCCCCAATTCTGCGCGCAAATTGCCTGTGGAGTTTTCAGGCCTTGATTGCTTAATGTCACGTGTTTTGACCGACCAATCATCGCCTCGGAAAAAAATCCTACAAACACCTGTAGTCCCAATCTTTTTGCTTGTAGAGTTTTCGGGCAACGATTACTTAATCACTTTACCGCGCGTTTTTACCGAACATTCACCCCCTCAGGGACGAAACAACTCTTGGTTTACAAACAGTGGAAAGAAGTGACAACAGAATCAAACACTGACTTGTGTCAGGTGATGTCACATAAACATAATTAGGACGGACTTGATTAAAATAAACATGTAACAGTCAGACACCGCATCAATATATTCAGGTCGTTCTTGTTGTGTTCCATCGGGAAAAAATCGACTTAAAACCGTTATTAGGTTAAATCCAATTTGCTGGGCAGGGTGGAACACAGGAACAGAATACATGAGAAACTTTGGCCCGCGACCTCATTTTTGTTAAGAATCCCTCGAACTAAGCATTAAACATTTAATTTTCAGTTACTACGTCACTTTCACCAAATCTTCACACCTTGGCTCAAAGAGTAGAGAAACACCTTTACACAGGTGACCCACTGATAAGGAGGGAGACTACATAGATCCACGGAAATTTGTCACTAGCAGCAATTTGCATGAACAATCTCGTCGTTTTCAACCATCCATGGTTATAAACTTCCCAAAATAGGTCTTCAAAATAATATTCCAAGCTTTTATACGATCCTCCCTGACTTCGCACCACCGATATTGGCGCCCCTTTCATAATCCACGGTTACTTGTGACATATTCAAGTCGTAGAAATTTATCCATTGCAAATATAAAAGCAACAACAGTTTCAACTGGCTGTCTAACTATCGTTCGCATTGTTATGTCATTTGAAACTGCGTCTTCTTGTTTACAACCTTTTTGCGAAACCAACTACTCAGCTCGGAAACAAAGTGTCAAATACATTTGCAACATTTCACCATGAACGATACAAACACGTCTGCAAAGACGAAGTAGGTTATGTAGAAACAGTGGATGGAAATTTAACCGGTTGCACGAAAAACGAAACACGTTACTTATACATGGTCAGCATGAAGCGGGTTTGCAAGCGAGCTTCGTACATTCAAGAGTGCTGATGTTTTGAAATACACGAGAAAGTATCTTGTAGCTGGGTTGGTTATGGATGACTGCACAAAGCTTGTTTAAAACCCGCTTTAACACAACACTGCATCAAACTGCGAAATAATTTTATGAACTTATACACGAAGGCACTGGGAGGCAGAAAAGCCAGATTTATTAATATGGCAAAATCTTGAAAAGAAAACATACCGACACTAGATGGAGCACTTTATTTGACCTAAACCCGGGTTCGAGATTATTATGATTACTTTGTTTACCAGTTTTTCTGGGAGATTTTGAGAATATCAGAGCCCGAATATCCACGTGTTCGAAGCTCGATTGCACTTCACTTAAGTGAGAGTTATTTTCCTCTGTTTCTATGGCGACAGGTTGTAAACGGTGCTTGGCTTTTTTGCACAAAGCCGCGTTTTCTTTTAAAATCCTGGAACCATGGCAAAGTTATTTTCTGAAACATATTTGTCATCATCCAAATCATCAAAAGCACCACATGGTAGTTCCCCTACCTGGATTTTGTGAAACATTCTGAATTTTTTTCATGACATGATGCTTGTTTTGAAAATCTTGTAAAAAAAGTCGCGTTTAAATGTTGGTGGTCTTCATCCAGACTTTCAGAGGTCGTTGAAAAGTCATCAGCAATGGGAAAAATTTGTCCCAATATTTTGCAGGTTCTCTACACATGACACAACAAATTAGATCAGGGGTGCAAAACCTGCGGCCACAGATATCAGTTTGTGCGGCTGTGAACATGTGGGTTGAAATACATGGACTGGCTGTGGTAATGTAAATAAAACTCATTTGCTATATATGAATTTCAAAACTGGTCTAACTAGTTATAGTGATACTGTAAAAGATATTACCCGCCTAGTAATTTTAATTGTCATCAGACTTTTTGCAAGCCTATTATGGACAAATGATGCGAAAACAGGCACCACAAGAATCACAATATAGGTGACGTCATAGATAACTCACCGCCAGCTTGTTCAGATCTTTGAAACAAGTTAAATAATATTCTGGGCTTTTCAGATGCTGGCCTTTATATACATATATGTAATACACATATTCTTTCATTCACAAACGACAAGAATACACCTGGCCACCTTTGATTAAATAATGATCTGCAATGTGGCCATCTTAGCGAAAGGTTGTGCACCCCTGAATTAGATAAACAACCAAACTTTAAAGGTCTTTACTAATTTTTGCTAAACATTCGCTTTTATCAGTGGCTACAAAAATTTTATAAATAAGCCAGGATTTTTTTAGGAACTGCAACTTCGAACACTACGTTCACGATTTCCCATAAACAAAGCAAGCTCTACAGTTTATTAACCAGTTTGTATTTTCCCAACTTGTCCTGCTTATTTTATTCTAAAACATAATCAACCAATAAATCTTCTCACCCAGTTGAAGTTTTTCTGTTTCAAAATTTTCGTCGTCGCACAAACTCACAATAAAAATTAAATCCCCAAACTGAGCCAAGTTTTCAATCTCCTCGCAAATCTAACAAAAATATGTTTAGTTGGCGCTGTTTGTTTTTACATACTGACAATGCCTATTACTTTGGTGAAATATATATGTCTAAACAAAACAGTGGATGACTTCAGACTTGTCAAAGTTTCCAGTCTGTCACATATTTGTAAAGTTAAATCCCAACATCCCACCTTTCCCTTGTGTAATTTATCTCCCATTTCCCCAGTTCAGGTAAAGGTTTGTTGCTTAATAACCCTGACTCATCGTTGGACAAATGCTTAGTCACTCACTTTGACAACAATGACTCATCAGTATTTTGTTGCTCAGCATCTGAAAAAGCAATTGTAAGTTCTTAAAAAACCAAACAAAATAAATACAAACCAGCAAAATGCATAAAAATGTTGACACTTCTTTAAAAATTAAATTTGCATAATGAAGTTTGTACTGATGTGTGTAATAAGAAAAACAATAAAGGAATCATAGTAAAAAAAAGTGTATTCTGAATGTCAATAAATATGATAATAATAACAAGTCAAACCAGCCAAACCAGTAGTCATTCTGTTTAAATCAAGGAACAAAATTCAAGATACAAAAAAAGATTATAAGTTTAAATATGTGATAAAATAAAATTATTTCAGAAAACACAAATAATATCTTTCTTAATGCAGGATATTTTCTGGGATAATTACCAAAGCAACTCTACAAACACCTCAACTAACAGACAAATCATTTGGAAACCGCAGCAACGGACATTACCTGGATTGTTGTGAAAAAAAATTCAAAGCAATTTAAAAACTGATGCAGAAAAAATGCTTGTAAATATCCAGTATTGTGAAATTCCTACCATGAGTAAATTTGCTAGACACACATTAATCATTTGACACGAATAAAACATGTTTGATTGAATTAAGTGGAAATACTTATTAATACTGCATAACTGCAAATTGCTTTTCAATTTTCTCAACAAATGCAAACCAACATTGACCTGTGCTATGCGCGAGGACATAGATGTTTTTATCAACACACGAGGTTGCAACAAGCATTTTGCACCAAAGATGTCATATTCGGTTAAATTGCAGCTGCACGCAACTAGCCCTGAATCATCGATGAATAAAATCCACAGTTAGAATGGCTGGGTTTAAAATTTTGTGGATTTGCTTACTCAACAATGTCCATGTCAGCCATCGAGTGTTTCTCAATGTAATGTTGTTCTCAACTGATGTCAGTTGTAGTAGTAGAGAGACTTGTCTGTTCCACAGCTCATTAGTCGAAACTGTAATTATAAATCTGATTTAGACCAAGAATTGTCAGCATCAAGATTAAACAACTATGCTCTCTGTTAAACAACATAATGAGACTAAAACACAAAAATCACAAAAGTGGTACAAAAACAAATGCAGCTGAAAACTGGATACTTTCACTGTGACTGATATATATGTATATAATTAAAAAAGCTGAGGCAAAGTAAAAAGCAATGTACGAAGAAAGGTTCGGAAAAAAGTCAGATTTTTAAATGTTACACATTTGGTTCAAACAAAGGCAAATCACTTAAACGTGTGTGTTGCATTTGCCAAATTTACCCTTGTTAACTTGTATCATTCAAATTTCAGCGTTTTAATGCAGTTTATTGTAGTTCGTGTAAATGATACTTAGTGCATTGAATTTACATTTTGTGTCAACTGGGTCAAATTAGCCACACCAGTGACAGTTTACCTCGGGAAACATTGTTGTCCAGATCACAATAAAAAATTATATAAGACTTGGATTAGATATTCTAGAATCGAAACAACTATTCTAAAATACCTAGTTATACTAGTTTCAACTTCCCTACATGACAGTTTACCTCATAATCTCGGTTCGCAAACTTCACAGCAGTGACGGCAGCAGAATGATCAGCTATCGTGTTGGACGGAATATAATCATCAGTAAACATGTGAACACATCGATCTCTACTCGCACTTGCAAGCATCGAACCACGGTGAGAATAATTCATGCTTAATATATCCCCGTCGTGTGACGAAATAAATGATATCCTCTTAAACGTCATAAGGTCGTACACACTAAAAACAAATGATTGGTTGTCATAAAAAACGCAAAACTACTTAGTCTTAAGGATTACAAAAAAACAAATCAAAAATAACAACTTAAAACCAAATTCCAAATTTACTGTGGCTTGGAAAAACAAGCTAAAATAGGTGCAGCCTAGAAACCAGCGATGAAATTACTGATGCATATTTATGATAAAGAGTGTTAAATTGTGTGCAGAATTCCCCAATGTGCCCAGACATAAAGATGACTACAAATTGAATTGGGAAGTATGTTGAATACATACTGCTGGATACTCCCACTCCTGTCGCCAACCGCATGTGTTTGCCGTCATTATGAACAGAAATGCAACGTGCTTCAACCGATGTTTTAGTGTCCATGGAGTGTTTCTCCATACTTTCCAATAGAATTGTGTGTTTCAGAACCTACAAATATTTAATAACTAACTTATTGCTCGTTCAATACATATATCCTACAAACAGCCACAATATATAATGTTCTTATTGATCGTCCAATACATATATCCTACAAACAGCCACAATATATAAGGTTCGTACACATGTTTGGTCATCGATTTTCCAAATCCTGACTCTGCCGTCATTTGAAACCGAAACAAAACAGCTGACTCAGCACAATCAGGAAGAGTCTGCAAAAAACACCATAAGGAAGAAACTATTATTACATGTAAACAGGGTTTTGTGCCCCAGTGATTTAAATCAGTGACAAAAACAAAACAAGAATTTGACTAAATAAATTAAATCAGAAAGACTTTTCTGAATTTGGTTTACATTTATAATTCCACTGTTATAATTAGTGTGGAGCAGACAATTTACACTCATGAGACATGATTACAGCAGCTGACGTTACAACATTTCATTCATTTTCAGCCACTACTGATGATATTTGAATAGTTATAGTATGTCTATTGACATAAGCTTATATACTTTTTGTTATGAATTATGTTATGATCTCCATGGATGTGAGGGGTACAGAAACTGACGATGCTTTTTTTTGAGCACATTTAACATTAAAAAAAATAAATCACTAAAAAATGATCAGTCACTGTTTTTCAGTATTTTGGATATCGAAGAGCAGTGTGTCCCGATTAATAACATTTATTGTTTGCAATTGTCTTTTGTGATGAACTATAATTTTTTTAGTGATGTAACTTCAATATATGTATGTTACAAAGACAAACCTTGATTTCCTAGACACACGAGCTGTGAAATCTGGAAACTGAAGTGACATTTGGTTTTTCAAAATCCATCGCATAAGTTATAACAAGTGAGTGATCTGAAAATACAAGATGCAGCCACATGTTGTAGACATCTACTGACATCGCAAGCACTTCATAACCTCTGCAAAAATCCAATTGTAAGTTCAAAATAATTAATGTAAAAATATATTAAACAATATGCATGGATCTGTTCATAAATTTAGTCATAAAAATAAAAGCTCAAATAGATGTAAATGCAACATGGTTTATTATTTTATAACTGCTTCTGCAAATGCTCATGCCCATATCAGTGATATTGAGGCAAGTTGCTTTTTATATCTATTTGGGCCGTTATTTTTCTCATTAAACATGTAAAAATTTTGAAACTAACTTTTACCAAAATACGACTTCTTATCAGGCAGCAAAAGCAAAAGCACGATTTTGTCTTTAATCTTCATAATTTTGCGACAAAACGACCAAAAACAGTCTCAACTTTAAAGATGAAAATTTTTCGCCACGTCTGTTTACAAACAGCTGATCGCTGATGACGCAATGTTTATTTTCACAGCTGTTCAATAAATATGTTTCGCGCTCAATAATTTTCGGAAATAAATGCACATTAACGAACTTCTGAACTTGCAATTCCATCAAGGCGTAAAAGTTTAACTTGTAAATCACTTGTGCAGCAAAAAAACGCAATCTACTATCGTTCTTGGACCAATGAAACGTTACTTCTTTATTTGAGTTTGCATTTGGCAAAAGGTCATCACGCGGTCAAACTTTTATGAAAAAGAATTTATTGCCCATTCATTGGCGCAAAACAAAACCGGAGATAGCCAGCAATAGCTGAATTTCGGCACTGGAAACTTCTGAAAAAATGTTACGTCATAACTAACCACTGAAATCATATTTGGCAAACTCATGAATTATTGCGTCACGTTAATTAGATTCAGAAAACATTACTAATAAATTTGTTAAACAACTGCGGTAAATTAAAACACCAAAATTTATTTTAACTCCAAAAGTGCAATTTTTCCCCAAATTCATGCCGCAATTGATAACAAAGTATTTTTTTATGGTATCACTTTTCATGACATGGTCGTTAGTGCGTGACCAAATTTCCACAAAAAGCTTGTCAACAAACATTTTTTGACAAATCTCCACGTTTACATGTGATTTTATGGATTCCTTTTATTCTATGTTTAAATAAATCTCTGTCTGCCTTATCAAGTAACAACACAAACATAATAAAGAGATATTTTACACAATGCAAAACAACACTGACCGATCTAGAAGAAAACTTTATTCACGCCAAAAACATGCAACAGAATTTTGAACACAAGCGAAAACATACAAAATAGGATCAACTAAAATAGGACATTTCATTTACTGGATGCATGCCTTCTACAAAACACATCTTCTATTAAAACTATTTCAGCAACCTTACTGTCTGAGGCGATGCAATGTCAAATGTTTTCAAGCAGGAAGGTTTGTGAAATCAAGGGACACACTAATGAACATATACAGCAATTAGGCTACAAATACAAAGTAGAAACAACTTAAACAATTGGTGCAGAAAACATAGGGGTTTATATCTACATAAGTTAGCCTGTTTGAATCAAAACATAAAAATAACAGCTTGAATTCAAATGTAACATGTCTTATCTTATGTTACCTTCTGAGACCAACACATTACACCCAAAATCAAAAACGGAAAGACACAATCCCACTATACGCACACATGGCTTATAGAGTGTAAATTTGTAAAGTATATTCTATGACCGGCTTCAATCAAACAGCTTTGAAAACCTACAGTGAAGAAAAAGGTGCAAAAACCAGGGGTTTCCGTACTTTGCCATAACACAAAACACTTGCTGTAAAAAAATTGCATACCCGACACATTAAACCATCAATGCTCTAGTGGATAATCTTGAAAATACCATATAAAAGTGTGTGTGTGTGTGTGGGGGGGGGGGGGGGGGGGGGACAAAGAAAATAATCCATCAGTAAATCCAAGCTATGACTCAAATGTTGGTATGTATGTGTCCTTCTGCTACTGTGCAAGCCTGAAATAAGAATACAAAAAGACATTTAGAAATGAAATCAAAGTTTAAAATGTATATGTGGCTTTGCCAAGCATATACTGGTCAAAAATATTTAGCCCCAAGGGTCAGCCTACACTTGCCTAAGAAAATTGGTTTCCAGGCCAAACATAAACAGCTTAGCAATGTCACTTAGTTGTTTTTAGAAACTAACACTGCCTATTACTTAGGTGAAATATATACGTCTAAATAAAACAGTGGACGACTTCAGACTTGTCAAAGTTTTTAGTCTGTCACATATTTGTAAAGTTAAATCCCAACATCCCACCTTTCCCTTGTGTAATTTATCTCCCATTTCCCCAGTTCAGGTAAAGGTTTGTTGCTTAATAACCCTGACTCATCGTTGGACAAATGCTTAGTCACTCACTTTGACAACAATGACTCATCAGTATTTTGTTGCTCAGCATCTGAAAAAGCAATTGTAAGTTCTTAAAAAACCAAACAAAATAAATACAAACCAGCAAAATGCATAAAAATGTTGACACTTCTTTAAAAATTAAATTTGCATAATGAAGTTTGTACTGATGTGTGTAATAAGAAAAACAATAAAGGAATCATAGTAAAAAAAAGTGTATTCTGAATGTCAATAAATATGATAATAATAACAAGTCAAACCAGCCAAACCAGTAGTCATTCTGTTTAAATCAAGGAACAAAAATCAAGATACAAAAAATTTGTTATTTTGGAAAACATAAATAATATCTTTCTTAATGCAGGATATTTTCTGGGATCATTACCAAAGCAACTCTGCAAACACCTCAACTAACGGACAAATCATTTGGAAATTTGCTGCAATGCACATTACCTGGATTGTTGTGAAATGTCAAAGTTGAAGGGTCGTCAAACTCATCACTGAACGGGATGTCAACATTACTAGGATGCGTCGAATCATCGATTATTTCTACTGTAAACTAGTCGTTTGTAGCAAAATACAAGGTTTTATTCAAATCTGGACTTCCAGACATGGAGGTGGCACCTTTCTGGGTTTGTTTGAGCTCTTCTGTCACCCGATGGCTAAATGTCCGCCCAAATATGCAACTGTCGGCAGATGCAGAGATTAAGTGAGAGTTGTGGTCGAAAGTGAGAGCAACCGCTACCTCTGAATGCCGGCTGATCATGCAAACACAATCTCCTGCGAGACAAACAAAAGATTCTTGTTAAAAATGTTAATTGGAAAAACAGTTGCAAATACATTAAAGCAATTTAAAAACTGATGCAGAAAAAAATGCAAACTTGTAAAAGGCCAGTATTGTGAAATTCCTAACATGAGTAAATTTGCTAGACATACATTTAGTCATTTGACATGAATAAAACATGTTTGATTGAATTAAGTGGAAATACTTATTAGTACTGCATAACTGCAAATTGCTTTTCAATTTTCTCATCAAATGCAAACCAACACCGACCTGTGGTGTACGGGAGGACATAGATGTTTTTATCAACACACGAGGTTGCAACAAGCGTTTTGCACCGAATATGTCATATTCAGTTAAATTGCAGCTGCACGCAACTAGCACTGAATCATCGATGAATAAAATCCACAGTTAGAATGGCTGGGTTTAAAATTTTGTGGATTTGCTTACTCAACAGTGTCCATGTCAGCCATCGAGTGTTTCTCAATGTAATGTTGTTCTCAACTGATGTCAGTTGTAGTAGTAGAGAGACTTGTCTGTTCCACAGCTCATTAGTCGAAACTGTAATTATAAATCTGATTTAGACCAAGAATTGTCAGCATCAAGATTAAACAACTATGCTCTCTGTTAAACAACATAATGATTAGAAAAGGATTAGAAATTCTAGAATTGAAACAACTATTCTAGAATACCTAGTTATACTAGTTTCAACTTCCCTACATGACAGTTTACCCCATAATCTCGGTTTGCAAACTTCACAGCCGTGACGGCAGCAGAATGATCAGCTATAGTGTTGGACGGAATATAATCATCAGTAAACATGTGAACACATCGATCTCTACTCGCACTTCCAAGCATCGAACCACAGTGAGAATAATCCATGCTTAATATATCCCCGTCATGTGAAGAAATAAATGATATCCTCTTAAACGTCATAAGGTCGTACACACTAAAAACAAATGATTGGTTGTCATAAAAAACGCAACACTACTTAGTCTTAAGGATTACAAAAGAACAAATCAAAAATAACAACTTAAAACCAAATTCCAAATTTACTGTGGCTTGGAAAAACAAGCTAAAATAGGTGCAGCCTGGAAACCAGCGATTAAATTACTGATGCATATTTATGATAAAGAGTGTTGAAATTGTATGCAGAATTCCCTAATGTGCCCAGACATAAAGATGACTACAAATTAAATTAGGAAGTATGTTGAATACATACTGCTGGATACTCCCAGTCCTGTCGCCAACCGCATGTGTTTGCCGTCATTATGAACAGAAATGCAACGTGCTTCAACCGATGTTTTAGTGTCCGTGGAGTGTTTCTCCATACTTTCCAATAGAATTGTGTGTTTCAGAACCTACAAATATTTAATAACTAACTTATTGCTCGTTCAATATATATATCCTACAAACAGCCACAATATATAAGGTGTTTGGTCTTTGATTTTCCAAATCCTGACTCTGCTGTCATTTGAACATGAAACAAAACAGCTGACTCAGCACAATCAACAAGAGTCTGCAAAAAACACCATAAGGAAGAAACTATTATTACATGTAAACAGGGTTTTGTGCCCCAGTGATTTAAATCAGTGGCAAAAACAAAACAAGAATTTGACTAAATAAATTAAATCAGAAAGACTTTTCTGAATTTGGTTTACATTTATAATTCCACTGTTATAATTAGAGTGGAGCAGATAATTTACACTCATGAGACATGAATACAGCAACTGACGTTACAACATTTCATTCATTTTCAGCCACTGCTGATGATATTTGAATAGTTATAGTGTGTCTATTGACATAAGCTTATATCCTTTTTGTTATGAATTATGTTATGATCTCCATGGATGTGAGGGGTACAGAAACTGACTATGCTTTTTTGAGCACATTCAACATTTAAAAAAAATAAATCACTAAAAAATGATCAGTCACTGTTTTTCAGTATTTTGGATATCCAAAAGCAGTGTGTCCCAATTAATAACATTTATTGTTTACAATTGTCTTTTGTGATGAAATATAATTTTTTTAGTAATGTAACTTCAATATATGTATGTTACAAAGACAAACCTTGATATCCCAGACACACAGCTGTGAAACCTGGAAACTGAAGTGACATTTGGTTTTTCAAAATCCATCACATCAGTTATAACAAGTGAGTGATCAGAAAATACAAGATGCAGCCACATGTTGTAGACATCTACTGACATCGCAAGCAGTTCATAACCTCTGCAAAAATCCAATTGTAAGTTCAAAATAATTAATGTAAAAATATATATATTAAACAATATGCATGGATCTGTTCATAAATTTAGTCATAAAAATAAAAGCTCAAATAGATGTAAATGCAACATGGTTTATTATTTTATAACTGCTTCTGCAAATGCTCATGCCCACATCAGTGATATTGAGGCAAGTTGCTTTTTATATCTATTTGGGCCGTTATTTTTCTCATTAAATATGTACAAATTTTGAAACTAACTTCTACCAAAATACGACTTCTTATCATGTAGCACAGGCCAAAGCACGATTTTGTCTTTGATCTTCATAATTTTGCGACAAAACGACCAAAAACAGTCTCAACTTTAAAGATAAAATTTTTCGCCACATCTGTTTACAAACAGCTGATCGCTGATGACGCAATGTTTATTTTCACAGTTGTTCAATAAATATGTTTCGCGCTCAACATTTTTCGAACATAAATGCATATTAACGAACTCCTGAACTTGCTATTCCATCGAGGCGTAAAAGTTTAACTTGCAAATCACTTTTGCAGCAAAAAGAAGCGATCTACTATCGTTCTTAGGCCAATGAAACGGCACTTCTTTATTTGAGTTTGCATTCGGCAAAACGTCATCACGCGATCAATTTAAAAAAAATGAATTTATTACCCATTGATTGGCACAAAACAAAATCGGACATAGCAAGCAGTAGCTCAATTTCGGCACTGGAAACTTCTGGAAAATTTTTACGTCATAACTAAACACTGAAATCATATTTGCCAAACTCATGAATTATTGCGTCACGTTAATTAGATTCAGAAAACTTCACTAATAAAGTTTTTGAACAATTTCGGCAAATTAAATCACAAAATATTATTCTAACTCCAAAACTGCAATTTTTTCCCCAAATTCATGCCGCAATTGATAACAAAGTATTTTTTTGGTATCACTTTTCATGACATTGTCATTAGTGCGTGACCAAATTTCCACAAAAAGCTTGCAAACAAACACTTTTGACAAATCTCAACGGTTACATGTGATTTTATGGACTCCTTTTATTCTATGTTTAAATCAATCTCTATCTGCCTTCTCAAGAAACAACGCAAACATAATCAAGAGATACTTTACAAAATGCAAAACAACACTGATCAATCTAGAAGAAAACTTTATTCAGGCCAAAAACATGCAACAGATTTTGAACACAGGCGAAAACATACAAAATAGTATCGACTAAAAAATTACATTTCATTTACTGGAAGCATGCCTTCTACAAAACACACCTTCTATTAAAACTATTTCAGCAACCTTACTGTCTGAAGCGATGTAATGTCAAATATTTTCAAGCAGGCAGGTTTGTGAAATCAAGGGACACACTAATGAACATATACAGCAATTAGGCTACAAATACAAAGTAGAAACAACAATTGGTGCTGAAAGGATAGGGGTTTGTATCTACATAAGTTAGCCTGTTTGAATCAAAACATAAAAATAACGGCTGGAATTTGAATGTAAGATGTCTTAATAAATGTTACCTTCTGAGACCAACACATTAACCCAGAAATGAAAAACGGAAAGACACAATCCCAGTACTATACTCACATGTGGCTTAAAGAGTGCAAATCTGAAAGTATGTTTTATGACGGGTTTCAATTACACAGCTTTAAAACTTACAGCGAAGAAAAAGATGCGGAACCCCAGGGTTTAGCATATGTATCCTTCGGCTACTTTGCACGCCTGTAATAACAATACAAAAAGACATTTAGAAGTGAAATCAAAGTTTAAAATGCACATGTGGCTTTACCAAACTTATAGTTCTCAACAATATTTTGTGGCAAGTGTCAGCTACACTTGACCATGAAAATTTGTTTCCGGGCCAAACATAAACAGCACAGCAATGCAGGCTAGTTATAAACAACAAAATTATGTATGCCATTCTGGTCTATCACCCCTGGTTAAAAAGATGTCACGATGACAAAAAACCCACTATCATGGTAATTGATCATTTGCAAAAAAGTTACCTAAAACCATTGCTTTTTTAATGTCCCTATAGAGCAAAACCAAATACCGTATAAATGTAGGGGTGCATTCACGAAGGAAAGAATCTGTCAGTAAATCCAAGCTATGATTCAAATGTCGGTATGTATGTGTCCTTTGGCGACTTTGCACGCTTGTAATAAGAACACAAAAAAACATTTAGAAGTGAAATCAAAGTTTAAAATGCACATGTGGCTTTACCAAGCTTATAGTTCTCAACAATATTTTGTGGCAAATGTCAGCTACACTTGACCATGAAAATTTGTTTCCGGGCCAAACATAAAGAGCACAGCAATGCAGGCTAGATATAAACAACAAAATTATGTATGTCATTCTAGTCTATCACCCCTGGTGAAAAAGATTTCATGATGACAAAAAACTCACTATCATGGTAATTGATCATTTGCAAAAAAGTTGATACCTAAAACCATTGCTTTTTTAATGTCCTTATAGAGCAAAACCAAATACCATATAAATGTAGGGGTGCATTCACGAAGGAAAGAATCTGTCAGTAAATCCAAGCTATGATTCAAATGTCGGTATGTATGTGTCCTTTGGCGACTTTGCACGCCTGTAATAAGAATACAAAAAAACATTTAGAAGTGAAATCAAAGTTTAAAATGCACATGTGGCTTTACCAAGCTTATAGTTCTCAACAATATTTTGTGGCAAATGTCAGCTACACTTGACCATGAAAATTTGTTTCCGGGCCAAACATAAACAGCACAGCAATGCAGGCTAGATATAAACAACAAAATTATGTATGTCATTCTAGTCTATCACCCCTGGTGAAAAAGATTTCATGATGACAAAAAACTCACTATCATGGTAATTGATCATTTGCAAAAAAGTTGATACCTAAAACCATTGCTTTTTTAATGTCCTTATAGAGCAAAACCAAATACCATATAAATGTAGGGGTGCATTCACGAAGGAAAGAATCTGTCAGTAAATCCAAGCTATGATTCAAATGTCGGTATGTATGTGTCCTTTGGCGACTTTGCACGGCTGTAATAAGAATACAAAAAAACATTTAGAAGTGAAATCAAAGTTTAAAATGCACATGTGGCTTTACCAAGCTTATAGTTCTCAACAATATTTTGTGGCAAATGTCAGCTACACTTGACCATGAAAATTTGTTTCCGGGCCAAACATAAACAGCACAGCAATGCAGGCTAGATATAAACAACAAAATTATGTATGTCATTCTAGTCTATCACCCCTGGTGAAAAAGATTTCATGATGACAAAAAACTCACTATCATGGTAATTGATCATTTGCAAAAAAGTTTATACCTAAAACCATTGCTTTTTTAATGTCCTTATAGAGCAAAACCAAATACCATATAAATGTAGGGGTGCATTCACGAAAGAAAGAATCTGTCAGTAAATCCAAGCTATGATTCAAATGTCGGTATGTATGTGTCCTTTGGCGACTTTGCACGCTTGTAATAAGAATACAAAAAAACATTTAGAAGTGAAATCAAAGTTTAAAATGCACATGTGGCTTTACCAAGCTTATAGTTCTCAACAATATTTTGTGGCAAATGTCAGCTACACTTGACCATGAAAATTTGTTTCCGGGCCAAACATAAACAGCACAGCAATGCAGGCTAGATATAAACAACAAAATTATGTATGTCATTCTAGTCTATCACCCCTGGTGAAAAAGATTTCATGATGACAAAAAACTCACTATCATGGTAATTGATCATTTGCAAAAAAGTTGATACCTAAAACCATTGCTTTTTTAATGTCCTTATAGAGCAAAACCAAATACCATATAAATGTAGGGGTGCATTCACAAAGGAAAGAATCTGTCAGTAAATCCAAGCTATGATTCAAATGTCGGTATGTATGTGTCCTTTGGCGACTTTGCACGCCTGTAATAAGAATACAAAAAAACATTTAGAAGTGAAATCAAAGTTTAAAATGCACATGTGGCTTTACCAAGCTTATAGTTCTCAACAATATTTCATAACGACTCAATCAATAGTACTGCAAAATTTCAGCCCAATCCAAGAATGTTTAAAATTTTGACCACTAGAGGTATTTTGAGCATAGTACACTTTGGGGACTTATGGGGTAAATGTTAGGACCACAGGGTTGAACACAACAATCAACACCTATAAATGGCATACTATACAAGAAATCCAAATTTCAGCCAATTCTGACACTGTTTGAAAACTCACCCATTTTAGGAGGTTAGCGGGGTAAATACTGGGGTTATCGACAAAAACAAAGTGGGATGCACATCCACATGAATATATCTACCATCTGTGTAAATTTTAGCCAAATCCATCAAACATTTGATGGAAAAACAAGTCGGACAAACTTTGGGTAAAAACACCCATTTTAGGGGCCTAGCGGGGTAAATACTGGGGTTATCAACAAAAACAAAGTGGGATGCACATCTACATAACTATATCTACAATCTGTGCAAATTTCAGCCAAATCCATCAAACATTTGATGGAAAAACGAGTCAGACAAACTTTGGAAAGAAAAAAAAGAAAAAAAAACAAACATTTTGAGTAAAATCAATATGTGTCCCCTTCAGGGAAGGGGACCCATAATGATGACAAAAAACTTACTATCATGGTAATTGATCATTTGCAAAAAAGTTGATACCTAAAACCATTGCTTTTTTAATGTCCTTATAGAGCAGTGGTTCTCAAAGTATGGGTCGCGACCCAATCATGGGTCGCGCAGGGTCAAAAAATGGGTCGCGCTATGGTGGTTCAATTCTGTCCAAACAAACTATTACTGCATTAAGTAAACACAAACGAATTTACTTAATGTTGTAGTAGTAAAGTGCCCTCACTCGACCACGTTGCACAGTGAAATGAACTAATCATTGCAACATACTGACAATAGCGTTCAGATTTTTGCTGTTAAGCACATGGCGATTGTTACGTCATGGAACGGGAAATAAAAGTTAATCATGCAAAACTGAGCGCGGAGATGTACCAGTTAGCGTTTGAGGATGAGTAAGTATTCGTACACAGAAACATTTTTAGATTTGGGGTTCACTTCTATCAATGATCATGGTGCTGCAAATCCACAATATGTGTTGTGTTATGTAGTATTGTCGAATCGAACTCGTTAAACCTGCAGCCATTTTGAAATGGGCAGACTCATATGCGGCGACAAAGTGGCCTCGAAATTGTTACATTGTTTGATGTTTGAGGCTTGGGTCGTGAGATGTTCATAAAACTCAGATTTGGGTCGCGGTCAAAAAAGTTTGAGAACCACTGTTAGAGCAAAACCAAATACCGTATAAATGTAGGAAATGTAGGGGTGCATTCACGAAGAAAAGAATCTGTCAGTAAATCCAAGCTATGATTCAAATGTCTGTATGTATGTGTCATTTGGCGAATTTGCACGCCTGTAATAAAAATACAACAAGACATTTAGAAGTGAAATCAAAGTTTTTTCACAGCAAACAGAAAAACTGAGTCAACGGCAGACAACGTTTCCAAGTTAAATTGAAACTCAAACTTTTGGAATATTATTCCAAAAACGACTTACCAAACGATTTTGTCTTTGATCTTCATAATTTTGCGACCAAACGACCAAAAACAGTCTCAACTTTTAACATAAAAATTTTCGCCACATCTGTTTACAAACAGCTGATCGCTGATGACGCAATATTTATTTTCACAGTTGTTCAATAAATATGTTTCGCGCTCAACATTTTTCGAACATAAATGCACATTAACGAACTCCTGAGCTTGCTATTCCATCCAGGCGTAAATGTTTAACTTGCAAATCACTTTTGCAGAAAAAAGACGCACTACTATCGTTCTTAGGCCAATGAAACGGCACTTCTTTATTTGAGTTTGCATTCGGCAAAACGTCATCACGCGATCAATTCAAAAAAAAAAAGAATTTATTACCCATTGATTGGCACAAAACAAAATCGGACATAGCAAGCAGTAGCTCAATTTCGGCACTGGAAACTTCTGGAAAATTTTTACGTCATAACTAAACACTGAAATCATATTTGCCAAACTCATGAATTATTGCGTCACGTTAATTAGATTCAGAAAACTTCACTAATAAAGTTTTTGAACAACTTCGGCAAATCAAAACACAAAATATTATTCTAACTCCAAAAATGCAGTTTTTTCCCCAAATTCATGCCGCAATTGATAACAAAGTATTTTTTTGGTATCACTTTTCATGACATTGTCACTAGTGCGTGACCAAATTTCCACAAAAAGCTTGTAAACAAACATTTTTGACAAATCTCAACGGTTACATGTGATTTTATGGATTCCTTTTATTCTATGTTCAAATCAATCTCTATCTGCCTTCTCAAGAAACAACGCAAACATAATCAAGAGATACTTTACAAAATGCAAAACAACACTGACCGATCTAGAAGAAAACTTTATTCACGCCAAAAACATGCAACAGATTTTGAACACAGGCGAAAACATACAAAATAGTATCGACTAAAAAATTACATTTCATTTACTGGAAGCATGCCTTCTACAAAACACACCTTCTATTAAAACTATTTCAGCAACCTTACTGTCTGAGGCGATGTAAAGTCAAATATTTTCAAGCAGGCAGGTTTGTGAAATCAAGGGACACACTAATGAACATATACAGCAATTAGGCTACAAATACAAAGTAGAAACAACAATTGGTGCTGAAAGGATAGGGGTTTGTATCTACATAAGTTAACCTGTTTGAATCAAAACATAAAAATAACGGCTGGAATTTGAATGTAAGATGTCTTAATAAATGTTAACTTCTGAGACCAACACATTAACCCAGAAATGAAAAACGGAAAGACACAATCCCAGTACTATACTCACATGTGGCTTAAAGAGTGCAAATCTGAAAGTATGTTTTATGACGGGTTTCAATTACACAGCTTTAAAACTTACAGTGAAGAAAAATATGCGGAACCTCAGGGTTTAGCATATGTATCCTTCGGCTACTTTGCACGCCTGTAACAAGATGACAAAAAGACATTTAGAAGTGAAATCAAAGTTTAAAATGCACATGTGGCTTTACCAAGCTTATAGTTCTCAACAATATTTTGTGGCAAGTGTCAGCTACACTTGACCATGAAAATTTGTTTCCGGGCCAAACATAAACAGCACAGCAATGCAGGCTAGTTATAAACAACAAAATTATGTATGCCATTCTAGTCTATCACCCCTGGTTAAAAAGATGTCACGATAACAAAAAATTCACTGTCATGGTAATTGATCATTTGCAAAAAAGTTGATACCTCAAACCATTGCTTTTTTAATGTCCTTACAGAGCAAAACCAAATACCATATAAATGTAAGGGTGCATTCACGAAGAAAAGAATCTATCAGAAATCCAATCTATGATTCAAATCTCTGTATGTATGTGTCCTTTGGCGACTTTGCACGCCTGTAATAAGAATACAAAAAGACATTCAGAAGTGAAATCAAAGTTTAAAATGCACATGTGGCTTTACCAAGCTTATAGTTCTCAACAATATTTTGTGGCAAGTGTCAGCTACACTTGACCATGAAAATTTGTTTCCGGGCCAAACATAAACAGCACAGCAATGCAGGATAGTTATAAACAACAAAATTATGTATGCCATTCTAGTCTATCACCCCTGGTTAAAAAGATGTCACGATGACAAAAAACCCACTATCATGGTAATTGATCATTTGCAAAAAAGTTGATACCTAAAACCATTGCTTTTTTAATGTCCCTATAGAGCAAAACCAAATACTGTATAAATAAAGGGGTGCATTCACGAAGGAAAGAATCTGTCAGTAAATCCAAGCTATGATTCAAATGTCGGTATGTATGTGTCCTTTGGCGACTTTGCACGCCTGTAATAAGAATACAAAAAGACATTTAGAAGTGAAATCAAAGTTTAAAATGCACAGGTGGCTTTACCAAGCTTATAGTTCTCAACAATATTTTGTGGCAAGTGTCAGCTACACTTGACCATGAAAATTTGTTTCCGCCCAAACATAAACAGCACAGCAATGCAGGCTAGTTATAAACAACAAAATTATGTATGCCATTCTAGTCTATCACCCCTGGTGAAAAACATTTCATAATGACAAAAAACTCAATATCATGGCAATTGATCATTTGCAAAAAAGTTTATACCTAAAACCATTGCTTTTTTAATGTCCTTATAGAGCAAAACAAAATACCGTATAAATGTAAGGGTGCATTCACGAAGAAAAGAATCTGTCAGAAATCCAATCTATGATTCAAATCTCTGTATGTATGTGTCCTTTGGCGACTTTGCACGCCTGTAATAAGAATACAAAAATACATTCAGAAGTGAAATCAAAGTTTAAAATACACATGTGGCTTTACCAAGCTTATAGTTCTCAACAATATTTTGTGGCAAGTGTCAGCTACACTTGACCATGAAAATTTGTTTCCGGGCCAAACATAAAGAGCACAGCAATGCAGGCTAGTTATAAACAACAAATTATGTATGCCATTCTACTCTATCATCCATGGCAAAAAAAGATTTAACTAGAAAGGTGGCTTAGCACATATTGCCCTTGCATATATACTGTAACCTATTTTAAAACATAAATATATTTCCTTTGCTTATTTTGTATTGGGTCCCATATTAGCCATCATCATTTGTAACTTTATTAGTTTCTGCAGGCAAAAACTAATGGGTCCCCACACATGCAAAGTTGAAAATAATGCAATTCAAGAGATAACCCTGAGGAAGTCGGGTGTTGTATGGTAAAACACAGCGATCGGCACTGGGCTTAAATAATAATACTATGTAGAATACAAACTATAAAATTAGATTCACCCCAGATATTGTTTGAAGTATGTCCTATTTAACGTTTTAAAAAACTGACCCTTTTTAGGGGGCTAGTAGGGCAACTAATTGCGTTCGACACACAAACTAAAAAATATATAAAAACCATAATGACTCAATCAATAGTACTGCAAAATTTCAGCCCAATCCAAGAATGTTTAAAATTTTGACCACTAGAGGTATTTTGAGCATAGTACACTTTGGGGACTTGTGGGGTAAATGTTAGGACCACAGGGTTGAACACAACAATCAACACCTATAAATGGCATACGGCATACTATACAAGAAATCCAAATTTCAGCCAATTCTGACACTGTTTAAAAACTCACCCATTTTAGGAGGTTAGCGGGGTAAATACTGGGGTTATCGACAAAAACAAAGTGGGATGCACATCCACATAACTATATCTACCATCTGTGTAAACTTCAGCCAAATCCATCAAACATTTGATGGAAAAACGAGTTGGACAAACTTCGGGGGGGAAATACCAGTTTTAGGGGGCTAGCGGGGTAAATACTGGGGTTATCAACAAAAACAAAGTGGGATGCACATCTACATAACTATATCTACCATCTGTGTAAACTTCAGCCAAATCCATCAAACATTTGATGGAAAAACGAGTCGGACAAACTTTGGGAAGAAAAAGAAAGAAAAAAAGAGAAAAAAAAACAAACATTTCGAGTAAAATCAATATGTGTCCCCTTCAGGGAAGGGGACCCATAATGATGACAAAAAACTTACTATCATGGTAATTGATCATTTGCAAAAAAGTTGATACCTAAAACCATTGCTTTTTTGATGTCCTTATAGAGCAGTGTTTCTCAAAGTATGGGTCGCGACCCAATCATGGGTCGCGCAGGGTCAAAAAATGGGTCGCGCTATGGTGGTTCAATTCTGTCCAAACGAACTATTACTGCATTAAGTAAACACAAACGAATTTACTTAATGTTGTAGTAGTAAAGTGCCCTCACTCGACCACGTTGCACAATGAAATGAACTAATCATTGCAACATACTGACAATAGCGTTCTGATTTTTGCTGTTACGCACATGGCGATTGTTACGTCATAGAACGGGAAATAAAAGTTAATCATGCAAAACTGAACGCGGAGAAAACTAGAAGGGTGGCTTAGCACATATTGCCCTTGCACATACACTATGATCTATTTTAAAACATAAATATAATTCCTTCACTTATTTTATATTGGGTCCCATATTTGCCACCGTCTTTTAAAACGTTAGTTGTTTCTGCAGGCAGAAACTCATGGGTCCCCACACATGCAAAGTTGTAAATACTGCATTTCAAGAGATAACCATAAGAAACTTTGGTGTTGTAAAGTAAAACACTGTGATTGGTACTAGGATTAAATAGTCATGCTATGCAAAGTTCAAACTATACAAATCGACTCAATTCAAGCATTGTTTAAAGTTTGTCTAGTTTAAAACAAAGAAGTAAAACACAACAATCGATACCTATAAATGGCATAACATTTCCAACAATTGTGCACTGTTTAAAAACTCACCCATTTTAGGGGGCTAGCAGGGTGACTATTGGGGCTACAGGGTTTAACACAACAATCGTCATTTGTAAATGGCAAATTGTACAAGCTATCCAAATTTCAGCCAATTCCGACCCTGTTTAAAAAATTTATCCTTTTTAGGGGGCTAGTGGGGTAACTGATGGGGCTACAGGGTTTAACACAACAATCATCATTTGTAAATGGCAAATTGTACAAGCTATCCAAATTTCAGCCAAATCCAACCCTGTTTAAAAATTCACCCATTTTAGGGGGCTAGTGGGGTAAATGCTGGGGCTACAGGTTTTAACACAACAATCATCAATTGTAAATGGCAAATTATACAAGCTATCCAAATTTCAGCCAATTCCGACCCTGTTTAAATATTCACCCATTTTAGGGGGCTAGTGGGGTAACTGATGGGGTTCTTCACCCTAATGTTGAAAATATGAAACTGCAATGACCCAAACAACAATCCTGTAAAATTTTGTCCAAATTGGCCAATGTTTCAATTTCGACCACTAGGGGGCGTTTTAACCAACAACCGTAATAACTTATGACGTCACAAGATGACCCAAACAACAATCCTGTAAAATTTTGTCCAAATTGGCCAATGTTTCAATTTTGACCACTAGGGGGCGTTTTAACAAACAACCCTAATGACTTATGACGTCACAAGGCTGTGAACAACCCCCTTGACTGCTATCCGCAAACACGTTCACCAAGCAATCCTTAAACATAAGTACCATATGTAGTTGTCTTTATAACATCACACAAAACTAACGTTTGTGGTGCGCACAAACCACATTTTACATTTTGGGGGCTAGCGGGGTAAATACTGGGGTTATCATGACAAACGAAGCAGATGGCACATCTACACAACTATATCTACCATCTGTGAAAGTTTCATCCAAATCCATCAAACATTTCAGGGCAAAATGGGGTGGACAAACTTCAGGGAAGAAAAAAAAAAAGAAGAAAAAAAAAGAAAAAAAAAAAAAAGAAATCGAGTAAAATCAAGATGTGTCCCCTTCAAGGAAGGGGACCCATAATTATGTATGCCATTCTAGTCTATCACCCCTGGTTATAAAGATGTCATGATGACAAAAAACTCAATATCATGGTAATTGATTATTTGCAAAAAAGTTGATACCTAAAACCATTGCTTTTTTAATGTCCTTATAGAGCAAAACCAAATACCGTATAAATGTAAGGGTGCATTCACGAAGAAAATAATCTGTCAGTAAATCCAAGCTATGATTCAAATGCCTGCATGTATGTGTCCTTTGGTGACTTTGCACGCCTGTAATAAGAATACAAAAAGACATTCAAAAGTGAAATCAAAGTTTAAAATGCACATGTGGCTTTACCAAGCTTATAGTTCTCAAGAATATTTTGTGGCAAGTGTCAGCTGCACTTGACCATGAAAATTTGTTTCCGGGCCAAACATAAACAGCACAGCATTGCAGGCTAGTTATAAACAACAAAATTATGTATGCCATTCTAGTCTATCACCCCTGGTTAAAAAGATGTCACGATGACAAAAAATTCACTATCATGGTAATTGATCATTTGCAAAAAAGTTGATACCTAAAACCATTGCTTTTTTAATGTCCTTATAGAGCAAAACCAAATACCGTATAAATAAAGGGGTGCATTCACGAAGGAAAGAATCTGTCAGTAAATCCAAGCTATGATTCAAATGTCGGTATGTATGTGTCCTTTGGCGACTTTGCACGCCTGTAATAAGAATACAAAAAGACATTTAGAAGTGAAATCAAAGTTTAAAATGCACAGGTGGCTTTACCAAGCTTATAGTTCTCAACAATATTTTGTGGCAAGTGTCAGCTACACTTGACCATGAAAATTTGTTTCCGCCCAAACATAAACAGCACAGCAATGCAGGCTAGTTATAAACAACAAAATTATGTATGCCATTCTAGTCTATCACCCCTGGTGAAAAACATTTCATAATGACAAAAAACTCAATATCATGGCAATTGATCATTTGCAAAAAAGTTTATACCTAAAACCATTGCTTTTTTAATGTCCTTATAGAGCAAAACAAAATACCGTATAAATGTAAGGGTGCATTCACGAAGAAAAGAATCTGTCAGAAATCCAATCTATGATTCAAATCTCTGTATGTATGTGTCCTTTGGCGACTTTGCACGCCTGTAATAAGAATACAAAAATACATTCAGAAGTGAAATCAAAGTTTAAAATACACATGTGGCTTTACCAAGCTTATAGTTCTCAACAATATTTTGTGGCAAGTGTCAGCTACACTTGACCATGAAAATTTGTTTCCGGGCCAAACATAAAGAGCACAGCAATGCAGGCTAGTTATAAACAACAAATTATGTATGCCATTCTACTCTATCATCCATGGCAAAAAAAGATTTAACTAGAAAGGTGGCTTAGCACATATTGCCCTTGCATATATACTGTAACCTATTTTAAAACATAAATATATTTCCTTTGCTTATTTTGTATTGGGTCCCATATTAGCCATCATCATTTGTAACTTTATTAGTTTCTGCAGGCAAAAACTAATGGGTCCCCACACATGCAAAGTTGAAAATAATGCAATTCAAGAGATAACCCTGAGGAAGTCGGGTGTTGTATGGTAAAACACAGCGATCGGCACTGGGCTTAAATAATAATACTATGTAGAATACAAACTATAAAATTAGATTCACCCCAGATATTGTTTGAAGTATGTCCTATTTAACGTTTTAAAAAACTGACCCTTTTTAGGGGGCTAGTAGGGCAACTAATTGCGTTCGACACACAAACTAAAAAATATATAAAAACCATAATGACTCAATCAATAGTACTGCAAAATTTCAGCCCAATCCAAGAATGTTTAAAATTTTGACCACTAGAGGTATTTTGAGCATAGTACACTTTGGGGACTTGTGGGGTAAATGTTAGGACCACAGGGTTGAACACAACAATCAACACCTATAAATGGCATACGGCATACTATACAAGAAATCCAAATTTCAGCCAATTCTGACACTGTTTAAAAACTCACCCATTTTAGGAGGTTAGCGGGGTAAATACTGGGGTTATCGACAAAAACAAAGTGGGATGCACATCCACATAACTATATCTACCATCTGTGTAAACTTCAGCCAAATCCATCAAACATTTGATGGAAAAACGAGTTGGACAAACTTCGGGGGGGAAATACCAGTTTTAGGGGGCTAGCGGGGTAAATACTGGGGTTATCAACAAAAACAAAGTGGGATGCACATCTACATAACTATATCTACCATCTGTGTAAACTTCAGCCAAATCCATCAAACATTTGATGGAAAAACGAGTCGGACAAACTTTGGGAAGAAAAAGAAAGAAAAAAAGAGAAAAAAAAACAAACATTTCGAGTAAAATCAATATGTGTCCCCTTCAGGGAAGGGGACCCATAATGATGACAAAAAACTTACTATCATGGTAATTGATCATTTGCAAAAAAGTTGATACCTAAAACCATTGCTTTTTTGATGTCCTTATAGAGCAGTGTTTCTCAAAGTATGGGTCGCGACCCAATCATGGGTCGCGCAGGGTCAAAAAATGGGTCGCGCTATGGTGGTTCAATTCTGTCCAAACGAACTATTACTGCATTAAGTAAACACAAACGAATTTACTTAATGTTGTAGTAGTAAAGTGCCCTCACTCGACCACGTTGCACAATGAAATGAACTAATCATTGCAACATACTGACAATAGCGTTCTGATTTTTGCTGTTACGCACATGGCGATTGTTACGTCATAGAACGGGAAATAAAAGTTAATCATGCAAAACTGAACGCGGAGAAAATTATGTATGCCATTCTAGTCTATCACCCCTGGTTATAAAGATGTCATGATGACAAAAAACTCAATATCATGGTAATTGATTATTTGCAAAAAAGTTGATACCTAAAACCATTGCTTTTTTAATGTCCTTATAGAGCAAAACCAAATACCGTATAAATGTAAGGGTGCATTCACGAAGAAAAGAATCTGTCAGTAAATCCAAGCTATGATTCAAATGCCTGCATGTATGTGTCCTTTGGTGACTTTGCACGCCTGTAATAAGAATACAAAAAGACATTCAAAAGTGAAATCAAAGTTTAAAATGCACATGTGGCTTTACCAAGCTTATAGTTCTCAAGAATATTTTGTGGCAAGTGTCAGCTGCACTTGACCATGAAAATTTGTTTCCGGGCCAAACATAAACAGCACAGCATTGCAGGCTAGTTATAAACAACAAAATTATGTATGCCATTCTAGTCTATCACCCCTGGTTAAAAAGATGTCACGATGACAAAAAATTCACTATCATGGTAATTGATCATTTGCAAAAAAGTTGATACCTAAAACCATTGCTTTTTTAATGTCCTTATAGAGCAAAACCAAATACCGTATAAATGTAGGGGTGCATTCACGAAGAAAATAATCTGTCCGTAAATTCAAGCTATCATTCAAATGTCGGCATGTATGTGTCCTTTGGCGACTTTGCACGCCTGCAATAAGAATACAAAAAGACATTTAGAAGTGAAATCAAAGTTTACAAGACACATGTGGCTTTACCAAGCTTATAGTTCTCAAGAATATTTTGTGGCAAGTGTCAGCTACACTTGACCATGAAAATTTGTTTCCGGGCCAAACATAAACAGCACAGCAATGCAGGCTAGTTATAAACAACAAAATTATGTATGCCATTCTAGTCTATCACCCTTGATGAAAAAGATTTCATGATAACAAAAAACTCACTATCATGGTAATTGATCATTTGCAAAAAAGTTTATACCAAAACCATTGCTTTTTTAATGTCCTTATAGAGCAAAACCAAATACCGTATAAATGTAAGGGTGCATTCACGAAGAAAAGAATCTGTCAGAAATCCAAGCTATGATTCAAATGTCTGTATGTATGTGTCCTTTGGCGACTTTGCACGCCTGTAATAAGAATACAAAAAGACATTTAGAAGTGAAATCAAAGTTTAAAATGCACATGTCGCTTTAACAAGCTTATAGTTCTCAACAATATTTTGTGGCAAGTGTCAGCTACATTTGACCATGAAAATTTGTTTCAGGGCCAAACATAAACAGCACAGCAATGCAGGCTAGTTATAAACAACAAAATTATGTATGCCATTCTAGTCTATCACCCCTGGTGAAAAAGATGTCACGATGACAAAAAACTCACTATCATGGTAATTGATCATTTGCAAAAAAGTTGATACCTCAAACCATTGCTTTTTTAATGTCCTTATAGAGCAAAACCAAATACCATATAAATGTAGGGGTGCATTCACGAAGAAAAGAATCTGTCAGTAAATCCAAGCTATGATTCAAATGTCTGTATGTATGTGTCCTTTGGCTACTTTGCACACCTGCAATAAGTATACAAAAAGACATTTAGAAGTGAAATCAAAGTTTAAAATGCACAGGTGGCTTTACCAAGCATATAGTTCTCAAGAATATTGTGAGGCAAGTGTCAGCTACACTTGACCATGAAAGTTTGTTTCCGGGGCAAACATAAACAGCACAGCAATGCAGGATAGTTATAGGCAACAAATTATGTACACCATTCTAGTCCAATGCTCTTCAACCGGTGTGCAAGATGCACCAAAACATGCATGGGGTGCACCAGTACGAAAAGGTATACAAGGGTGCATCACAAACTTTTAATGAACGATTAATATTTGACTTACAAGATATTAGAAAAAAGATGTAGGTTTCAACTCATGTACAACACCAAGGTAAACTTTTTCCATGGTTTATACCTGTGTCCAGTTTGATAGTGTCTGTGTTACATTCGGGTGATGTTTGGATATCGAGTGATGATTTTTTCACCAATGTTTCATAGAAAATTTGCGAACATATGCTTGGATTTATTTGACAAAATGATATGCATAACAATTTTTCATATCGCTTTTATCTCAGTTTACCTTCTAAGTAAACAGGGTGCATGAGTTCGTCACAACAACTTCAAAGGTTCACAACACCAAAAAAGATTGAAGAGCACTGTTCTAGTCTATCACCCCTATGAAAAACATTTCATAATGACAAAAAACTCACTATCATGGTAATTGATCATTTGCAAAAAAGTTGATACCTAAAACCATTGCTTTTTTAATGTCCTTATAGAGCAAAACCAAATACCGTATAAATGTAAGGGTGCATTCACGAAGAAAAGAATCTGTCAGAAATCCAAGCTATGATTCAAATGTCTGTATGTATGTGTCCTTTGGCGACTTTGCACGCCTGTAATAAGAATACAAAAAGACATTTAGAAGTGAAATCAAAGTTTAAAATGCACATGTGGCTTTAACAAGCTTATAGTTCTCAACAATATTTTGTGGCAAGTGTCAGCTACATCTGACCATGAAAATTTGTTTCAGGGCCAAACATAAACAGCACAGCAATGCAGGCTAGTTATAAACAACAAAATTATGTATGCCATTCTAGTCTATCACCCCTGGTGAAAAAGATGTCACGATGACAAAAAAACTCACTACCATGGTAATTGATCATTTGCAAAAAAGTTGATACCTAAAACCATTGCTTTTTTAATGTCCTTATAGAGCAAAACCAAATAGCGTATAAATGTAAGGGTGCATTCACGAAGAGAAGAATCTGTCAGTAAATCCAAGCTATGATTCAAATGTCGGTATGTATGTGTCCTTTGGCAACTTTGCATGCCTGCAATAAGAATAAAAAAAGACATTTAGAAGTGAAATCAAAGTTTAAAATGCACATGTGGCTTTACCAAGCTTATAGTTCTCAAGAATATTTTGTGGCAAGTGTCAGCTCCACTTGACCATGAAAATTTGTTTCCGGGCCAAACATAAACAGCACAGCAATGCAGGCTAGTTATAAAAAACAAAATTATGTATGCCATTCTAGTCTATCACCCCTGGTGAAAAAGATGTCACGATGACCAAAAATTCACTATCATGGTAATTGATCATTTGCAAAAAAGTTGATACCTAAAACCATTGCTTTTTTAATGTCCTTATAGAGCAAAACCAAATACCGTATAAATGTAAGGGTGCATTCACGAAGAAAAGAATCTGTCAGAAATCCAAGCTATAATTCAAATGTCTGTATGTATGTGTCCTTTGGCGACTTTGCACGCCTGCAATAAAAATACAAAAAAACATTTAGAAGTGAAATCAAAGTTTAAAATGCACAGGTCGCTTTACCAAGCTTATAATACTCAAGAATATTTTGTGGCAAGTGTCAGCTACACTTGACCATGAAAATTTGTTTCCGGGCCAAACATAAAGAGCACAGCAATGCAGGCTAGTTATAAACAACAAAATATGTATGCCATTCTAGTCTATCACCCCTGGTTAAAAAGATTTTATGATGACAAAAAAACAAATATCATGGTAATTGATCATTTGCAAAAAAGTTTATACCTAAAACCATTGCTTTTTTAATGTCCTTATAGAGCAAAACAAAATACCGTATAAATGTAGGGGTGCATTCACGAAGAAAAGAATCTGTCAGTAAATCCAAGCTATGATTCAAATGTCTGTATGTATGTGTCCTTTGGCGAATTTGCACGCCTGTAATAAAAATACAAAAAGACATTTAGAAGTGAAATCAAAGTTTTTTCACAGTAAACAGAAAAACTGAGTCATCGGCAGACAACGTTTCCAAGTTAAATTGAAACTCAAACTTTTAGAATATTATTCCAAAAACGACTTACCAAACGATTTTGTCTTTGATCTTCATAATTTTGCGACCAAACGACCAAAAACACTCTCAACTTTTAAGATAAAAATTTTCGCCACGTCTGTTTACAAACAGCTGATCGCTGATGACGCAATGTTTATTTTCACAGTTGTTCAATAAATATGTTTCGCGCTCAACATTTTTCGAACATAAATGCATATTAACGAACTCCTGAACTTGCTATTCCATCGAGGCGTAAAAGTTTAACTTGCAAATCACTTTAGCAGCAAAAAGACGCACTACTATCGTTCTTAGGCCAATGAAACGGCACTTCTTTAGTTGAGTTTGCATTCGGCAAAACGTCATCACGCGATCAATTTTAAAAAAACAGAATTTATTACCCATTGATTGGCACAAAACAAAATCGGACATAGCAAGCAGTAGCTCAATTTCGGCACTGGAAACTTCGGTAGATACTTTAACACCAAAAACTAGCGGCACTGGAGTCCGGTTCACTTTAGGTCAAATGACAAATAGTTTATGTTAGTTTATACGTGTTGTTTGAAGTATAATAATGCAAGTGTTTCTGTAGTGCAGTGGAAAAAACAATGCCTCATGCGCAAAATTTTTGGGTTCAAATCCCGTTTAGTTTTTATCTTTTTTTTTCTTTATTTTGCAGACTTGTAGAAATGCCGGCGGTTAGGGCTATTCGGGTCAGGTGAAGGTTTAAAATCATAAATAACGTTAAAAACAAGCATTTTCAAACATTTGACCTGACGTTACCTTCTTGACCTAAAGTGAACCGGACTCCAGTGCCGCTAGTTTTTGGTGTTATAGTATCTACCGGAAACTTCACGAAAAATTTTACGTCGTAACTAAACACTGAAATCATATTTGCCAAACTCATGAATTATTGCGTCACGTTAATTAGATTCAGAAAACTTCACTAATAAAGTTTTTGAACAACTTCGGCAAATTAAATCACAAAATATTATTCTAACTCCAAAAGTGCAATTTTTTCCCCAAAATCATGCCGCAATTCATAACAAAGTATTTTTGTGGTATCACTTTTCATGACATTGTCATTAGTGCGTGACCAAATTTCCACAAAAAGCTTGTAAACAAACATTTTTCACAAATTTCAACGGTTACATGTGATTTTATGGACTCCTTTTATTCTATGTTTAAATCAATCTCTATCTGCCTTCTCAAGAAACAACGCAAACATAATCAAGAGATACTTTACAAAATGCAAAACAACACTGACCGATCTAGAAGAAAACTTTATTCACGCCAAAAACATGCAACAGATTTTGAACTAAGGCGAAAACATACAAAATAGTATCAACTGAAAAATTACATTTCATTTACTTGAAGCATGCCTTCTACAAAACATACCTTATATTAAAACTATTTCAGCAACCTTACTGTCTGAAGCGATGCAATGTCAAATGTTTTCAAGCAGGCAGGTTTGTGAAATCAAGGGACACACTAATGAACATATACAGCAATTAGGCTACAAATACAAAGTAGAAACAACAATTGGTGCTGAAAGGATAGGGGTTTGTATCTACATAAGTTAGCCTGTTGGAATCAAAACATAAAAATAACGGCTGGAATTTGAATGTAAGATGTCTTAATAAATGTTAACTTCTGAGACCAACACATTAACCCAGAAATGAAAAACGGAAAGACACAATCCCAGTACTATACTCACATGTGGCTTAAAGAGTGCAAATCTGAAAGTATGTTTTATGACGGGTTTCAACTACACAGCTTTAAAAACTTACAGCGAAGAAAAAGATGCGGAACCCCAGGGTTTAGCATATGTATCCTTCGGCTACTTTGCACGCATGTAATAAGATGACAAAAAGACATTTAGAAGTGAAATCAAAGTTTAAAATGCACATGTGGCTTTACCAAGCTTATAGTTCTCAACAATATTTTGTGGCAAGTGTCAGCTACACTTGACCATGAAAATTTGTTTCCGCGCCAAAAATAAACAGCACAGCAATGCAGGCTAGTTATAAACAACAAAATTATGTATGCCATTCTAGTCTATCACCCCTGGTGAAAAAGATTTCATGATGACAAAACACTCACTATCATGGTAATTGATCATTTGCAAAAAAGTTGATACCTAAAACCATTGCTTTTTTAATGTCCCTATAGAGCAAAACCAAATACCGTATAAATGTAGGGGTGCATTCACGAAGAAAAGAATCTGTCAGAAATCCAAGGTATGATTGAAATGTCGGTATGTATGCGTCCTTTCGCGACTTTGCACGAATGCAATAAGAATACAAACAGACATTTAAAAGTGAAATCAAAGTTTAAAATGCACATGTCGCTTTACCAAGCTTATAGATCTTAAGAATATTTTTTGTGGCAAGTGTCAGCTGCACTTGACCATGAAAATTCGTTTCCGGGCCAAACATAAACAGCACCGCAATGCAGGCTAGTTATAAACAACAAAATTATGTATGCCATTCTAGTCTATCACCCCCGGTGAAAAAGATTTCATGATGACAAAAAACTCACTATCATGGTAATTGATCATTTGCAAAAAAGTTGATACCTAAAACCATTGCTTTTTTAATGTCCTTATAGAGCAAAACCAAATACCGTATAAATGTAGGGGTGCATTCAGAAGAAAAGAATCTGTCAGTAAATCCAAGCTATGATTCAAATGTCTGTATGTATGTGTCCTTTGGCTACTTTGCACACCTGCAATAAGAATACAAAAAGACATTTAGAAGTGAAATCAAAGTTTAAAATGCACAGGTGGCTTTACCAAGCATATAGTTCTCAAGAATATTGTGAGGCAAGTGTCAGCTCCACTTGACCATGAAAATTTGTTTCCGGGGCAAACATAAACAGCACAGCAATGCAGGATAGTTATAGGCAACAAATTATGTACACCATTCTAGTCCAATGCTCTTCAACCGGTGTGCAAGATGCACCAAAACATGCATGGGGTGCACCAGTCCGAAAAGGTATACAAGGGTGCATCACAAACTTTTAATGAACCATTAATATTTGACTTACAAGATATTAGAAAAAAGATGTAGGTTTCAACTCATGTACAACACCAAGGTAAACTTTTTCCATGGTTTATACCTGTGTCCAGTTTGATAGTGTCTGTGTTACATTCGGGTGATGTTTGGATATCGAGTGATGATTTTTTCACCAATGTTTTATAGAAAATTTGCGAACATATGCTTGGATTTATTTGACAAAATGATACGCATAACAATTTTTCATATCGCTTTTTATCTCAGTTTACCTTTTAAGTAAACAGGGTGCATGAGTTCGTCACAACAACTTCAAGGGTTCACAACACCATAAAAGATTGAAGAGCACTGTTCTAGTCTATCACCCCTATGAAAAACATTTCATAATGACAAAAAACTCACTATCATGGTAATTGATCATTTGCAAAAAAGTTGATACCTAAAACCATTGCTTTTTTAATGTCCTTATAGAGCAAAACCAAATACCGTATAAATGTAGGAGTGCATTCACGAAGGAAAGAATCTGTCAGTAAATCCAAGCTATGATTCAAATGTCGGTATGTATGTGTCCTTTGGCAACTTTGCATGCCTGCAATAAGAATAAAAAAAGACATTTAAAAGTGAAATCAAAGTTTAAAATGCACATGTGGCTTTACCAAGCTTATAGTTCTCAAGAATATTTTGTGGCAAGTGTCAGCTACACTTGACCATGAAAATTTGTTTCAGGGCCAAACATAAACAGCACAGCAATGCAGGCTAGTTATAAACAACAAATTATGTATGCCATTCTAGTCTATCACCCCTGGTGAAAAAGATGTCACGATGACCAAAAATTCACTATCATGGTAATTGATCATTTGCAAAAAAGTTGATACCTAAAACCATTGCTTTTTTAATGTCCTTATAGAGCAAAACCAAATACCGTACAAATGTAGGGGTGCATTCACGAAGAAAAGAATCTGTCAGAAATCCAAGCTATGATTCAAATGTCGGTATGTATGCGTCCTTTGGCGACTTTGCACGAATGCAATAAGAATACAAACAGACATTTAAAAGTGAAATCAAAGTTTAAAATGCACATGTCGCTTTACCAAGCTTATAGATCTTAAGAATATTTTTTGTGGCAAGTGTCAGCTGCACTTGACCATGAAAATTCGTTTCCGGGCCAAACATAAACAGCACCGCAATGCAGGCTAGTCATAAACAACAAAATTATGTATGCCATTTTAGTCTATCACCCCCGGTGAAAAAGATTTCATGATGACAAAAAACTCACTATCATGGTAATTGATCATTTGCAAAAAAGTTGATACCTAAAACCATTGCTTTTTTAATGTCCTTATAGAGCAAAACCAAATACCGTATAATGTAGGGGTGCATTCACAAAGAAAAGAATCTGTCAGAAAATCCAAGCTATGATTCAAATGTCTGTATGTATGTGTCATTTTGCGACTTTGCACGCCTGTAATAAAAATACAAAAAGACATTTAGAAGTGAAATCAAAGTTTTTTCTTAGTAAACTGAAAACTGAGTCATCGGCAGACAATGTTTCCAAGTTAAATTGAAACTCAAACTTTTAGAATATTATTCCAAAAACGACTTACCAAACGATTTTGTCTTTGATCTTCATAATTTTGCGACAAAACGACCAAAAACAGTCTCAACTTTTAAGATAAAAATTTTCGCCACGTCTGTTTACAAACAGCTGATCGCTGATGACGCAATATTTATTTTCACAGTTGTTCAATAAATATGTTTCGCGCTCAACATTTTTCGAACATAAATGCATATTAACGAACTCCTGAACTTGCTATTCCATCGAGGCGTAAAAGTTTAACTTGCAAATCACTTTTGCAGCAAAAAGACGCACTACTATCGTTCTTAGGCCAATGAAACGGCAGTTCTTTACTTGAGTTTGCATTCGGCAAAACGTCATCACGCGATCAATTTAAAAAAAATGAATTTGTTATCCATTGATTGGCACAAAACAAAATCGGACATAGCAAGCAGTAGCTCAATTTCGGCACTGGAAACTTCTGGAAAACTTTTTCGTCATAACTAAACACTGAAATCATATTTGCCAAACTCATGAATTATTGCGTCACGTTAATTAGATTCAGAAAACTTCACTAATAAAGTTTTTGAACAACTTCGGCAAATTAAATCACAAAATATTATTCTAACTCCAAAAGTGCAATTTTTTTCCCCAAAATCATGCCGCAATTCATAACAAAGTATTTTTGTGGTATCACTTTTCATGACATTAGCATTAGTGCGTGACCAAATTTCCACAAAAAGCTTGTAAACAAACATTTTTGACAAATCTCAACGGTTGCATGTGATTTTATGGACTCCTTATATTCTATGTTTAAATCAATCTCTATCTGCCTTCTCAAGAAACAACGCAAACATAATCAAGAGATACTTTACAAAATGCAAAACAACACTGACCGATCTAGAAGAAAACTTTATTCACGCCAAAAACATGCAACAGATTTTGAACAAAGGCGAAAACATACAAAATAGTATCGACTGAAAAATTACATTTCATTTACTTGAAGCATGCCTTCTACAAAACATACCTTCTATTAAAACTATTTCAGCAACCTTACTGTCTGAAGCGATGCAATGTCAAATGTTTTCAAGCAGGCAGGTTTGTGAAATCAAGGGACACACTAATGAACATATACAGCAATTAGGCTACAAATACAAAGTAGAAACAACAATTGGTGCTGAAAGGATAGGGGTTTGTATCTACATAAGTTAGCCTGTTGGAATCAAAACATAAAAATAACGGCTGGAATTTGAATGTAAGATGTCTTAATAAATGTTAACTTCTGAGACCAACACATTAACCCAGAAATGAAAAACGGAAAGACACAATCCCAGTACTATACTCACATGTGGCTTAAAGAGTGCAAATCTGAAAGTATGTTTTATGACGGGTTTCAACTACACAGCTTTAAAAACTTACAGTGAAGAAAAAGATGCGGAACCCCAGGGTTTAGCATATGTGTCCTTCGGCTACTTTGCACGCCTGTAATAAGATGACAAAAAGACATTTAGAAGTGAAATCAAAGTTTAAAATGCACATGTGGCTTTACCAAGCTTATAGTTCTCAACAATATTTTGTGGCAAGTGTCAGCTACACTTGACCATGAAAATTTGTTTCCGCGCCAAACATAAACAGCACAGCAATGCAGGCTAGTTATAAACAACAAAATTATGTATGCCATTCTAGTCTATCACCCCTGGTGAAAAAGATTTCATGATGACAAAAAACTCACTATCATGGTAATTGATCATTTGCAAAAAAGTTGATACCTAAAACCATTGCTTTTTTAATGTCCTTATAGAGCAAAACCAAATACCGTACAAATGTAGGGGTGCATTCACGAAGAAAAGAATCTGTCAGAAATCCAAGGTATGATTGAAATGTCGGTATGTATGCGTCTTTTGGCGACTTTGCACGAATGCAATAAGAATACAAACAGACATTTAAAAGTGAAATCAAAGTTTAAAATGCACATGTCGCTTTACCAAGCTTATAGATCTTAAGAATATTTTTTGTGGCAAGTGTCAGCTGCACTTGACCATGAAAATTCGTTTCCGGGCCAAACATAAACAGCACCGCAATGCAGGCTAGTCATAAACAACAAAATTATGTATGCCATTTTAGTCCATCACCCCCGGTGAAAAAGATTTCATGATGACAAAAAACTCACTATCATGGTAATTGATCATTTGCAAAAAAGTTGATACCTAAAACCATTGCTTTTTTAATGTCCTTATAGAGCAAAACCAAATACCGTATAAATGTAGGGGTGCATTCAGAAGAAAAGAATCTGTCAGTAAATCCAAGGTATGATTCAAATGTCTGTATGTATGTGTCCTTTGGCTACTTTGCACACCTGCAATAAGAATACAAAAAGACATTTAGAAGTGAAATCAAAGTTTAAAATGCACAGATGGCTTTACCAAGCATATAGTTCTCAAGAATATTGTGAGGCAAGTGTCAGCTACACTTGACCATGAAAATTTGTTTCCGGGGCAAACATAAACAGCACAGCAATGCAGGATAGTTATAGGCAACAAATTATGTACACCATTCTAGTCCAATGCTCTTCAACCGGTGTGCAAGATGCACCAAAACATGCATGGGGTGCACCAGTCCGAAAAGGTATACAAGGGTGCATCACAAACTTTTAATGAACCATTAATATTTGACTTACAAGATATTAGAAAAAAGATGTAGGTTTCAACTCATGTACAACACCAAGGTAAACTTTTTCCATGGTTTATACCTGTGTCCAGTTTGATAGTGTCTGTGTTACATTCGGGTGATGTTTGGATATCAAGTGATGATTTTTTCACCAATGTTTCATAGAAAATTTGCGAACATATGCTTGGATTTATTTGACAAAATGATATGCATAACAATTTTTCATATCGCTTTTTATCTCAGTTTACCTTTTAAGTAAACAGGGTGCATGAGTTCGTCACAACAACTTCAAGGGTTCACAACACCAAAAAAGATTGAAGAGCACTGTTCTAGTCTATCACCCCTATGAAAAACATTTCATAATGACAAAAAACTCACTATCATGGTAATTGATCATTTGCAAAAAAGTTGATACCTAAAACCATTGCTTTTTTAATGTCCTTATAGAGCAAAACCAAATACCGTATAAATGTAGGGGTGCATTAAGAAGAAAAGAATCTGTCAGTAAATCCAAGCTATGATTCAAATGTCTGTATGTATGTGTCCTTTGGCTACTTTGCACACCTGCAATAAGAATACAAAAAGACATTTAGAAGTGAAATCAAAGTTTAAAATGCACAGGTGGCTTTACCAAGCATATAGTTCTCAAGAATATTGTGAGGCAAGTGTCAGCTACACTTGACCATGAAAATTTGTTTCCGGGGCAAACATAAACAGCACAGCAATGCAGGATAGTTATAGGCAACAAATTATGTACACCATTCTAGTCCAATGCTCTTCAAACGGTGTGCAAGATGCACCAAAACATGCATGGGGTGCACCAGTCCGAAAAGGTATACAAGGGTGCATCACAAACTTTTAATGAACCATTAATATTTGACTTACAAGATATTAGAAAAAAGATGTAGGTTTCAACTCATGTACAACACCAAGGTAAACTTTTTCCATGGTTTATACCTGTGTCCAGTTTGATAGTGTCTGTGTTACATTCGGGTGATGTTTGGATATCGAGTGATGATTTTTTCACCAATGTTTCATAGAAAATTTGCGAACATATGCTTGGATTTATTTGACAAAATGATATGCATAACAATTTTTCATATCGCTTTTTATCTCAGTTTACCTTTTAAGTAAACAGGGTGCATGAGTTCGTCACAACAACTTCAAGGGTTCACAACACCAAAAAAGATTGAAGAGCACTGTTCTAGTCTATCACCCCTATGAAAAACATTTCATAATGACAAAAAACTCACTATTATGGTAATTGATCATTTGCAAAAAAGTTTATACCTAAAACCATTGCTTTTTTAATGTCCTTATAGAGCAAAACCAAATACCGTACAAATGTAGGAGTGCATTCACGAAGGAAAGAATCTGTCAGTAAATCCAAGCTATGATTCAAATGTCGGTATGTATGTGTCCTTTGGCAACTTTGCATGCCTGCAATAAGAATAAAAAAAGACATTTAGAAGTGAAATCAAAGTTTAAAATGCACATGTGGCTTTACCAAGCTTATAGTTCTCAAGAATATTTTGTGGCAAGTGTCAGCTCCACTTGACCATGAAAATTTGTTTCCGGGCCAAACATAAACAGCACAGCAATGCAGGCTAGTTATAAAAAACAAAATTATGTATGCCATTCTAGTCTATCACCCCTGGTGAAAAAGATGTCACGATGACCAAAAATTCACTATCATGGTAATTGATCATTTGCAAAAAAGTTGATACCTAAAACCATTGCTTTTTTAATGTCCTTATAGAGCAAAACCAAATACCGTATAAATGTAAGGGTGCATTCACGAAGAAAAGAATCTGTCAGAAATCCAAGCTATAATTCAAATGTCTGTATGTATGTGTCCTTTGGCGACTTTGCACGCCTGCAATAAAAATACAAAAAAACATTTAGAAGTGAAATCAAAGTTTAAAATGCACATGTCGCTTTACCAAGCTTATAATACTCAAGAATATTTTGTGGCAAGTGTCAGCTACACTTGACCATGAAAATTTGTTTCCGGGCCAAACATAAAGAGCACAGCAATGCAGGCTAGTTATAAACAACAAAATATGTATGCCATTCTAGTCTATCACCCCTGGTTAAAAAGATTTTATGATGACAAAAAAACAAATATCATGGTAATTGATCATTTGCAAAAAAGTTTATACCTAAAACCATTGCTTTTTTAATGTCCTTATAGAGCAAAACAAAATACCGTATAAATGTAGGGGTGCATTCACGAAGAAAAGAATCTGTCAGTAAATCCAAGCTATGATTCAAATGTCTGTATGTATGTGTCCTTTGGCGAATTTGCACGCCTGTAATAAAAATACAAAAAGACATTTAGAAGTGAAATCAAAGTTTTTTCACAGTAAACAGAAAAACTGAGTCATCGGCAGACAACGTTTCCAAGTTAAATTGAAACTCAAACTTTTAGAATATTATTCCAAAAACGACTTACCAAACGATTTTGTCTTTGATCTTCATAATTTTGCGACCAAACGACCAAAAACACTCTCAACTTTTAAGATAAAAATTTTCGCCACGTCTGTTTACAAACAGCTGATCGCTGATGACGCAATGTTTATTTTCACAGTTGTTCAATAAATATGTTTCGCGCTCAACATTTTTCGAACATAAATGCATATTAACGAACTCCTGAACTTGCTATTCCATCGAGGCGTAAAAGTTTAACTTGCAAATCACTTTAGCAGCAAAAAGACGCACTACTATCGTTCTTAGGCCAATGAAACGGCACTTCTTTAGTTGAGTTTGCATTCGGCAAAACGTCATCACGCGATCAATTTTAAAAAAACAGAATTTATTACCCATTGATTGGCACAAAACAAAATCGGACATAGCAAGCAGTAGCTCAATTTCGGCACTGGAAACTTCGGTAGATACTTTAACACCAAAAACTAGCGGCACTGGAGTCCGGTTCACTTTAGGTCAAATGACAAATAGTTTATGTTAGTTTATACGTGTTGTTTGAAGTATAATAAAGCAAGTGTTTCTGTAGTGTAGTGGAAAAAACAATGCCTCATGCGCAAAATTTTTGGGTTCAAATCCCGTTTAGTTTTTATCTTTTTTTTTCTTTATTTTGCAGACTTGTAGAAATGCCGGCGGTTAGGGCTATTCGGGTCAGGTGAAGGTTTAAAATCATAAATAACGTTAAAAACAAGCATTTTCAAACATTTGACCTGACGTTACCTTCTTGACCTAAAGTGAACCGGACTCCAGTGCCGCTAGTTTTTGGTGTTATAGTATCTACCGGAAACTTCACGAAAAATTTTACGTCATAACTAAACACTGAAATCTTATTTGCCAAACTCATGAATTATTGCGTCACGTTAATTAGATTCAGAAAACTTCACTAATAAAGTTTTTGAACAACTTCGGCAAATTAAATCACAAAATATTATTCTAACTCCAAAAGTGCAATTTTTTTCCCCAAAATCATGCCGCAATTCATAACAAAGTATTTTTGTGGTATCACTTTTCATGACATTGTCATTAGTGCGTGACCAAATTTCCACAAAAAGCTTGTAAACAAACATTTTTCACAAATTTCAACGGTTACATGTGATTTTATGGACTCCTTTTATTCTATGTTTAAATCAATCTCTATCTGCCTTCTCAAGAAACAACGCAAACATAATCAAGAGATACTTTACAAAATGCAAAACAACACTGACCGATCTAGAAGAAAACTTTATTCACGCCAAAAACATGCAACAGATTTTGAACTAAGGCGAAAACATACAAAATAGTATCGACTGAAAAATTACATTTCATTTACTTGAAGCATGCCTTCTACAAAACATACCTTATATTAAAACTATTTCAGCAACCTTACTGTCTGAAGCGATGCAATGTCAAATGTTTTCAAGCAGGCAGGTTTGTGAAATCAAGGGACACACTAATGAACATATACAGCAATTAGGCTACAAATACAAAGTAGAAACAACAATTGGTGCTGAAAGGATAGGGGTTTGTATCTACATAAGTTAGCCTGTTGGAATCAAAACATAAAAATAACGGCTGGAATTTGAATGTAAGATGTCTTAATAAATGTTAACTTCTGAGACCAACACATTAACCCAGAAATGAAAAACGGAAAGACACAATCCCAGTACTATACTCACATGTGGCTTAAAGAGTGCAAATCTGAAAGTATGTTTTATGACGGGTTTCAACTACACAGCTTTAAAAACTTACAGCGAAGAAAAAGATGCGGAACCCCAGGGTTTAGCATATGTATCCTTCGGCTACTTTGCACGCATGTAATAAGATGACAAAAAGACATTTAGAAGTGAAATCAAAGTTTAAAATGCACATGTGGCTTTACCAAGCTTATAGTTCTCAACAATATTTTGTGGCAAGTGTCAGCTACACTTGACCATGAAAATTTGTTTCCGCGCCAAAAATAAACAGCACAGCAATGCAGGCTAGTTATAAACAACAAAATTATGTATGCCATTCTAGTCTATCACCCCTGGTGAAAAAGATTTCATGATGACAAAACACTCACTATCATGGTAATTGATCATTTGCAAAAAAGTTGATACCTAAAACCATTGCTTTTTTAATGTCCTTATAGAGCAAAACCAAATACCGTATAAATGTAGGGGTGCATTCACGAAGAAAAGAATCTGTCAGAAATCCAAGCTATGATTCAAATGTCGGTATGTATGCGTCCTTTCGCGACTTTGCACGAATGCAATAAGAATACAAACAGACATTTAAAAGTGAAATCAAAGTTTAAAATGCACATGTCGCTTTACCAAGCTTATAGATCTTAAGAATATTTTTTGTGGCAAGTGTCAGCTGCACTTGACCATGAAAATTCGTTTCCGGGCCAAACATAAACAGCACCGCAATGCAGGCTAGTTATAAACAACAAAATTATGTATGCCATTCTAGTCTATCACCCCCGGTGAAAAAGATTTCATGATGACAAAAAACTCACTATCATGGTAATTGATCATTTGCAAAAAAGTTTATACCTAAAACCATTGCTTTTTTAATGTCCTTATAGAGCAAAACCAAATACCGTATAAATGTAGGGGTGCATTCAGAAGAAAAGAATCTGTCAGTAAATCCAAGCTATGATTCAAATGTCTGTATGTATGTGTCCTTTGGCTACTTTGCACACCTGCAATAAGAATACAAAAAGACATTTAGAAGTGAAATCAAAGTTTAAAATGCACAGGTGGCTTTACCAAGCATATAGTTCTCAAGAATATTGTGAGGCAAGTGTCAGCTCCACTTGACCATGAAAATTTGTTTCCGGGGCAAACATAAACAGCACAGCAATGCAGGATAGTTATAGGCAACAAATTATGTACACCATTCTAGTCCAATGCTCTTCAACCGGTGTGCAAGATGCACCAAAACATGCATGGGGTGCACCAGTCCGAAAAGGTATACAAGGGTGCATCACAAACTTTTAATGAACCATTAATATTTGACTTACAAGATATTAGAAAAAAGATGTAGGTTTCAACTCATGTACAACACCAAGGTAAACTTTTTCCATGGTTTATACCTGTGTCCAGTTTGATAGTGTCTGTGTTACATTCGGGTGATGTTTGGATATCGAGTGATGATTTTTTCACCAATGTTTTATAGAAAATTTGCGAACATATGCTTGGATTTATTTGACAAAATGATATGCATAACAATTTTTCATATCGCTTTTTATCTCAGTTTACCTTTTAAGTAAACAGGGTGCATGAGTTCGTCACAACAACTTCAAGGGTTCACAACACCATAAAAGATTGAAGAGCACTGTTCTAGTCTATCACCCCTATGAAAAACATTTCATAATGACAAAAAACTCACTATCATGGTAATTGATCATTTGCAAAAAAGTTTATACCTAAAACCATTGCTTTTTTAATGTCCTTATAGAGCAAAACCAAATACCGTATAAATGTAGGAGTGCATTCACGAAGGAAAGAATCTGTCAGTAAATCCAAGCTATGATTCAAATGTCGGTATGTATGTGTCCTTTGGCAACTTTGCATGCCTGCAATAAGAATAAAAAAAGACATTTAGAAGTGAAATCAAAGTTTAAAATGCACATGTGGCTTTACCAAGCTTATAGTTCTCAAGAATATTTTGTGGCAAGTGTCAGCTACACTTGACCATGAAAATTTGTTTCAGGGCCAAACATAAACAGCACAGCAATGCAGGCTAGTTATAAACAACAAATTATGTATGCCATTCTAGTCTATCACCCCTGGTGAAAAAGATGTCACGATGACCAAAAATTCACTATCATGGTAATTGATCATTTGCAAAAAAGTTGATACCTAAAACCATTGCTTTTTTAATGTCCTTATAGAGCAAAACCAAATACCGTACAAATGTAGGGGTGCATTCACGAAGAAAAGAATCTGTCAGAAATCCAAGCTATGATTCAAATGTCGGTATGTATGCGTCCTTTGGCGACTTTGCACGAATGCAATAAGAATACAAACAGACATTTAAAAGTGAAATCAAAGTTTAAAATGCACATGTCGCTTTACCAAGCTTATAGATCTTAAGAATATTTTTTGTGGCAAGTGTCAGCTGCACTTGACCATGAAAATTCGTTTCCGGGCCAAACATAAACAGCACCGCAATGCAGGCTAGTTATAAACAACAAAATTATGTATGCCATTTTAGTCTATCACCCCCGGTGAAAAAGATTTCATGATGACAAAAAACTCACTATCATGGTAATTGATCATTTGCAAAAAAGTTGATACCTAAAACCATTGCTTTTTTAATGTCCTTATAGAGCAAAACCAAATACCGTATAATGTAGGGGTGCATTCACAAAGAAAAGAATCTGTCAGAAAATCCAAGCTATGATTCAAATGTCTGTATGTATGTGTCATTTTGCGACTTTGCACGCCTGTAATAAAAATACAAAAAGACATTTAGAAGTGAAATCAAAGTTTTTTCTTAGTAAACTGAAAACTGAGTCATCGGCAGACAATGTTTCCAAGTTAAATTGAAACTCAAACTTTTAGAATATTATTCCAAAAACGACTTACCAAACGATTTTGTCTTTGATCTTCATAATTTTGCGACAAAACGACCAAAAACACTCTCAACTTTTAAGATAAAAATTTTCGCCACGTCTGTTTACAAACAGCTGATCGCTGATGACGCAATATTTATTTTCACAGTTGTTCAATAAATATGTTTCGCGCTCAACATTTTTCGAACATAAATGCATATTAACGAACTCCTGAACTTGCTATTCCATCGAGGCGTAAAAGTTTAACTTGCAAATCACTTTTGCAGCAAAAAGACGCACTACTATCGTTCTTAGGCCAATGAAACGGCAGTTCTTTACTTGAGTTTGCATTCGGCAAAACGTCATCACGCGATCAATTTAAAAAAAAAGAATTTGTTACCCATTGATTGGCACAAAACAAAATCGGACATAGCAAGCAGTAGCTCAATTTCGGCACTGGAAACTTCTGGAAAACTTTTTCGTCATAACTAAACACTGAAATCATATTTGCCAAACTCATGAATTATTGCGTCACGTTAATTAGATTCAGAAAACTTCACTAATAAAGTTTTTGAACAACTTCGGCAAATTAAATCACAAAATATTATTCTAACTCCAAAAGTGCAATTTTTTTCCCCAAAATCATGCCGCAATTCATAACAAAGTATTTTTGTGGTATCACTTTTCATGACATTAGCATTAGTGCGTGACCAAATTTCCACAAAAAGCTTGTAAACAAACATTTTTGACAAATCTCAACGGTTGCATGTGATTTTATGGACTCCTTATATTCTATGTTTAAATCAATCTCTATCTGCCTTCTCAAGAAACAACGCAAACATAATCAAGAGATACTTTACAAAATGCAAAACAACACTGACCGATCTAGAAGAAAACTTTATTCACGCCAAAAACATGCAACAGATTTTGAACAAAGGCGAAAACATACAAAATAGTATCGACTGAAAAATTACATTTCATTTACTTGAAGCATGCCTTCTACAAAACATACCTTCTATTAAAACTATTTCAGCAACCTTACTGTCTGAAGCGATGCAATGTCAAATGTTTTCAAGCAGGCAGGTTTGTGAAATCAAGGGACACACTAATGAACATATACAGCAATTAGGCTACAAATACAAAGTAGAAACAACAATTGGTGCTGAAAGGATAGGGGTTTGTATCTACATAAGTTAGCCTGTTGGAATCAAAACATAAAAATAACGGCTGGAATTTGAATGTAAGATGTCTTAATAAATGTTAACTTCTGAGACCAACACATTAACCCAGAAATGAAAAACGGAAAGACACAATCCCAGTACTATACTCACATGTGTCTTAAAGAGTGCAAATCTGAAAGTATGTTTTATGACGGGTTTCAACTACACAGCTTTAAAAACTTACAGCGAAGAAAAAGATGCGGAACCCCAGGGTTTAGCATATGTGTCCTTCGGCTACTTTGCACGCCTGTAATAAGATGACAAAAAGACATTTAGAAGTGAAATCAAAGTTTAAAATGCACATGTGGCTTTACCAAGCTTATAGTTCTCAACAATATTTTGTGGCAAGTGTCAGCTACACTTGACCATGAAAATTTGTTTCCGCGCCAAACATAAACAGCACAGCAATGCAGGCTAGTTATAAACAACAAAATTATGTATGCCATTCTAGTCTATCACCCCTGGTGAAAAAGATTTCATGATGACAAAAAACTCACTATCATGGTAATTGATCATTTGCAAAAAAGTTGATACCTAAAACCATTGCTTTTTTAATGTCCTTATAGAGCAAAACCAAATACCGTACAAATGTAGGGGTGCATTCACGAAGAAAAGAATCTGTCAGAAATCCAAGGTATGATTGAAATGTCGGTATGTATGCGTCCTTTGGCGACTTTGCACGAATGCAATAAGAATACAAACAGACATTTAAAAGTGAAATCAAAGTTTAAAATGCACATGTCGCTTTACCAAGCTTATAGATCTTAAGAATATTTTTTGTGGCAAGTGTCAGCTGCACTTGACCATGAAAATTCGTTTCTGGGCCAAACATAAACAGCACCGCAATGCAGGCTAGTCATAAACAACAAAATTATGTATGCCATTTTAGTCCATCACCCCCGGTGAAAAAGATTTCATGATGACAAAAAACTCACTATCATGGTAATTGATCATTTGCAAAAAAGTTGATACCTAAAACCATTGCTTTTTTAATGTCCTTATAGAGCAAAACCAAATACCGTATAAATGTAGGGGTGCAGTCAGAAGAAAAGAATCTGTCAGTAAATCCAAGCTATGATTCAAATGTCTGTATGTATGTGTCCTTTGGCTACTTTGCACACCTGCAATAAGAATACAAAAAGACATTTAGAAGTGAAATCAAAGTTTAAAATGCACAGATGGCTTTACCAAGCATATAGTTCTCAAGAATATTGTGAGGCAAGTGTCAGCTACACTTGACCATGAAAATTTGTTTCCGGGGCAAACATAAACAGCACAGCAATGCAGGATAGTTATAGGCAACAAATTATGTACACCATTCTAGTCCAATGCTCTTCAACCGGTGTGCAAGATGCACCAAAACATGCATGGGGTGCACCAGTCCGAAAAGGTATACAAGGGTGCATCACAAACTTTTAATGAACCATTAATATTTGACTTACAAGATATTAGAAAAAAGATGTAGGTTTCAACTCATGTACAACACCAAGGTAAACTTTTTCCATGGTTTATACCTGTGTCCAGTTTGATAGTGTCTGTGTTACATTCGGGTGATGTTTGGATATCAAGTGATGATTTTTTCACCAATGTTTCATAGAAAATTTGCGAACATATGCTTGGATTTATTTGACAAAATGATATGCATAACAATTTTTCATATCGCTTTTTATCTCAGTTTACCTTTTAAGTAAACAGGGTGCATGAGTTCGTCACAACAACTTCAAGGGTTCACAACACCAAAAAAGATTGAAGAGCACTGTTCTAGTCTATCACCCCTATGAAAAACATTTCATAATGACAAAAAACTCACTATCATGGTAATTGATCATTTGCAAAAAAGTTGATACCTAAAACCATTGCTTTTTTAATGTCCTTATAGAGCAAAACCAAATACCGTATAAATGTAGGGGTGCATTAAGAAGAAAAGAATCTGTCAGTAAATCCAAGCTATGATTCAAATGTCTGTATGTATGTGTCCTTTGGCTACTTTGCACACCTGCAATAAGAATACAAAAAGACATTTAGAAGTGAAATCAAAGTTTAAAATGCACAGGTGGCTTTACCAAGCATATAGTTCTCAAGAATATTGTGAGGCAAGTGTCAGCTACACTTGACCATGAAAATTTGTTTCCGGGGCAAACATAAACAGCACAGCAATGCAGGATAGTTATAGGCAACAAATTATGTACACCATTCTAGTCCAATGCTCTTCAACCGGTGTGCAAGATGCACCAAAACATGCATGGGGTGCACCAGTCCGAAAAGGTATACAAGGGTGCATCACAAACTTTTAATGAACCATTAATATTTGACTTACAAGATATTAGAAAAAAGATGTAGGTTTCAACTCATGTACAACACCAAGGTAAACTTTTTCCATGGTTTATACCTGTGTCCAGTTTGATAGTGTCTGTGTTACATTCGGGTGATGTTTGGATATCAAGTGATGATTTTTTCACCAATGTTTCATAGAAAATTTGCGAACATATGCTTGGATTTATTTGACAAAATGATATGCATAACAATTTTTCATATCGCTTTTTATCTCAGTTTACCTTTTAAGTAAACAGGGTGCATGAGTTCGTCACAACAACTTCAAGGGTTCACAACACCAAAAAAGATTGAAGAGCACTGTTCTAGTCTATCACCCCTATGAAAAACATTTCATAATGACAAAAAACTCACTATCATGGTAATTGATCATTTGCAAAAAAGTTGATACCTAAAACCATTGCTTTTTTAATGTCCTTATAGAGCAAAACCAAATACCGTACAAATGTAGGAGTGCATTCACGAAGGAAAGAATCTGTCAGTAAATCCAAGCTATGATTCAAATGTCGGTATGTATGTGTCCTTTGGCAACTTTGCATGCCTGCAATAAGAATAAAAAAAGACATTTAGAAGTGAAATCAAAGTTTAAAATGCACATGTGGCTTTACCAAGCTTATAGTTCTCAAGAATATTTTGTGGCAAGTGTCAGCTCCACTTGACCATGAAAATTTGTTTCCGGGCCAAACATAAACAGCACAGCAATGCAGGCTAGTTATAAAAAACAAAATTATGTATGCCATTCTAGTCTATCACCCCTGGTGAAAAAGATTTTATGATGACAAAAAACTCACTATCATGGTAATTGATCATTTGCAAAAAAGTTGATACCTAAAACCATTGCTTTTTTAATGTCCTTATAGAGCAAAACCAAATACCGTATAAATGTAGGGGTGCATTCACGAAGGAAAGAATCTGTCAGTAAATCCAAGGTATGATTCAAATGTCTGTAAGTATGTGTCCTTTGGCGACTTTGCACGCCTGTAATAAGAATACAAAAAGACATTTAGAAGTGAAATCAAAGTTTTTTCTAAGTAAACTGAAAAAAAAACGACCAAAAACAGTCTCAACTTTAAAGATAAAATTTTCGCCACGTCTGTTTACAAACAGCTGATCGCTGATGACGCAATGTTTATTTTTACAGTTGTTCAATAAATATGTTTCGCGCTCAACATTTTTCGAACATAAATGCACATTAACGAACTCCTGAACTTGCTATTCCATCGAGGCGTAAAAGTTTAACTTGCAAATCACTTTTGCAGCAAAAAGACGCACTACTATCGTTCTTAGGCCAATGAAACGGCAGTTCTTTACTTGAGTTTGCATTCGGCAAAACGTCATCACGCGATCAATTTAAAAAAAAAGAATTTATTACCCATTGATTGGCACAAAACAAAATCGGACATAGCAAGCAGTAGCTTAATTTCGGCACTGGAAACTTCTGGAAAACTTTTTCGTCATAACTAAACACTGAAATCATATTTGCCAAACTCATGAATTATTGCGTCACGTTATCTAGATTCAGAAAACTTCACTAATAAAGTTTTTAAACAACTTCGGCAAATTAAAACACAAAATATTATTCTAACTCCAAAAGTGCAATTTTTTTCCCCAAATTCATGCCGCAGTTGATAACAAAGTATGTTTTTATGGTATCACTTTTCATCACATGGTCATTAGTGCGTGAACAAATTTCCACAAAAAGCTTGTAAACAAACATTTTTGACAAATCTCAAAGGTTACATGTGATTTTATGGACTCCTTTTGTTCTATGTTTAAATCAATCTCTATCTGCCTTCTCAAGAAACAACGCAAACATAATCAAGATATATCACTAGCTAATTTAGGTTACAGGCGTGCACACAAATGCCGAAGCATGTAGAAAAATGTAATCTCCACATGATAACGAAAAAGTTTACATAACCTAGCGGAACGGCAACTTGCGCCGGCCTAGCAGCTCGACGCTATTGCACTTTTAGATATGTTGTTCCTGAATAAGAAGTGCACTCGTTTGCTTCAGTTGGACGAAAGCTTGGCTATTTTGTACAAAACACTAGGTATTTGCATTCATTTGCTTTCAAATTGAACAAACGTAAGAACTCACATCAGACAAAGTTTGCTAAATATCGATAAGTAAACCAATAGCATTTGTGAATATGCAAAAAACAAGTTAAGCAAAAATGCTTACGGTTAGAGCTATTTGCGGTGGTGTTTTATAATAACAATCAACCCAGATTATAAACTTAGTGTTTACCCACATCCTAGTCTGATTGTTAATTTAAATAACTGTGTCTTTTTTTAAGATTACGATTTAGCAAACTTTGTCTGTTGTGCGTTCTTGTGTCAGTAGCTCTACCCATTCGTTACACATCCAATATAATAAAATACCAACAAGCAAGTTATTATGTTCAAAAAAAACTGAGCCGACAGAAGATACTCGCACTGCATTACTCGTACTTTAATCCAAGTACTCTCAAATTATAATGCAGGAACATAAGCTTTTCCGCTGTTTTACTCTGCAGCCTGTTTCGTTTCGGAGTACATATATTGCCCCTGACACTGAAAATTCTCTCACTTTCTATAGAGGATGGAGGGGCTGACAAATACTTTCTCACAGCTGACTTGAGGCGGTCAAAATTATTGCTGTGTGCTTTCCACCATTGAAAGGGATCTTCTTCCGTCTTTATTACAGCCAGACTTTGGTACTTAACGACCTCTTCATGTAGTGCTGCCCTTTCACTTTTTTCTTCTGGTACCAAAGTAACTTTCGTTACGTTTTTCTTTTTTTTCTTAAGATTCTAGAAGCATTTCGCAAAACTAAAATCATCGCTACTTTCCTCATCAAAAGAATCTGAAGAATCGATCGGTGGGAAAGTGTCTGGACAATCTGAGTTACTTGTAGCTGGTACACTCAAATCTTTTGACAACAAAACAACGACAGCATCTTCCAGCGAATCGTTGTTGTACTCGTCCTCCAAAAAACTTTTTTTGAATCTAGGGTCTAGAAAAGTCGCTAAGATCAAGTTTTTGTTTTCCAAATAACTTTTAAAGCGAATATTTAGGGACGCTTTCCATGCAGTCAAAGTTGTGCCTAGCCCTACAAACAACCCTTTCTGTTCTCCTATCTCATAAAAGTGACAAAAGACTTTGATGTGAGGAATAATTGAAGTCGCAGTGACATTTGATCCACTCAGTAGAGCTGTACAATCAACAAATTGGTTTAAAATTTTAAGGAGCTTTTCCATTATCTTCCATTGATTGGTTTCCAGATTATTTCGAGGGCAAGACTATTAACGCGATTAAATCAGGTCGTACTTAATATAGCTTATTGGCCATAAAACGTAAACGAAATGAGATAAAATTAAACGGTTTTCACGAGCCAATTCGGAATTGCAGTCAGAAATAGCTTGAAAAGTTTCAATTCGTTCATGTAAGCAAAACGGAAATGACAAGCGAACTTCATTTTTTTTTCGAGGGCAAGACTATTAACGCGATTAAATCAGGTCGTTCTTAATATACCTTATTGGCCATAAAACGTAAACGAAATGAGATAAAATTAAACGGTTTTCACGAGCCAATTCGGAATTGCAGTCAGACATAGCTTGAAAAGTTTCAATTCGTTCAAGTAAGCAAAACGGAAATGACAAGCGAAGTTCATACTGTTTTTCGGGGCAAGACTATTAACGCGATTAAATCAGGTCGTTCTTAATATACCTTATTGGCCATAAAACGTAAACGAAACTAGAAGGGTGGCTTAGCACATATTGCCCTTGCATATACACTATAACCTATTTTAAAACATAAATATATTTCCTATGCTTATTTTGTATTGTGTCCCATATTAGCCATCGTCTTTTATAACTTTAGTCGTTTCTGCAGGCAAAAACTCATGGGTCCCCACACATGTAAAGTTGAAAATAATGCAATTCAAGAGATAACCATGAGAAAGTCGGGTGATGTAAGGTAAAACACAGTGATCGGCACTGGGCTTAAATAATAATACTATGTAGAATACAAGCTATAAAATTAGATTCACCCCAGATATTGTTTGAAGTATGTCCTATTTAACGTTTCAAAAAACTGACCCATTTTAAGGGGCTAGTAGAGCAACTAATTGGGTTCGACACACAAACTAAAAAATATATAAAAACCACAATGACTCAATCAATAGTACTGCAAAATTTCAGCCCAATCCGCCAATGTTTAAAATTTCGACCACTAGAGGTGTTTTGAGCAACAATCGTAAATGTTTCTGACGTCATAGGGCTGCTAACAAGCTCCTAACTACCATGGCGCAAAAACGATCACCAAGCAACCCACCAATGAGCAACATACAACTGGTTGCCCTTGTAACACTATTGCTCCAAAGAAATCTTTCGTTTGTGGTGACCAGTAACATACAAGTACGTTTTACACTTTAGGGGCTTGTGGGGTAAATGTTAGGACTACAGAGTTGAAAACAACAATCGACACACATAAATGGCATACTATACAAGAAATCCAAATTTCAGCCAATTCTGACACTGTTCAAAAACTCACCCATTTTAGGGGGCTAACGGGGTAAAAAACGGGGTTTTCAACAAAACAAAGTGGAATGCACATCTACATAACTATATCTACCATCTGTGTAAATTTCAGCCAAATCCATCAAACATTTGATGGTAAAACGAGTCGGACAAACTTTGGGGTAAAAACACCCATTTTAGGGGGCGAGCGGGGTAAATACTGGGGTTATCAACAAAAACAAAGTGGGATGCACATCTACATAACTACATCTACCATCTGTGTAAATTTCAGCCAAATCCATCAAACATTTGATAGAAAAACGAGTCGGACAAACTTCGGGGAAAAAAATACCCATTTTAGGGGGCTAGTGGGGTAAATACTGGGGTTATCAACAAAAACAAAGTGGGATGCACATCTACATAACTACATCTACCATCTGTGTAAATTTCATCCAAATCCATCAAGGATTTGATGGAAAAACGAGTCGGACAAACTTTGGGTAGAAGAAAAAATAAGAAAAAAAAGAAAAAAAAAGAAAAAAAAACAAACATTTTGAGTAAAATCAATATGTGTCCCCTTCAGGGAAGGGGACCCATAATGACATAAAATTAAACGGTTTTTACGAGCCAATTCGGAATTGCAGTCAGACATAGCTTGAAAAGTTTTAATTCGTTCATGTAGGCAAAACAGAAATGACAAGCGAACTTCATTTTTTGGGGGGGCAAGACTATTAACGCGATTAAATCAGGTCGTTCTTAATATACCTTATTGGCCATAAAACGTAAACGAAATGAGATAAAATTAAACGGTTTTCACGAGCCAATCCGGAATTGCAGTCAGAAATAGCTTGAAAAGTTTCAATTCGTTCATGTAAGCAAAACGGAAATGACAAGCGAACTTCATTTTTTTCGAGTGCAAGACTATTAACGCGATTAAATCAGGTCGTTCTTAATATACCTTATTGGCCATAAAACGTAAACGAAATGAGATAAAATTAAACGGTTTTCACGAGGCAATTCGGAATTGCATTTAGACATAGCTTGCAAAGTTTTAATTCGTTAATGTAAGCAAAACGGAAATGCCAAGCGAAGTTCATACTGTTTTTCGGGGCAAGACTATTAACGCGATTAAATCAGGTCGTTCTTAATATACCTTATTGGCCATAAAACGTAAACGAAATGAGATAAAATTAAACGGTTTTCACGAGCCAATTCGGAATTGCATTTAGACATAGCTTGAAAAGTTTTAATTCGTTCATGTAAGCAAAACGGAAATGACAAGCGAAGTTCATACTGTTTTTCGGGGCAAGACTATTAACGCGATTAAATCAGGTCGTTCTTAATATACCTTATTGGCCATAAAACGTAAACGAAATAAGAAAAAATTAAACGATTTTCACGATCCAATTCGGAATTGCATTTAGACATAGCTTGAAAAGTTACAGTTCGTTCATGTCAGCAAAACAGAAATGACAAGCGAACTTCATTTTTTTCGAGTGCAAGACTATTAACGCGATTAAATCAGGTCGTTCTTAATATACCTTATTGGCCATAAAACGCAATCGAAATGAGATAAAATTAAACGGTTTTCACGAGCCAATCCGGAATTGCAGTCAGAAATAGCTTGAAAAGTTTCAATTCGTTCATGTAAGCAAAACGGAAATGACAAGCGAACTTCATTTTTTTTCGAGTGCAAGACTATTAACGCGATTAAATCAGGTCGTTCTTAATATACCTTATTGGCCATAAAACGTAAACGAAATGACATAAAATAAACGGTTTTCACGAGCCAATTCGGAATTGCAGTCAGAAATAGCTTGCAAAGTTTTAATTCGTTCATGTAAGCAAAACGGAAATGACAAGCGAACTTCATTTTTTGGGGGCAAGACTATTAACGCGATTAAATCAGGTCGTTCTTAATATACCTTATTGGCCATAAAACGTAAACGAAATGACATAAAATTAAACGGTTTTCACGAGCCAATTCGGAATTGCATTTAGACATAGCTTGAAAAGTTTTAATTCGTTCATGTAAGCAAAACGGAAATGACAAGCGAAGTTCATACTGTTTTTCGGGGCAAGACTATTAACGCGATTAAATCAGGTCGTTCTTAATATATCTTGCTGGCCATAAAACGTAAACGAAATGAGATAAAATTAAACGGTTTTCACGATCCAATTCGGAATTGCATTTAGACATAGCTTGAAAAGTTACAGTTCGTTCATGTAAGCAAAACGGAAATGACAAGCGAACTTCATTTTTTTTCGAGGGCAAGACTATTAACGCGATTAAATCAGGTCGTTCTTAATATACCTTATTAGCCATAAAACGTAAACGAAATGAGATAAAATTAAACGGTTTTCACGAGCCAATTCGGAATTGCATTTAGACATAGCTTGCAAAGTTTTAATTCGTTCATGTAAGCAAAACGGAAATGACAAGCGAAGTTCATACTGTTTTTCGGGGCAAGACTATTAACGCGATTAAATCAGGTCGTTCTTAATATACCTTATTGGCCATAAAACGTAAACGAAATGAGAAAAAATTAAACGGTTTTCACGAGCCAATTCGGAATTGCAGTGAGACATAGCTTGAAAAGTTACAGTTCGTTCATGTAAGCAAAACACAAATGACAAGCGAACTTCATTTTTTTCGAGTGCAAGACTATTAACGCGATTAAATCAGGTCGTTCTTAATATACCTTATTGGCCATAAAACGTAAACGAAATGAGATAAAATTAACCGGTTTTCACGAGCCAATTCGGAATTGCATTTAGACATAGCTTGAAAAGTTACAGTTCGTTCATGTAAGCAAAACGGAAATGACAAGCGAACTTCATTTTTTTTTCGAGGGCAAGACTATTAACGCGATTAAATCAGGTCGTTCTTAATATACCTTATTGGCTATGAAACGTAAACGAAATGAGATAAAATTAAACGGTTTTCACGAGCCAATTCGGAATTGCAGTCAGAAATAGCTTGAAAAGTTACAGTTCGTTCATGTAGACCAAACGGAAATGACAAGCGAACTTCATTTTTTTTCGAGGGCAAGACTATTAACGCGATTAAATCAAGTCGTTCTTAATATACCTTATTGGCTATGAAACGTAAACGAAATGAGATAAAATTAAACGGTTTTCACGAGCCAATTCGGAATTGCAGTCAGAAATAGCTTGAAAAGTTACAGTTCGTTCATGTAGACAAAACGGAAATGACAAGCGAACTTCATTTTTTTTTCGAGGGCAAGACTATTAACGCGATTAAATCAGGTCGTTCTTAATATATCTTGCTGGCTATAAAACGTAAACGAAATGAGATAAAATTAACCGGTTTTCACGAGCCAATTCGGAATTGCATTTAGACATAGCTTGAAAAGTTTTAATTCGTTCATGTAAGCAAAACGGAAATGACAAGCGAAGTTCATACTGTTTTTCGGGGCAAGACTATTAACGCGATTAAATCAGGTCGTTCTTAATATACCTTATTGGCCATAAAACGTAAACGAAATGACATAAAATTAAACGGTTTTCACGATCCAATTCGGAATTGCATTTAGACATAGCTTGAAAAGTTTTAATTCGTTCATGTGAGCAAAACGGAAATGACAAGCGAACTTCATTTTTTTCGAGTGCAAGACTATTAACGCGATTAAATCAGGTCGTTCTTCATATACCTTATTGGCCATAAAACGTAAACGAAATGACATAAAATTAAACGGTTTTCACGAGCCAATTCGGAATTGCATTTAGACATAGCTTGAAAAGTTACAGTTCGTTCATGTAAGCAAAACAGAAATGACAAGCGAACTTCATTTTTTTTTCGAGTGCAAGACTATTAACGCGATTAAATCAGGTCGTTCTTAATATACCTTATTGGCCATAAAACGTAAACGAAATGAGATAAAATTAAACGGTTTTCACAAGCCAATTCGGAATTGCATTTAGACATAGCTTGAAAAGTTTTAATTCGTTCATGTAAGCAAAACGGAAATGACAAGCGAACTTCATTTTTTTCGAGTGCAAGACTATTAACGCGATTAAATCAGGTCGTTCTTCATATACCTTATTGGCCATAAAACGTAAACGAAATGACATAAAATTAAACGGTTTTCACGAGCCAATTCGGAATTGCATTTAGACATAGCTTGAAAAGTTACAGTTCGTTCATGTAAGCAAAACAGAAATGACAAGCGAACTTCACTTTTTTTCGAGTGCAAGACTATTAACGCGATTAAATCAGGTCGTTCTTCATATACCTTATTGGCCATAAAACGTAAACGAAATTAGATAAAATTAAACGGTTTTCACAAGCCAATTCGGAATTGCATTTAGACATAGATTGCAAAGTTTTAATTCGTTCATGTAAGCAAAACGGAAATGACAAGCGAACTTCATACTGTTTTTCCGGGGCAAGACTATTAACGCGATTAAATCAGGTCGTTCTTAAAATACCTTATTGGCTATAAAACGTAAACGAAATGACATAAAATTAAACGGTTTTCACGAGGCAATTCGGAATTGCATTTAGACATAGCTTGAAAAGTTACAGTTCGTTCATGTAAGCAAAACAGAAATGACAAGCGAACTTCATTTTTTTTCGAGGGCAAGACTATTAACGCGATTAAATCAGGTCGTTCTTAATATACCTTATTGGCTATGAAACGTAAACGAAATGAGATAAAATTAAACGGTTTTCAGGAGCCAATTCGGAATTGCAGTCAGAAATAGCTTGAAAAGTTACAGTTCGTTCATGTAGACAAAACGGAAATGACAAGCGAACTTCATTTTTTTTTCGAGGGCAAGACTATTAACGCGATTAAATCAGGTCGTTCTTAATATATCTTATTGGCCATAAAACGTAAACGAAATGACATAAAATTAAACGGTTTTCACGAGCCAATTCGGAATTGCATTTAGACATAGCTTGAAAAGTTTCAATTCGTTCATGTAAGCAAAACGGAAATGACAAGCGATAGTCATTTTTTTCGAGTGCAAGACTATTAACGCGATTAAATCAGGTCGTTCTTAATATACCTTATTGGCCATAAAACGTAAACGAAATGACATAAAATTAAACGGTTTTCACGAGCCAATTCGGAATTGCATTTAGACATAGCTTGAAAAGTTTTAATTCGTTCATGTAAGCAAAACGGAAATGACAAGCGAAGTTCATACTGTTTTTCGGGGCAAGACTATTAACGCGATTAAATCAGGTCGTTCTTAATATACCTTATTGGCCATAAAACGTAAACGAAATGACATAAAATTAAACGGTTTTCACGATCCAATTCGGAATTGCATTTAGACATAGCTTGAAAAGTTACAGTTCGTTCATGTAAGCAAAACAGAAATGACAAGCGAACTTCATTTTTTTTCGAGCGCAAGACTATTAACGCGATTAAATCAGGTCGTTCTTCATATACCTTATTGGCCATAAAACGTAAACGAAATGACATAAAATTAAACGGTTTTCACGAGCCAATTCGGAATTGCATTTAGACATAGCTTGAAAAGTTACAGTTCGTTCATGTAAGCAAAACGGAAATGACAAGCGAACTTCATTTTTTTTCGAGGGCAAGACTATTAACGCGATTAAATCAGGTCGTTCTTAATATACCTTATTGGCCATAAAAGTAAACGAAATGAGATAAAATTAAACGGTTTTCAAGAGCCAATTCGGAATTGCATTTAGACATAGCTTGCAAAGTTTTAATTCGTTCATGTAAGCAAAACAGAAATGACAAGCGAAGTTCATACTGTTTTTGGGGGCAAGACTATTAACGCGATTAAATCAGGTCGTTCTTAATATACCTTATTGGCCATAAAACGTAAACGAAATGAGATAAAATTAAACGGTTTTCACGAGGCAATTCGGAATTGCATTTAGACATAGCTTGAAAAGTTACAGTTCGTTCATGTAAGCAAAACGGAAATGACAAGCGAACTTCATTTTTTTCGAGTGCAAGACTATTAACGCGATTAAATCAGGTCGTTCTTAATATACCTTATTAGCCATAAAACGTAAACGAAATGAGATAAAATTAAACGGTTTTCACGAGCCAATTCGGAATTGCAGTCAGACATAGCTTGAAAAGTTACAGTTCGTTCATGTAAGCAAAACGGAAATGACAAGCGAACTTCATTTTTTTTTTCGAGGGCAAGACTATTAACGCGATTAAATCAGGTCGTTCTTAATATACCTTATTGGCTATGAAACGTAAACGAAATGAGATAAAATTAAACGGTTTTCACGAGCCAATTCGGAATTGCAGTCAGAAATAGCTTGAAAAGTTACAGTTCGTTCATGTAAGCAAAACGGAAATGACAAGCGAACTTCATTTTTTTTCGAGGGCAAGACTATTAACGCGATTAAATCAGGTCGTTCTTCATATACCTTATTGGCCATAAAAGTAAACGAAATGAGATAAAATTAAACGGTTTTCAAGAGCCAATTCGGAATTGCATTTAGACATAGCTTGCAAAGTTTTAATTCGTTCATGTAAGCAAAACAGAAATGACAAGCGAAGTTCATACTGTTTTTCGGGGCAAGACTATTAACGCGATTAAATCAGGTCGTTCTTAATATACCTTATTGGCCATAAAACGTAAACGAAATGAGATAAAATTAAACGGTTTTCACGAGGCAATTCGGAATTGCATTTAGACATAGCTTGAAAAGTTACAGTTCGTTCATGTAAGCAAAACAGAAATGACAAGCGAACTTCATTTTTTTCGAGTGCAAGACTATTAACGCGATTAAATCAGGTCGTTCTTAATATACCTTATTAGCCATAAAACGTAAACGAAATGAGATAAAATTAACCGGTTTTCACGAGCCAATTCGGAATTGCAGTCAGACATAGCTTGAAAAGTTACAGTTCGTTCATGTAAGCAAAACGGAAATGACAAGCGAACTTCATTTTTTTTTTCGAGGGCAAGACTATTAACGCGATTAAATCAGGTCGTTCTTAATATACCTTATTGGCTATGAAACGTAAACGAAATGAGATAAAATTAAACGGTTTTCACGAGCCAATTCGGAATTGCAGTCAGAAATAGCTTGAAAAGTTACAGTTCGTTCATGTAAGCAAAACGGAAATGACAAGCGAACTTCTTTTTTTTTTCGAGGGCAAGACTATTAACGCGATTAAATCAGGTCGTTCTTAATATACCTTATTGGCTATGAAACGTAAACGAAATGAGATAAAATTAAACGGTTTTCACGAGCCAATTCGGAATTGCAGTCAGAAATAGCTTGAAAAGTTACAGTTCGTTCATGTAGACAAAACGGAAATGACAAGCGAACTTCATTTTTTTCGAGGGCAAGACTATTAACGCGATTAAATCAGGTCGTTCTTAATATATCTTGCTGGCCATAAAACGTAAACGAAATGACATAAAATTAAACGGTTTTCACGAGCCAATTCGGAATTGCATTTAGACATAGCTTGAAAAGTTACAGTTCGTTCATGTAAGCAAAACGGAAATGACAAGCGAACTTCATTTTTTTTCGAGGGCAAGACTATTAACGCGATTAAATCAGGTCGTTCTTAATATACCTTATTGGCTATGAAACGTAAACGAAATGAGATAAAATTAAACGGTTTTCACGAGCCAATTCGGAATTGCAGTCAGAAATAGCTTGAAAAGTTACAGTTCGTTCATGTAGACAAAACGGAAATGACAAGCGAACTTCATTTTTTTTTTCGAGGGCAAGACTATTAACGCGATTAAATCAGGTCGTTCTTAATATATCTTGCTGGCTATAAAACGTAAACGAAATGACATAAAATTAAACGGTTTTCACGAGCCAATTCGGAATTGCATTTAGACATAGCTTGCAAAGTTTCAATTCGTTCATGTAAGCAAAACGGAAGTGACAAGCGAACTTCATTTTTTTTCGAGGGCAAGACTATTAACGCGATTAAATCAGGTCGTTCTTAATATACCTTATTGGCCATAAAACGTAAACGAAATGACATAAAATTAAACGGTTTTCACGAGCCAATTCGGAATTGCATTTAGACATAGCTTGAAAAGTTTTAATTCGTTCATGTAAGCAAAACGGAAATGACAAGCGAAGTTCATACTGTTTTTCGGGGCAAGACTATTAACGCGATTAAATCAGGTCGTTCTTAATATACCTTATTGGCCATAAAACGTAAACGAAATGACATAAAATTAAACGGTTTTCACGAGCCAATTCGGAATTGCATTTAGACATAGCTTGAAAAGTTTTAATTCGTTCATGTAAGCAAAACGGAAATGACAAGCGAAGTTCATACTGTTTTTCGGGGCAAGACTATTAACGCGATTAAATCAGGTCGTTCTTAATATACCTTATTGGCCATAAAACGTAAACGAAATGACATAAAATTAAACGGTTTTCACGAGCCAATTCGGAATTGCATTTAGACATAGCTTGAAAAGTTACAGTTCGTTAATGTAAGCAAAACAGAAATGACAAGCGAACTTCATTTTTTTTCGAGTGCAAGACTATTAACGCGATTAAATCAGGTCGTTCTTAATATACCTTATTGGCCATAAAACGTAAACGAAATGAGATAAAATTAAACGGTTTTCACAAGCCAATTCGGAATTGCATTTAGACATAGCTTGCAAAGTTTTAATTCGTTCATGTAAGCAAAACGGAAATGACAAGCGAAGTTCATACTGTTTTTCGGGGCAAGACTATTAACGCGATTAAATCAGGTCGTTCTTAATATACCTTATTGGCCATAAAACGTAAACGAAATGACATAAAATTAAACGGTTTTCACGAGCCAATTCGGAATTGCATTTAGACATAGCTTGAAAAGTTTTAATTCGTTCATGTAAGCAAAACGGAAATGACAAGCGAAGTTCATACTGTTTTTCGGGGCAAGACTATTAACGCGATTAAATCAGGTCGTTCTTAATATACCTTATTGGCCATAAAACGTAAACGAAATGACATAAAATTAAACGGTTTTCACGAGCCAATTCGGAATTGCATTTAGACATAGCTTGAAAAGTTACAGTTCGTTCATGTAAGCAAAACAGAAATGACAAGCGAACTTCATTTTTTTTCGAGTGCAAGACTATTAACGCGATTAAATCAGGTCGTTCTTAATATACCTTATTGGCCATAAAACGTAAACGAAATGAGATAAAATTAAACGGTTTTCACAAGCCAATTCGGAATTGCATATAGACATAGCTTGCAAAGTTTTAATTCGTTCATGTAAGCAAAACGGAAATGACAAGCGAACTTCATACTGTTTTTCCGGGGCAAGACTATTAACGCGATTAAATCAGGTCGTTCTTAATATACCTTATTGGCTATAAAACGTAAACGAAATGAGATAAAATTAAACGGTTTTCACGAGCCAATTCGGAATTGCAGTCAGAAATAGCTTGAAAAGTTTCAATTCGTTCATGTAAGCAAAACGGAAATGACAAGCGAACTTCATTTTTTTTCGAGGGCAAGACTATTAACGCGATTAAATCAGGTCGTTCTTAATATACCTTATTGGCTATAAAACGTAAACGAAATGACATAAAATTAAACGGTTTTCACGAGGCAATTCGGAATTGCATTTAGACATAGCTTGAAAAGTTACAGTTCGTTCATGTAAGCAAAACAGAAATGACAAGCGAACTTCATTTTTTTTCGAGGGCAAGACTATTAACGCGATTAAATCAGGTCGTTCTTAATGTACCTTGCTGGCCATAAAACGTAAACGAAATGAGATAAAATTAAACGGTTTTCACGAGCCAATTCGGAATTGCAGTCAGAAATAGCTTGAAAAGTTACAGTTCGTTCATGTAAGCAAAACGGAAATGACAAGCGAACTTCATTTTTTTTTCGAGTGCAAGACTATTAACGCGATTAAATCAGGTCGTTCTTAATACAGACGAATCCGGTTAATCGCATCATCGATTTGCCAAGGGTATTTGATGCGATTAACCGGATTATGCGATAATCCGGTTGCTATGTAAACAGTACAAGCCGTTGACAAAAGTGCACATTTTCACTTCCCCAGCTGAAACAAAGTTGCAGTGACGCTCAACTATGGCAACGGAGCAGTATTTTCTCTCTTTTGTTGCCGAGAATTAAAAAAATTGCTGCTCTCAGCGCAATACATGACGACATGCTTCCTAACTGTCGTGGCTATAGTGCAATCGCCTATGTGTGTTAAAGAAACAGTAGAAACGCACGCACGCACACACACTCTTAATTGGCACACACGCCACAGTTCGCTTGATTTGTGCTTTCTCTTGCAGTCGGTTTTATTTGAAAAGATCTGTTACATCGCATCGTAGCTAAGCGGCCCAACATTTAAATTTGGGAACTTCCCGATAAAGACGGTTTATGATGTTTTAGTCTTGTTTTGGGTAGTTTCCCTTATAAAGCTGCCAGGCCTCTCGCCTAATATACATGAAAAATGGCCTGTTGTTTCTAACCTATTTCGTTTTCTAGTGCAAACCAACGCGTTAAGCGGCAAAGTGCTAGGTGCATATTTGTGAACAAGCCCAAACCCGCAAGTACACGTTAAACCTAAAGCTTTGGCACATTCTACAGCACAAGGACACTAAGGCGAGCTGCATCAGTTTCTATTATTGCCCATTATCCAATTGACAAAAAGAATATTTGATTTTAGCAAAACTTTAACGACTCAGATTGTGGCGCTACTTTCTAGCTTACTCAGCAAAACTGCAGCTGCAAGATTAGCGTGACTGTCACGTGATCAACGTGTAATCGTTGCTTCAAAAATTTAAAGCAGAAACAAATATTACAGGAATAAATGCCTTTCTTAATCGGTGTTGTACCTGATAAGTTGCGCAAGGTCACGAACAGAAGACAAAATATGGCAATCATTGGCATGTTACCAACTACGTAAATCTATACAACATGGTGTGATTACTTGCGATCTAACATTTTTTACAACCATTACGTGTTTGGCGGGTCATGAACAATATAACAGAAAACATTTTTAAACATTTGTTTTACATTTAACATGGTTTAAATTTCAATACAGTTTAACACTTCGAATTTGGTGCAGAAATTACAATCAGCGTCTTTGCCGGAACACCAGTTTCGTAAATTTAAGACGTTGAACTCTTTATTTAAACGCTTGATTTAAACTATTGGCGATTAGATAAGCCAATAAAAAAGGATCAATGTGCACGGCTGTGAGATAACGACTCCTTGTTATCGCACAGCGGTACACTGAACGCCGATTTAATCTTCTAATAACTTTTCCAAAATATTTTATGGTCGAGACGTGTCATTTTCAACGTTAGACGCGTTATTTGGTGTGGAATGCAAAAATGCATCTACGTCTTTTTCGCGTACATTACCTCCGGAGGATTTTACTATCATATCGTCCTTTTTTATTCCAAATACTCGGGCTGTTCGACTTTCACATATAGGTCATCAATCCAGTTAATCGCATATTTCGTGGAAAATCGATGCGAATATCCGGTTTATGCGATAAACCGGTATGCGATTAACCGGACGATTTTCTTAACAAACGATGGGCGACGGTTTGGGATTTTTAATTGTGATGCAATTAAACGGAATATGCGATTAACCGATATGCGATTAACCGGATTCGTCTGTATACCTTATTGGCCATAAAACGTAAACGAAATGACATAAAATTAAACGGTTTTCACGAGCCAATTCGGAATTGCAGTCAGACATAGCTTGAAAAGTTACAGTTCGTTCATGTAAGCAAAACGGAAATGACAAGCGAACTTCATTTTTTTTTCGAGGGCAACTATGAACGCGATTAAATCAGGTCGTTCTTAATATACCTTATTGGCTATGAAACGTAAACGAAATGAGATAAAATTAAACGGTTTTCACGAGCCAATTCGGAATTGCAGTCAGAAATAGCTTGAAAAGTTACAGTTCGTTCATGTAGACAAAACGGAAATGACAAGCGAACTTCATTTTTTTTCGAGGGCAAGACTATTAACGCGATTAAATCAGGTCGTTCTTAATATATCTTGCTGGCCATAAAACGTAAACGAAATGACATAAAATTAAACGGTTTTCACGAGCCAATTCGGAATTGCATTTAGACATAGCTTGCAAAGTTTCAATTCGTTCATGTAAGCAAAACGGAAATGACAAGCGATAGTCATTTTTTTCGAGTGCAAGACTATTAACGCGATTAAATCAGGTCGTTCTTAATATACCTTATTGGCCATAAAACGTAAACGAAATGACATAAAATTAAACGGTTTTCACGAGCCAATTCGGAATTGCATTTAGACATAGCTGGAAAAGTTTTAATTCGTTCATGTAAGCAAAACGGAAATGACAAGCGAAGTTCATACTGTTTTTCGGGGCAAGACTATTAACGCGATTAAATCAGGTCGTTCTCAATATACCTTATTGGCCATAAAACGTAAACGAAATGACATAAAATTAAACGGTTTTCACGATCCAATTCGGAATTGCATTTAGACATAGCTTGAAAAGTTACAGTTCGTTCATGTAAGCAAAACGGAAATGACAAGCGAACTTCATTTTTTTTCGAGGGCAAGACTATTAACGCGATTAAATCAGGTCGTTCTTAATATACCTTGCACCTTATTGGCCATAAAACGTAAACGAAATGACATAAAATTAAACGGTTTTCACGATCCAATTCGGAATTGCAGTCAGAAATAGCTTGAAAAGTTTCAATTCGTTCATGTAAGCAAAACGGAAATGACAAGCGAACTTCATTTTTTTTCGAGTGCAAGACTATTAACGCGATTAAATCAGGTCGTTCTTAATATACCTTATTGGCTATGAAACGTAAACAAAATGAGATAAAATTAAACGGTTTTCACGAGCCAATTCGGAATTGCAGTCAGAAATAGCTTGAAAAGTTACAGTTCGTTCATGTAGACAAAACGGAAATGACAAGCGAACTTCATTTTTTTTTCGAGGGCAAGACTATTAACGCGATTAAATCAGGTCGTTCTTAATATATCTTGCTGGCTATAAAACGTAAACGAAATGAGATAAAATTAAACGGTTTTCACGAGCCAATTCGGAATTGCATTTAGACATAGCTTGCAAAGTTTTAATTCGTTCATGTAAGCAAAACGGAAATGACAAGCGAACTTCATTTTTTTCGAGGGCAAGACTATTAACGCGATTAAGTCAGGTCGTTCTTAATATACCTTATTGGCCATAAAACGTAAACGAAATGAGATAAAATTAAACGGTTTTCACGAGCCAATTCGGAATTGCATTTAGACATAGCTTGCAAAGTTTTAATTCGTTCATGTAAGCAAAACGGAAATGACAAGCGAACTTCATTTTTTTCGAGTGCAAGACTATTAACGCGATTAAATCAGGTCGTTCTTAATATACCTTATTGGCCATAAAACGTAAACGAAATGACATAAAATTAAACGGTTTTCACGAGCCAATTCGGAATTGCATTTAGACATAGCTTGAAAAGTTACAGTTCGTTCATGTAAGCAAAACAGAAATGACAAGCGAACTTCATTTTTTTCGAGTGCAAGACTATTAACGCGATTAAATCAGGTAGTTCTTCATATACCTTATTGGCCATAAAACGTAAACGAAATGACATAAAATTAAACGGTTTTCACGAGCCAATTCGGAATTGCATTTAGACATAGCTTGAAAAGTTACAGTTCGTTCATGGAAGCAAAACAGAAATGACAAGCGAACTTCATTTTTTTTCGAGTGCAAGACTATTAACGCGATTAAATCAGGTCGTTCTTAATATGCCTTATTGGCCATAAAACGTAAACGAAATTAGATAAAATTAAACGGTTTTCACAAGCCAATTCGGAATTGCATTTAGACATAGCTTGCAAAGTTTTAATTCGTTCATGTAAGCAAAACGGAAATGACAAGCGAACTTCATACTGTTTTTCCGGGGCAAGACTATTAACGCGATTAAATCAGGTCGTTCTTAAAATACCTTATTGGCCATAAAACGTAAACGAAATGAGATAAAATTAAACGGTTTTCACGAGCCAATTCGGAATTGCAGTCAGAAATAGCTTGAAAAGCTTCAATTCGTTCATGTAAGCAAAACGGAAATGACAAGCGAACTTCATTTTTTTTCGAGTGCAAGACTATTAACGCGATTAAATCAGGTCGTTCTTAATATACCTTATTGGCTATGAAACGTAAACGAAATGAGATAAAATTAAACGGTTTTCACGAGCCAATTCGGAATTGCAGTCAGAAATAGCTTGAAAAGTTACAGTTCGTTCATGTAGACAAAACGGAAATGACAAGCGAACTTCATTTTTTTTCGAGGGCAAGACTATTAACGCGATTAAATCAGGTCGTTCTTAATATATCTTGCTGGCCATAAAACGTAAACGAAATGAGATAAAATTAAACGGTTTTCACGAGCCAATTCGGAATTGCATTTAGACATAGCTTGCAAAGTTTCAATTCGTTCATGTAAGCAAAACGGAAATGACAAGCGATAGTCATTTTTTTTGAGTGCAAGACTATTAACGCGATTAAATCAGGTCGTTCTTAATATACCTTATTGGCCATAAAACGTAAACGAAATGACATAAAATTAAACGGTTTTCACGAGCCAATTCGGAATTGCATTTAGACATAGCTTGAAAAGTTTTAATTCGTTCATGTAAGCAAAACGGAAATGACAAGCGAAGTTCATACTGTTTTTCGGGGCAAGACTATTAACGCGATTAAATCAGGTCGTTCTTAATATACCTTATTGGCCATAAAACGTAAACGAAATGACATAAAATTAAACGGTTTTCACGATCCAATTCGGAATATCATTTAGACATAGCTTGAAAAGTTACAGTTCGTTCATGTAAGCAAAACAGAAATGACAAGCGAACTTCGTTTTTTTCGAGTGCAAGACTATTAACGCGATTAAATCAGGTCGTTCTTCATATACCTTATTGGCCATAAAACGTAAACGAAATGAGATAAAATTAAACGGTTTTCACGAGCCAATTCGGAATTGCATTTAGACATAGCTTGAAAAGTTACAGTTCGTTCATGTAAGCAAAACGGAAATGACAAGCGAACTTCATTTTTTTTCGAGGACAAGACTATTAACGCGATTAAATCAGGTCGTTCTTAATATATCTTGCTGGCTATAAAACGTAAACGAAATGAGATAAAATTAAACGGTTTTCACGAGGCAATTCGTAATTGCATTTAGACATAGCTTGAAAAGTTTTAATTCGTTCATGTAAGCAAAACGGAAATGACAAGCGAACTTCATTTTTTTCGAGTGCAAGACTATTAACGCGATTAAATCAGGTCGTTCTTAATATACCTTATTGGCCATAAAACGTAAACGAAATGAGATAAAATTAAACGGTTTTCACGAGCCAATTCGGAATTGCATTTAGACATAGCTTGCAAAGTTTTAATTCGTTCATGTAAGCAAAACGGAAATGACAAGCGAACTTCATTTTTTCCGAGTGCAAGACTATTAACGCGATTAAATCAGGTCGTTCTTAATATACCTTATTGGCCATAAAACGTAAACGAAATGAGATAAAATTAAACGGTTTTCACGAGCCAATTCGGAATTGCATTTAGACATAGCTTGAAAAGTTTTAATTCGTTCATGTAAGCAAAACGGAAATGACAAGCGAACTTCATACTGTTTTTCGGGGCAAGACTATTAACGCGATTAAATCAGGTCGTTCTTAATATACCTTATTGGCCATAAAACGTAAACGAAATGACATAAAATTAAACGGTTTTCACGAGCCAATTCGGAATTGCAGTCAGAAATAGCTTGAAAAGTTACAGTTCGTTCATGTAAGCAAAACGGAAATGACAAGCGAACTTCATTTTTTTTCGAGTGCAAGACTATTAACGCGATTAAATCAGGTCGTTCTTAATATACCTTATTGGCCATAAAACGTAAACGAAATGAGATAAAATTAAACGGTTTTCACGAGCCAATTCGGAATTGCATTTAGACATAGCTTGAAAAGTTTTAATTCGTTCATGTAAGCAAAACGGAAATGACAAGCGAAGTTCATACTGTTTTTCGGGGCAAGACTATTAACGCGATTAAATCAGGTCGTTCTTAATATACCTTATTGGCCATAAAACGTAAACGAAATGACATAAAATTAAACGGTTTTCACGATCCAATTCGGAATATCATTTAGACATAGCTTGAAAAGTTACAGTTCGTTCATGTAAGCAAAACAGAAATGACAAGCGAACTTCGTTTTTTTCGAGGGCAAGACTATTAACGCGATTAAATCAGGTCGTTCTTCATATACCTTATTGGCCATAAAACGTAAACGAAATGAGATAAAATTAAACGGTTTTCACGAGCCAATTCGGAATTGCATTTAGACATAGCTTGAAAAGTTACAGTTCGTTCATGTAAGCAAAACGGAAATGACAAGCGAACTTCATTTTTTTTCGAGGACAAGGCTATTAACGCGATTAAATCAGGTCGTTCTTAATATATCTTGCTGGCTATAAAACGTAAACGAAATGAGATAAAATTAAACGGTTTTCACGAGCCAATTCGGAATTGCAGTCAGAAATAGCTTGAAAAGTTACAGTTCGTTCATGTAAGCAAAACGGAAATGACAAGCGAACTTCATTTTTTTTCGAGTGCAAGACTATTAACGCGATTAAATCAGGTCGTTCTTAATATACCTTATTGGCCATAAAACGTAAACGAAATGAGATAAAATTAAACGGTTTTCACGAGCCAATTCGGAATTGCATTTAGACATAGCTTGAAAAGTTTTAATTCGTTCATGTAAGCAAAACGGAAATGACAAGCGAAGTTCATACTGTTTTTCGGGGCAAGACTATTAACGCGATTAAATCAGGTCGTTCTTAATATACCTTATTGGCCATAAAACGTAAACGAAATGACATAAAATTAAACGGTTTTCACGATCCAATTCGGAATATCATTTAGACATAGCTTGAAAAGTTACAGTTCGTTCATGTAAGCAAAACAGAAATGACAAGCGAACTTCGTTTTTTTCGAGGGCAAGACTATTAACGCGATTAAATCAGGTCGTTCTTCATATACCTTATTGGCCATAAAACGTAAACGAAATGAGATAAAATTAAACGGTTTTCACGAGCCAATTCGGAATTGCATTTAGACATAGCTTGAAAAGTTACAGTTCGTTCATGTAAGCAAAACGGAAATGACAAGCGAACTTCATTTTTTTTCGAGGACAAGACTATTAACGCGATTAAATCAGGTCGTTCTTAATATATCTTGCTGGCTATAAAACGTAAACGAAATGAGATAAAATTAAACGGTTTTCACGAGCCAATTCGGAATTGCATTTAGACATAGCTTGAAAAGTTTTAATTCGTTCATGTAAGCAAAACGGAAATGACAAGCGAACTTCATTTTTTTCGAGTGCAAGACTATTAACGCGATTAAATCAGGTCGTTCTTAATATACCTTATTGGCCATAAAACGTAAACGAAATGAGATAAAATTAAACGGTTTTCACGAGCCAATTCGGAATTGCATTTAGACATAGCTTGAAAAGTTACAGTTCGTTCATGTAAGCAAAACAGAAATGACAAGCGAACTTCATTTTTTTTTCGAGGGCAAGACTATTAACGCGATTAAATCAGGTCGTTCTTAATGTACCTTGTTGGCCATAAAACGTAAACGAAATGAGATAAAATTAAACGGTTTTCACGAGCCAATTCGGAATTGCAGTCAGAAATAGCTTGAAAAGTTACAGTTCGTTCATGTAAGCAAAACGGAAATGACAAGCGAACTTCATTTTTTTTCGAGTGCAAGACTATTAACGCGATTAAATCAGGTCGTTCTTAATATACCTTATTGGCCATAAAACGTAAACGAAATGAGATAAAATTAAACGGTTTTCACGAGCCAATTCGGAATTGCATTTAGACATAGCTTGAAAAGTTACAGTTCGTTCATGTAAGCAAAACGGAAATGACAAGCGAACTTCATTTTTTTTCGAGGACAAGACTATTAACGCGATTAAACCAGGTCGTTCTTAATATATCTTGCTGGCTATAAAACGTAAACGAAATGAGATAAAATTAAACGGTTTTCACGAGGCAATTCGGAATTGCATTTAGACATAGCTTGAAAAGTTTTAATTCGTTCATGTAAGCAAAACGGAAATGACAAGCGAACTTCATTTTTTTCGAGTGCAAGACTATTAACGCGATTAAATCAGGTCGTTCTTAATATACCTTATTGGCCATAAAACGTAAACGAAATGAGATAAAATTAAACGGTTTTCACGAGCCAATTCGGAATTGCATTTAGACATAGCTTGAAAAGTTTTAATTCGTTCATGTAAGCAAAACGGAAATGACAAGCGAAGTTCATACTGTTTTTCGGGGCAAGACTATTAACGCGATTAAATCAGGTCGTTCTTAATATACCTTATTGGCCATAAAACGTAAACGAAATGAGATAAAATTAAACGGTTTTCACGAGCCAATTCGGAATTGCAGTCAGAAATAGCTTGAAAAGTTACAGTTCGTTCATGTAAGCAAAACGGAAATGACAAGCGAACTTCATTTTTTTTCGAGTGCAAGACTATTAACGCGATTAAATCAGGTCGTTCTTAATATACCTTATTGGCCATAAAACGTAAACGAAATGACATAAAATTAAACGGTTTTCACGAGCCAATTCGGAATTGCATTTAGACATAGCTTGAAAAGTTACAGTTCGTTCATGTAAGCAAAACAGAAATGACAAGCGAACTTCATACTGTTTTTCGGGGCAAGACTATTAACGCGATTAAATCAGGTCGTTCTTAATATACCTTATTGGCCATAAAACGTAAACGAAATGACATAAAATTAAACGGTTTTCACGAGCCAATTCGGAATTGCAGTCAGAAATAGCTTGAAAAGTTACAGTTCGTTCATGTAAGCAAAACGGAAATGACAAGCGAACTTCATTTTTTTTCGAGTGCAAGACTATTAACGCGATTAAATCAGGTCGTTCTTAATATACCTTATTGGCCATAAAACGTAAACGAAATGACATAAAATTAAACGGTTTTCACGAGCCAATTCGGAATTGCATTTAGACATAGCTTGAAAAGTTTTAATTCGTTCATGTAAGCAAAACGGAAATGACAAGCGAAGTTCATACTGTTTTTCGGGGCAAGACTATTAACGCGATTAAATCAGGTCGTTCTTAATATACCTTATTGGCCATAAAACGTAAACGAAATGACATAAAATTAAACGGTTTTCACGATCCAATTCGGAATATCATTTAGACATAGCTTGAAAAGTTACAGTTCGTTCATGTAAGCAAAACAGAAATGACAAGCGAACTTCGTTTTTTTCGAGGGCAAGACTATTAACGCGATTAAATCAGGTCGTTCTTCATATACCTTATTGGCCATAAAACGTAAACGAAATGAGATAAAATTAAACGGTTTTCACGAGCCAATTCGGAATTGCATTTAGACATAGCTTGAAAAGTTACAGTTCGTTCATGTAAGCAAAACGGAAATGACAAGCGAACTTCATTTTTTTTCGAGGACAAGACTATTAACGCGATTAAATCAGGTCGTTCTTAATATATCTTGCTGGCTATAAAACGTAAACGAAATGAGATAAAATTAAACGGTTTTCACGAGCCAATTCGGAATTGCATTTAGACATAGCTTGAAAAGTTTTAATTCGTTCATGTAAGCAAAACGGAAATGACAAGCGAACTTCATTTTTTTCGAGTGCAAGACTATTAACGCGATTAAATCAGGTCGTTCTTAATATACCTTATTGGCCATAAAACGTAAACGAAATGAGATAAAATTAAACGGTTTTCACGAGCCAATTCGGAATTGCATTTAGACATAGCTTGAAAAGTTACAGTTCGTTCATGTAAGCAAAACAGAAATGACAAGCGAACTTCATTTTTTTTTCGAGGGCAAGACTATTAACGCGATTAAATCAGGTCGTTCTTAATGTACCTTGTTGGCCATAAAACGTAAACGAAATGAGATAAAATTAAACGGTTTTCACGAGCCAATTCGGAATTGCAGTCAGAAATAGCTTGAAAAGTTACAGTTCGTTCATGTAAGCAAAACGGAAATGACAAGCGAACTTCATTTTTTTTCGAGTGCAAGACTATTAACGCGATTAAATCAGGTCGTTCTTAATATACCTTATTGGCCATAAAACGTAAACGAAATGAGATAAAATTAAACGGTTTTCACGAGCCAATTCGGAATTGCATTTAGACATAGCTTGAAAAGTTACAGTTCGTTCATGTAAGCAAAACGGAAATGACAAGCGAACTTCATTTTTTTTCGAGGACAAGACTATTAACGCGATTAAACCAGGTCGTTCTTAATATATCTTGCTGGCTATAAAACGTAAACGAAATGAGATAAAATTAAACGGTTTTCACGAGGCAATTCGGAATTGCATTTAGACATAGCTTGAAAAGTTTTAATTCGTTCATGTAAGCAAAACGGAAATGACAAGCGAACTTCATTTTTTTCGAGTGCAAGACTATTAACGCGATTAAATCAGGTCGTTATTAATATACCTTATTGGCCATAAAACGTAAACGAAATGAGATAAAATTAAACGGTTTTCACGAGCCAATTCGGAATTGCATTTAGACATAGCTTGCAAAGTTTTAATTCGTTCATGTAAGCAAAACGGAAATGACAAGCGAACTTATTTTTTTTCGAGTGCAAGACTATTAACGCGATTAAATCAGGTCGTTCTTAATATACCTTATTGGCCATAAAACGTAAACGAAATGAGATAAAATTAAACGGTTTTCACGAGCCAATTCGGAATTGCATTTAGACATAGCTTGAAAAGTTTTAATTCGTTCATGTAAGCAAAACGGAAATGACAAGCGAAGTTCATACTGTTTTTCGGGGCAAGACTATTAACGCGATTAAATCAGGTCGTTCTTAATATACCTTATTGGCCATAAAACGTAAACGAAATGACATAAAATTAAACGGTTTTCACGAGCCAATTCGGAATTGCAGTCAGAAATAGCTTGAAAAGTTACAGTTCGTTCATGTAAGCAAAACGGAAATGACAAGCGAACTTCATTTTTTTTCGAGTGCAAGACTATTAACGCGATTAAATCAGGTCGTTCTTAATATACCTTATTGGCCATAAAACGTAAACGAAATGACATAAAATTAAACGGTTTTCACGAGCCAATTCGGAATTGCATTTAGACATAGCTTGAAAAGTTTTAATTCGTTCATGTAAGCAAAACGGAAATGACAAGCGAAGTTCATACTGTTTTTCGGGGCAAGACTATTAACGCGATTAAATCAGGTCGTTCTTAATATACCTTATTGGCCATAAAACGTAAACGAAATGAGATAAAATTAAACGGTTTTCACGATCCAATTCGGAATATCATTTAGACATAGCTTGAAAAGTTACAGTTCGTTCATGTAAGCAAAACAGAAATGACAAGCGAACTTCGTTTTTTTCGAGTGCAAGACTATTAACGCGATTAAATCAGGTCGTTCTTCATATACCTTATTGGCCATAAAACGTAAACGAAATGAGATAAAATTAAACGGTTTTCACGAGCCAATTCGGAATTGCATTTAGACATAGCTTGAAAAGTTACAGTTCGTTCATGTAAGCAAAACGGAAATGACAAGCGAACTTCATTTTTTTTCGAGGACAAGACTATTAACGCGATTAAATCAGGTCGTTCTTAATATATCTTGCTGGCCATAAAACGTAAACGAAATGAGATAAAATTAAACGGTTTTCACGAGCCAATTCGGAATTGCATTTAGACATAGCTTGAAAAGTTACAGTTCGTTCATGTAAGCAAAACGGAAATGACAAGCGAAGTTCATACTGTTTTTCGGGGCAAGACTATTAACGCGATTAAATCAGGTCGTTCTTAATATACCTTATTGGCCATAAAACGTAAACGAAATGACATAAAATTAAACGGTTTTCACGATCCAATTCGGAATTGCATTTAGACATAGCTTGAAAAGTTACAGTTCGTTCATGTAAGCAAAACAGAAATGACAAGCGAACTTCATTTTTTTTCGAGTGCAAGACTATTAACGCGATTAAATCAGGTCGTTCTTCATATACCTTATTGGCCATAAAACGTAAACGAAATGACATAAAATTAAACGGTTTTCACGAGCCAATTCGGAATTGCATTTAGACATAGCTTGAAAAGTTACAGTTCGTTCATGTAAGAAAAACAGAAATGACAAGCGAACTTCATTTTTTTTCGAGTGCAAGACTATTAACGCGATTAAATCAGGTCGTTCTTAATATACCTTATTGGCCATAAAACGTAAACGAAATTAGATAAAATTAAACGGTTTTCACAAGCCAATTCGGAATTGCATTTAGACATAGCTTGCAAAGTTTTAATTCGTTCATGTAAGCAAAACGGAAATGACAAGCGAACTTCATACTGTTTTTCCGGGGCAAGACTATTAACGCGATTAAATCAGGTCGTTCTTAATATACCTTATTGGCTATAAAACGTAAACGAAATGAGATAAAATTAAACGGTTTTCACGAGCCAATTCGGAATTGCAGTCAGAAATAGCTTGAAAAGTTTCAATTCGTTCATGTAAGCAAAACGGAAATGATAAGCGAACTTCATTTTTTTTCGAGTGCAAGACTATTAACGCGATTAAATCAGGTCGTTCTTAATATACCTTATTGGCTATAAAACGTAAACGAAATGACATAAAATTAAACGGTTTTCACGAGGCAATTCGGAATTGCATTTAGACATAGCTTGAAAAGTTACAGTTCGTTCATGTAAGCAAAACAGAAATGACAAGCGAACTTCATTTTTTTTCGAGGGCAAGACTATTAACGCGATTAAATCAGGTCGTTCTTAATGTACCTTGCTGGCCATAAAACGTAAACGAAATGAGATAAAATTAAACAGTTTTCACGAGCCAATTCGGAATTGCAGTCAGAAATAGCTTGAAAAGTTACAGTTCGTTCATGTAAGCAAAACGGAAATGACAAGCGAACTTCATTTTTTTTCGAGTGCAAGACTATTAACGCGATTAAATCAGGTCGTTCTTAATATACCTTATTGGCCATAAAACGTAAACGAAATGACATAAAATTAAACGATTTTCACGAGCCAATTCGGAATTGCAGTCAGACATAGCTTGAAAAGTTACAGTTCGTTCATGTAAGCAAAACGGAAATGACAAGCGAACTTCATACTGTTTTTCGGGGGCACGCTTATTTACGCGATTAAATCAGGTCGTTCTTATGTACCTTATTGGCAAGGGATGGGCCAAGCCGAGCTAGAACCCGAGTGCTCGGTACCGAGCACTGTTGTTTTGATGCTCGGTGCTCGGCTGAGCAGTTGCACAAACTGACCCGAGTATGAAATTTGCATATTTATGCCGGGCAGTGTGCCAAAGAGTTTCCAAGAACAGGCTGTGGGATTTGTTTGTGGGCAACACATAAACACTGAAAATAAATACAAAAATGGGTATCGTTTACAGGAGCTACCTTGGTTACCTGTGTCAAATTGCAAGGACAACATTTTTGTGTGTATACTTCTGATCATGCAGCAAAAGCACTTTTTATTGCAATGATTCCTTCCACATCCTGCATCACCACTGCATCCTGCTAAGACAACAGCTCACATGGCAAGCGAATGGAACTTATGTGGTCACCTGCAATACATGCAAAGAGAAGTAGGTAAGGCAAACAAAAAATGTTTAGATGAGCACATGTTGGATCATGTGACCAAGCAAACCAGTTAAAAACAGAAAAGTTTAACATCTCAAAGGAATCCATTGGGGCATTAAACAACAGAAAACTAGAAGGGTGGCTTAGAACAGGGATGTCAAACATGCGGCCCGCGGGCCGCATGCGGCCCTTTAAGAGTTTTTGTGCGGCCACCGAAGTAACTTCTAGAAGTTATTTATGTATTTTACTCAGGCAAAATACCCTGTCATCCCAGCGAGTTCACACGATACAATCCCTGTCTATTAGTGGTATATATTAGCGTTTTAATAGGTTAATTGATATAATCCATCTTTAGAATCAGCAACTGCGATTGTTGCGTCATTGTACGCCATTGTTTTCACACAAAGCAATAAAGCACAGTTGATTCTTTCACTTTGTTACACTGTATATATGTTTGTTGTTTATTAAAATATAGTTTTTTAATGGAATTAATGATTCTTTCAGTTCATAATCATGCAATTGTGTTATTGTCATGTTGATCTGTAAAAAAGGTTTCGACAGTGCGGCCCCTCGACTTACTTGGAAGCCTGATTTTGGCCCTCAAAGTGGTTTGAGTTTGAAACCCCTGGCTTAGAACACATTGCTCTTGCACATACACTATGATCTATTTTTAAAACATACATTAATTTCCTATCCTTTTTTTGTATTGGGTCCCATATTAGCCATCGTCTTTTATAACCTTGGTTGTTTCTGCAGGCAAAAACTCATGGGTCCCCACATATGCAAAGTTGACAGTCAAAGGGCTGTTAACAACCCCCGAACTGCAATGGTGCAATAACGATAATTGGCATACTTTATAAGCTATCCAAATTTTAGCCAATTCTGACATTGTTCACAAACTCACCCATTTTAAGGGGCTGGTGGGGTAAATACTACGATTATCCGGAGAAACAAAGTGGGATGCACATTAACATAACTATATCTACCATCTGTGTAAATTTCAGGAAAAGCCATCAAACATTAAATGAAAAAAAAGAGTTGGACAAACTTTGGGTAGAAGAAAAAAAAAGAAAAAAAAAAAAACATTTTGAGTAAAATCAATATGTGTCGCCTTCAAGGAAAGGGATCCATAATAATCCAATCTTTTCTATATCAGGCTTGCATAAAAGACTCATGATGGATGTCACTTGTAATCTGGATGAACACATGTTGGATCATGTGACCAAACAAACCTGTTAAAAACAGAAAAGTTTAACATCTAAAAGAAAAATATACCTGTGCATCAAACAACAAAAAAACAACAGCTACCAATGGTTTGAGCAGAATCTACACCAGTGGTGTTTAACCTATGTGTTGCGACCTAAGATAGGGTTGTTTACCATTTTAGTGGGGGTCACGAATGCTTTCGATAAACATGCTATTCCAAGAGTATTTTATTCCAAACCATGTAGTATATACATTAAAATCAAACAAATAAAAGTTAACATATCACATCACATTAAAATTCCTAATTAAAAGATGCTGTGCTGTCTTCCAAAACAAAGAAGTTAGCTAATATCTCAAACCTAAAACAAAATCAACAATATATAAATTTAAGATCTAATCCAGTGGTTCTTAACCTGTGGGTAGTTACCCCCAAAGTGGTAATTTGGCATTTTAAAAGGGGTAACATAGATTTTCTGTTATAGTTATTTTTAGATTCTTAATTATCATTATTGTAACCAGCAAAAATTTTGTAATGAGGGTAAAATTTATTCAAAATAATTCAATAAAAAGTCAAACTAAACTAGAAGGGTGGCTTAGCACATATTGCCCTTGCACATACACTATAACCTATTTTAAAACATAAATATATTTCCTATGCTTATTTTGTACTGGGTCCCATATTAGCCATCGTCTTTTATAACTTTAGTCGTTTCTGCAGGCAAAAACTCATGGGTCCCCACACATGTAAAGTTGAAAATAATGCAATTCAAGAGATAACCATGACTGACCCATTTTAGGGGGCTAGTAGAGCAACTAATTGGTTTCGAAACACAAACTAAAAAATATATAAAAACAACAATGACTCAATCAATAGTACTGCAAAATTTCAGCCCAATCCGCCAATGTTTAAAATTTTGACCACTAGAGGTGTTTTGAGCAACAACCGATAATGTTTCCGACGTCATAGGGTTGTTAACAAGCCCCTAACTGCCATGGCACAAAAACGACCACCGAGCGACCCACCAATGAGCAACATACAACTGGTTGCCCTTGTAACACTATTGCTCCAAAGAAATCTTTCGTTTGTGGTGACCAGTAACATACAAATACGTTTTACACTTTAGGGGCTTGTGGGGTAAATGTTAGGACTACAAGGTTAAACGCAACAATCGACACACATAAATGGCATACTATACAAGAAATCCAAATTTCAGCCAATTCTGACACTGTTTAAAAACTCACCCATTTTAGGGGGCTAACGGGGTAAATAATGGGGTTATCAACAAAACAAAGTGGGATGCACATCTACATAACTACATCTACCATCTGTGTAAATTTCAGTCAAATCCATCAAACATTTGATGGAAAAACGAGTCAGACAAACTTCGGGGAAAAAATACCTATTTTAGGGGGCTAGCGGGGTAAATACTGGGGGTATCAACAAAACAAAGTGGGATGCACATCTACATAACTACATCTAACATCTGTGTAAATTTCATCCAAATCCATCAAGGATTTGATGGAAAAACGAGTCGGACAAACTTTGGGTAGAAGAAAAAAAAAGAAAAAAAAAGAAAAAAAAGAAAAAAAAACAAAAAAAACAAACATTTTGAGTAAAATCAATATGTGTCCCCTTCAGGGAAGGGGACCCATAATTATAAAGTATTTTTAGACTTTTAGTCTATTCTTCCAAAAAAATATGAATTAATTTGTGTGCAGCAGCTGTTTGCGTCGAGTTTAGACATACCATATGTATGAATTTCTTTATTGTGAACTATCAGGAGTAGTTGGAAGAAACATTCAAAGTGTATAGATTACTCTGACTTTATTGTCCAATAGTAATACGTGCCGATTTCTAAGTTTACATACTAAAACTGTATTAGCCTACATTTCCAGGCCATGTAGCACATTACAAAAAATCCTTTATATGACTGTACAAATATATTAAATCTGTTTCATTAGAGTCTCCTGTTTGTTATATGTATAATAACAACTAATTTGTAGAACTTTGCACCAGTTGGACGAAAAAATTTATGAAATATATAACTTGCTGTTTGGAACATACGTTCAGCATTAACTACAATTTTCCCCGTTATATTCGGCACCAAATTAAACAAACTACATATGGTTTCAAGTTGACGTAATTGTTCACAAAAGAGTTCTCCTAAGCGTATTGGCACCTGTGCCGAGCGCATCGAGAATCGGAGAAGTCTAATACGCTTAGCCTTTTTTCTTTTTCGAAAACGAGAGAAATGCGTATCGAATACGCTTAAACACTCCATGTAAAGAGGCTTAGTGATAGGCATCATAGGCATGAGGTAGCATTTGTTTCGTTTGTAGTAGTAAGGATAATTTAGACCCCAAAAATGTTAGGTGATATTTTTCTAATAAGGGGTAATTGATATCCATCAAAACATTTTGTGGGTAACAACAGAAAAAAGGTTAAGAACCACTGATCTAATCAAAGCTGCAAATACATCGATCCTATATTTGTTTTCTACACTCTAAAGCAGAAGATGACAATATGTTTGCCACAACTCATTGCCAGGCTGTGAGATTTGTTTAGGGACAACACATAAACATTACACTACAAAAAACAGAAAAAAGACTAATTGTATAAGTGTCATTTTGCAGCATTTACCTAGGATAGCTGTTCAAAATTGCAAAGACAGCATTTTTGTGTACATACGCTGGTGGATACTTCTGATCATGCAGCAAAAGCACTGTATGTTGTAGCCCAAAGGAGTTTATTGCAATGGTTTCTTCCACCTCCTGCATCACCACTGCATCCCGCTAAGACAACAGTTCACATAGAAAACAAATTGAACTTATGTGGCCACCTGCAACATAAATATACAAAGAGCAGTTGATAAGGCAAACAAAAAATGTTTGGCGAGAAAATGTGTTATGGTACTATTCGCCAAAGATCCACCTAGGAGCCTCTTAAATATTTGAGGACACTGGTTGAAGAACCTACATGTGCCAAGAAACACTCAACTAATGATTTATACTATGAATAAATTAATCTGCCTTACAATGCTCGGTATGTACCTACAGCCCCATCGCCTAACTGTGTCAAAAACTATAATATACATACACATTTTTGCTTGCTACTGAGGCATTTACTGATACCGGGCTCGCTGTCAGCAAAAAGTCAACCAGCAGTATCATGTCTCATTCGAAGAGCTTTATAGTGGAGAAGAGTATGCTACTCCAAACCATGTAGTATATACATTAAAATCAAACAAATAAAAGGTAACATATCACCTCACATTAAAATACCTCATTAATAGATGCTGTGCTGTCTTCAAAAAAATAATATCCATCAGTTTTCTAATTGGTATCATAAGTGTATGCCTCAGCGGGTTAGCCAATAACTCAAACCTAAAACAAAATCAACAATATAAATTTAAGATCAAATCATAGCACTAAATGCATTTGATTCTATATCATATTTGTATCCCTAAATTTTACAGCATATAGGATACAAGAGAAAATCCAAATTATCGCACAGGCCATTTCGGACTAGGTACCAATTGGACATAATTCGGCTGTATAGTACTGTTCCAAGGTTAACAGCTAAACAGTAGAAAACTACAACACACATGCCTACCTTTCAGATGTTGAATGTTGTTCTAAAGTCTTTGCTTAGAACGAAAAAACTGCCTCAGCCATCCAAGCCCACCAGCTGCATCTTCACAGGACAGTGATATAAGGTAGGTGACGGCAATGGAAAAATAGCACCCAATCTTATTATAATTTAAGCTGGAGTAGAAGACAAAGTTTGGATACCATTCTCTCTGTTGCAATTCAGATCTTTGGAATGCATTGAATATTAATCCTCAAGAAACCTGACAAAACATAAGGTACAAGTTAAAGTTCGTACAAGGCAGAAAAGTTTCTTAGTAAACTGTAAAACAGGGTCACAGAGCTGCCACTGAGAATTTTAAAATATCCCAAGGTTCACTTACCAAAAATTCCAAGGTTTGTCGAAAAATCACAAGATCACCTAAAAAATGGCAAACACACAGTATATATGTAATATAGTGCAGGCAACATAATTATTATAGTTACGCCAGAACCCAGCCACCACATACCTTCAAACAGACGCTAAGAAATACCAGTAAAATACGAAAGAAAAAATAGTTTTTGTATACATCTTTTTACTGGTACATGATACATCGAAAAAGCAATAATGCTGGCCAGACTTACTAGTTTTGACAGTGTTTTTCAATCAACTTGCACGGCTTCGATCACTAAATTGACAAAGCACTGTTAATTCAAAAAATGGATTTTGCAAAACGATGATTTTTGATGAAAAATGGTAATAAGTTAACCTTAAACGTATTCAACGGATAATATAAAAAAAATCCCAAGATTTAAAACGTTTTTCCCAAAGTCCCAAGCTCAGCACTGAAATCCCAAGATCTTGGGAAAAATCCCAAGGAGTGGCAGCCCTGCTGAGTTACCTGCTGAGTATCAAACCTCTGCAAACACCTCAACTAACGGACAAATCATTTGGAAATCGCAGCAAGGGACATTACCTGGATTGTTGTGAAATGTCAAAGTTGAAGGGTCGTCAAACTCATCACTGAACGGGATGTCAACATTACTAGGATGCGTCGAATCATCGATTATTTCTACTGTAAACTAGTCGCTTGTAGCAAAATACAAGGTTTTATTCAAATCTGGACTTCCAGGCATGGAGGTGGCACCTTTCTGGGTTTGTTTGAGCTTTTCTGTCACCCGATGGCTAAATGTCCGCCCAAATATGCAACTGTCGGCAGATGCGGAGATTAAGTGAGAGTTGTGGTCGAAAGTGAGAGCAACCGCTACCTCTGAATGCCGGCTGATCATGCAAACACAATCTCCTGCGAGACAAACAAAAGATTCTTGTTAAAAATGTTAATTGGAAAAACAGTTGCAAATACATTAAAGCAATTTAAAAACTGATGCAGAAAAAAAGCAAACTTGTAAAAGGCCAGTATTGTGAAATTCCTACCATGAATAAATTTGCTAGACATACATTTAGTCATTTGACATGAATAAAACATTTTTGATTGAATTAAGTGGAAATACTTATTAATGCTGCATAACTGCAAATTGCTTTTCAATTTTCTCAACAAATGCAAACCAACACTGACCTGTGGTGTACAGGAGGACATAGATGCTTTTATCAACACACAAGCGTTTTGCAACAAGCGTTTTGCACCAAAGATGTCATATTCGGTTAAATTGCAGCTGCACACAACTAGCACTGAATCATCGATGAATAAAATCCAGTTAGAATGGCTGGGTTTAAAATTTTGTGGATTTGCTTACTCAACAATGTCCATGTCAGCCATCGAGTGTTTCTCAATGTAATGTTGTTCTCAACTGATGTCAGTTGTAGTAGTAGAGAGACTTGTCTGTTCCACAGCTCATTAGTCGAAACTGTAATTATAAATCTGATTTAGACCAAGAATTGTCAGCATCAAGATTAAACAACTATGCTCTCTGTTAAACAACATAATGAGACTAAAAAACAAAAATCACAAAAGTGGTACAAAAACAAATGCAGCTGAAAACTGGACACTTTCACTGTGACTGATATATATATATATATATATATAATTAAGAAAGCTTAGGCAAAGTAAAAAGCAATGTACAAAGAAAGGTTCGGAAAAAAGTCAGATTTTTAAACGTTACACATTTGGTTCAAACAAAGGCAAATCACTTAAACGTGCGTGTTGCATTTGCCAAATTTACCCTTGTTAACTTGTATCATTCAAATTTCAGCGTTTTAATGCAGTTTATTGTAGTTCGTGTAAATGATACTTAGTGCATTGAATTCACATTTTGTGTCAACTGGGTCGAATTAGCCACACCAGTGACAGTTTACCTCGGGAAACATTGTTGTCCAGATCACAATAAAAAATTATATAAGACTTGGATTAGATATTCTAGAATCGAAACAACTATTCTAAAATACCTACTTATACTAGTTTCAACTTCCCTACATGACAGTTTACTTCATAATCTCGGTTCGCAAACTTCACAGCAGTGACGCCAGCAGAATGATCAGCTATCGTGTTGGACGGAATATAATCATCTGTGAACATGTGAACACATCGATCTCTACTCGCGCTTGCAAGCATCGAACCACGGTGAGAATAATCCATGCTTAATATATCCCCGTCGTGTGACGAAATAAATGATATCCTCTTAAACGTCATAAGGTCGTACACACTAAAAACAAATGATTGGTTGTCATAAAAAACGCAAAACTATTTAGTCTTAAGGATTACAAAAAAACAAATCAAAAATAACAACTTAAAACCAAATTCCAAATTTACTGTGGCTTGGAAAAACAAGCTAAAATAGGTGCAGTCTAGAAACCAGCGATGAAATTACTGATGCATATTTATGATAAAGAGTGTTAAATTGTGTGCAGAATTCCCCAATGTGCCCAGACATAAAGATGACTACAAATTGAATTGGGAAGTATGTTGAATAAATACTGCTGGATACTCCCACTCCTGTCGCCAACCGCATGTGTTTGCCGTCATTATGAACAGAAATGCAACGTGCTTCAACCGATGTTTTAGTGTCCGTGGAGTGTTTCTCCATACTTTCCAATAGAATTGTGTGTTTCAGAACCTACAAATATTTAATAACTAACTTATTGCTCGTTCAATACATATATCCTACAAACAGCCACAATATATAATGTTCTTATTGATCGTCCAATACATATATCCTACAAACAGCCACATTATATAATGTTCTTATTGATCGTCCAATACATATATCCTACAAACAGCCACAATATATAAGGTTCGTACACATGTTTGGTCATCGATTTTCCAAATCCTGACTCTGCCGTCATTTGAAACCGAAACAAAACAGCTGACTCAGCACAATCAGAAAGAGTCTGCAAAAACACCATAAGGAAGAAACTATTATTACATGTAAACAGGGTTTTGTGCCCCAGTGATTTAAATCAGTGACAAAAACAAGACAAGAATTTGACTAAATAAATTAAATCAGAAAGACTTTTCTGAATTTGGTTTACATTTATAATTCCACTGTTATAATTAGTGTGCAGCAGACAATTTACACTCATGAGACATGATTACAGCGGCTGACGTTACAACATTTCATTCATTTTCAGCCACTACTGATGATATTTGAATAGTTATAGTATGTCTATTGACATGAGCCTATATACTTTTTGTTATGAATTGTGTAATGATCTCCATGGATGTGAGGGGTACAGAAACTGACGATGCTTTTTTTGAGCACATTTAACATTTAAAAAAATCACTAAAAAATGATCAGTCACTGTTTTTCAGTATTTTGGATATCGAAGAGCAGTGTATCCCGATTAATAACATTTATTGTTTACAATTGTCTTTTGTGATGAAATATAATTTTTTTAGTGATGTAACTTCAATATATGTATGTTACAAAGACAAACCTTGATTTCCTAGACACACGAGCTGTGAAACCTGGAAACTGAAGTGACATTTGGTTTTTCAAAATCCATCACATCAGTTATAACAAGTGAGTGATTAGAAAATACAAGATGCAGCCACATGTTGTATACATCTACTGACATCGCAAGCACTTCATAACCTCTGCAAAAATCCAATTGTAAGTTAAAAATAATTAATGTAAAAATATATTAAACAATATGCATGGATCTGTTCATAAATTTAGTCATAAAAATAAAAGCTCAAATAGATGTAAATGCAACATGGTTTATTATTTTTTAACTGCTTCTGCAAATGCTCATGCCCACATCAGTGATATTGAGGCAAGTTGCTTTTTATGTCTACTTGGGCCGTTATTTTTCTCATTAAATATGTAAAAATTTTGAAACTAACTTTTACCAAAATACGACTTCTTATCAGGCAGCAAAAGCAAAAGCACGATTTTGTCTTTAATCTTCATAATTTTGCGACTAAACGACCAAAAACAGTCTCAACTTTAAAGATGAAAAATTTTCGCCACGTCTGTTTACAAACAGCTGATCGCTGATGACGCAATGTTTATTTTCACAGCTGTTCAATAAATATGTTTCGCGCTCAATAATTTTCGGAAATAAATGCACATTAACGAACTTCTGAACTTGCAATTCCATCAAGGCGTAAAAGTTTAACTTGTAAATCACTTGTGCAGCAAAAAAAACGCAATCTACTATCGTTCTTGGACCAATGAAACGTTACTTCTTTATTTGAGTTTGCATTTGGCAAAAGGTTATTACGCGGTCAAATTATTAGAAAAAATAATTTATTACCCATTCATTGGCACAAAACAAAACCGGAGATAGCCAGCAATAGCTGAATTTCGGCACTGGAAACTTCTGAAAAAATGTTACGTCATAACTAACCACTGAAATCATATTTGGCAAACTCATGAATTATTGCGTCACGTTAATTAGATTCAGAAAACATTACTAATAAATTTTTTAAACAACTGCGGCAAATTAAAACACCAAATTTTATTTTAACTCCAAAAGTGCAATTTTTTCCCCAAATTCATGCCGCAATTGATAACAAAGTATTTTTTTATGGTATCACTTTTCATGACATGGTCGTTAGTGCGTGACCAAATTTCCACAAAAAGCTTGTCAACAAACATTTTTTCACAAATCTCAACGTTTACGTGTGATTTTATGGATTCCTTTTATTCTATGTTTAAATAAATCTCTGTCTGCCTTATCAAGTAACAACACAAACATAATAAAGAGATATTTTACACAATGCAAAACAACACGGACGGATCTAAAAGAAAACTTTATTTACGCCAAAAACATGCACCAGATTTTGAACACAAGCGAAAGCATACATAATAGGATCCACTAAAATAGGACATTTCATTTACTGGAACCATGCCTTCTACAAAACGCATCTTCTATTAAAACTATTTCAGCAACCTTACTGTCTGAGGCGATGCAATGTCAAATGTTTTCAAGCAGGAAGGTTTGTGAAATCAAGGGACACACAAATGAACATATACAGCAATTAGGCTACAAATACAAAGTAGAAACAACAATTGGTGCTGAAAGGATAGGGGTTTGTATCCACATCAGTAAGCCTGTTTGAATCAAAACATAAAAATAACAGCTTGAATTTAAATGTAACATGTCTTATCTTATGTTACCTTCTGAGACCAACACATTACACCCAAAATCAAAAACGGAAAGACACAATCCCACTATACGCACACATGGCTTAAAGAGTGTAAATTTGTAAAGTATATTCTATGACCGGCTTCAATTAAACAGCTTTAAAAACCTACAGTGAAGAAAAAGGTTCAAAAACCAGGGGTTTCCGTACTTTGCCATAACACAAAATACTTGCTGTAAAAAAATTGCATACCCGACACATTAAACCATCAATGCTCTGGTGGATAATCTTGAAAATACCGTATAAAAGTGTGTGTGTGTGTGTGTGTGTGTGTGTGGGGGGGGGGGGGGGGGGGGGGGGGACAAAGAAAATAATCCATCAGTAAATCCAAGCTATGACTCAAATGTTGGTATGTATGTGTCCTTCTGCTACTGTGCAAGCCTGAAATAAGAATACAAAAAGACATTTAGAAATGAAATCAAAGTTTAAAATGTATATGTGGCTTTGCCAAGCATATACTGGTCAAAAATATTTAGCCCCAAGGGTCAGCCTACACTTGCCTAAGAAAATTGGTTTCCAGGCCAAACATAAACAGCTTAGCAATGTGACTTAGTTGTTTTTAGAAACTGACACTGCCTATTACTTAGGTGAAATATATATGTCTAAATAAAACAGTGGACGACTTCAGACTTGTCAAAGTTTTTAGTCTGTCACATATTTGTAAAGTTAAATCCCAACATCCCACCTTTTCTTTGTGTAATTTATCTCCCATTTCCCCAGTTCAGGTAAAGGTTTGTTGCTTAATAACCCTGACTCATCGTTGGACAACTGCTTAGTCACTCACTTTGACAACAATGACTCATCAGTATTTTGTTGCTCAGCATCTGAAAAAGCAATTGTAAGTTCTTAAAAAGCCAAACAAAATAAATACAAACCAGCAAAATGCATAAAAATGTTGACACTTCTTTACAAATTAAATTTGCATAATGAAGTTTGTACTGATGTGTGTAATAAGAAAAACAATAAAGGAATCATAATAAAATAAAAAAGTGTATTCTGAATGTCAATAAATATGATAATAGTAACATATCAAACCTCTGCAAACACCTCAACTAACGGACAAATCATTTGGAAATCGCAGCAAGGGACATTACCTGGATTGTTGTGAAATGTCAAAGTTGAAGGGTCATCAAACTCATCACTGAACGGGATGTCAACATTACTAGGATGCGTCGAATCATCGATTATTTCTACTGTAAACTAGTCGTTTGTAGCAAAATACGAGGTTTTATTCAAATCTGGACTTCCAGGCATGGAGGTGGCACCTTTCTGGGTTTGTTTGAGCTCTTCTGTCACCCGATGGCTAAATGTCCGCCCAAATATGCAACTGTCGGCAGATGCGGAGATTAAGTGAGAGTTGTGGTCGAAAGTGAGAGCAACCGCTACCTCTGAATGCCGGCTGATCATGCAAACACAATCTCCTGCGAGACAAACAAAAGATTCTTGTTAAAAATGTTAATTGGAAAAACAGTTGCAAATACATTAAAGCAATTTAAAAACTGATGCAGAAAAAATGCAAACTTGTAAAAGGCCAGTATTGTGAAATTCCTACCATGAGTAAATTTGCTAGACATACATTTAGTTATTTGACATGAATAAAACATGTTTGATTGAATTAAGTGGAAATACTTATTAATACTGCATAACTGCAAATTGCTTTTCAATTTTCTCATCAAATGCAAACCAACACTGACCTGTGGTGTACGGGAGGACATAGATGTTTTTATCAACACACGAGGTTGCAACAAGCGTTTTGCACCAAAGATGTCATATTCGGTTAAATTGCAGCTGCACGCAACTAGCACTGAATCATCGATGAATAAAATCCACAGTTAGAATGGCTGGGTTTAAAATTTTGTGGATTTGCTTACTCAACAATGTCAATGTCAGCCATCGAGTGTTTCTCAATGTAATGTTGTTCTCAACTGATGTCAGTTGTAGTAGTAGAGAGACTTGTCTGTTCCACAGCTCATGAGTCGAAACTGTAATTATAAATCTGATTTAGACCAAGAATTGTCAGCATCAAGATTAAACAACTATGCTCTCTGTTAAACAACATAATGAGACTAAAAAACAAAAATCACAAAAGTGGTACAAAAACAAATGCAGCTGAAAACTGGACACTTTCACTGTGACTGATATATATATATATATAATTAAGAAAGCTTAGGCAAAGCAAAAAGCAATGTACAAAGAAAGGTTCGGAAAAAAGTCAGATTTTTAAATGTTACACATTTGGTTCAAACAAAGGCAAATCACTTAAACGTGTGTGTTGCATTTGCCAAATTTACCCTTGTTAACTTGTATCATTTAAATTCCAGCGTTTTAATGCAGTTTATTGTAGTTCGTGTAAATGATACTTAGTGCATTGAATTTACATTTTGTGTCAACTGGATGGAAATAGCCACACCAGTGACAGTTTACCTCGGGAAACATTGTTGTCCAGATCACAATAAAAAATTATATAAGACTTGGATTAGATATTCTAGAATCGAAACAACTATTCTAAAATACCTAGTTATACTAGTTTCAACTTCCCTACATGACAGTTTACCTCATAATCTCGGTTCGCAAACTTCACAGCAGTGACGCCAGCAGAATGATCAGCTATCGTGTTGGACGGAATATAATCATCAGTAAAAATCATCTCTACTCGCACTTGCAAGCATCGAACCACGGTGAGAATAATCCATGCTTAATATATCCCCGTCGTGTGACGAAATAAATGATATCCTCTTAAACGTCATAAGGTCGTACACACTAAAAACAAATGATTGGTTGTCATAAAAAACGCAAAACTACTTAGTCTTAAGGATTACAAAAAAACAAATCCAAAATAACAACTTAAAACCAAATTCCAAATTTACTGTGGCTTGGAAAAACAAGCTAAAATAGGTGCAGCCTAGAAACCAGCGATGAAATTACTGATGTATATTTATGATAAAGAGTGTTAAATTGTGTGCAGAATTCCCTAATGTGCCCAGATATAAAGATGACTACAAATTGAATTAGGAAGTATGTTGAATACATACTGCTGGATACTCCCACTCCTGTCGCCAACCGCATGTGTTTGCCGTCATTATGAACAGAAATGCAACGGGCTTCAACCGATGTTTTAGTGTCCGTGGAGTGTTTCTCCATACTTTCCAATAGAATTGTGTGTTCTAGAATCTACAAATATTTAATAACTAACTTATTGCTCGTTCAATACATATATCCTACAAACAGCCACAATATATAATGTTCTTATTGATCGTCCAATACATATATCCTACAAACAGCCACAATATATAAGGTTCGTACACATGTTTGGTCATCGATTTTCCAAATCCTGACTCTGCCGTCATTTGAAACCGAAACAAAACAGCTGACTCAGCACAATCAGAAAGAGTCTGCAAAAACACCATAAGGAAGAAACTATTATTACATGTAAACAGGGTTTTGTGCCCCAGTGATTTAAATCAGTGACAAAAACAAAACAAGAATTTGACTAAATAAATTAAATCAGAAAGACTTTTCTGAATTTGGTTTACATTTATAATTCCACTGTTATAATTAGAGTGGAGCAGACAATTTACACTCACGAGACATGATTACAGCAGCTGACGTTACAACATTTCATTCATTTTCAGCCACTACTGATGATATTTGAATAGTTATAGTATGTCTATTGACATAAGCTTATATACTTTTTGTTATGAATTATGTTATGATCTCCATGGATGTGAGGGATACAGAAACTGACAATGCTTTTTTTGAGCACATTTAACATTTAAAAAAAATAAATCACTAAAAAATGATCAGTCACTGTTTTTCAGTATTTTGGATATCGAAGAGCAGTGTATCCCGATTAATAACATTTATTGTTTACAATTGTCTTTTGTGATGAAATATAATCTTTTTAGTGATGTAACTTCAATATATGTATGTTACAAAAACAAACCTTGATTTCCTAGACACACGAGCTGTGAAACCTGGAAACTGAAGTGACATTTGGTTTTTCAAAATCCTGCACATCAGTTATAACAAGTGAGTGATCAGAAAATACAAGATGCAGCCACATGTTGTAGACATCTACTGACATCGCAAGCACTTCATAACCTCTGCAAAAATCCAATTGTAAGTTCAAAATAATTAATGTAAAAATATATTAAACAATATGCATGGATCTGTTCATAAATTTAGTCATAAAAATAAAAGCTCAAATAGATGTAAATGCAACATGGTTTATTATTTTATAACTGCTTCTGCAAATGCTCATGCCCACATCAGTGATATTAAGGCAAGTTGCTTTTTATGTCTACTTGGGCCGTTATTTTTCTCATTAAATATGTAAAAATTTTGAAACTAACTTTTACCAAAATACGACTTCTTATCAGGCAGCAAAAGCAAAAGCACGATTTTGTCTTTAATCTTCATAATTTTGCGACTAAACGACCAAAAACAGTCTCAACTTTAAAAATGAAAATTTTTCGCCACGTCTGTTTACAAACAGCTGATCGCTGATGACGCAATGTTTATTTTCACAGCTGTTCAATAAATATGTTTCGCGCTCAATAATTTTCGGAAATAAATGCACATTAACGAACTTCTGAACTTGCAATTCCATCAAGGCGTAAAAGTTTAACTTGCAAATCACTTGTGCAGCAAAAAAAACGCAATCTACTATCGTTCTTGGACCAATGAAACGTTACTTCTTTATTTGAGTTTGCATTTGGCAAAAGATCATCACGCGGTCAAATTTTTATGAAAAAGAATTTATTGCCCATTCATTGGCGCAAAACAAAACCGGAGATAGCCAGCAATAGCTGAATTTCGGCACTGGAAACTTCTGAAAAAATGTTACGTCATAACTAACCACTGAAATCATATTTGGCAAACTCATGAATTATTGCGTCACGTTAATTAGATTCAGAAAACATTACTAATAAATTTTTCAAACAACTGCGGTAAATTAAAACACCAAATTTTATTTTAACTCCAAAAGTGCAATTTTTTCCCCAAATTCATGCCGCAATTGATAACAAAGTATTTTTTTATGGTATCACTTTTCATGACACGGTCGTTAGTGCGTGACCAAATTTCCACAAAAAGCTTGTCAACAAACATTTTTTCACAAATCTCAACGTTTACATGTGATTTTATGGATTCCTTTTATTCTATGTTTAAATAAATCTCTGTCTGCCTTATCAAGTAACAACACAAACATAATAAAGAGATATTTTACACAATGCAAAACAACACGGACGGATCTAAAAGAAAACTTTATTTACGCCAAAAATATGCACCAGATTTTGAACACAAGCGAAAGCATACATATTAGGATCAACTAAAATAGGACATTTCATTTACTGGAACCATGCCTTCTACAAAACACACCTTCTATTAAAACTATTTCAGCAACCTTACTGTCTGAGGCGATGCAATGTCAAATGTTTTCAAGCAGGAAGGTTTGTGAAATCAAGGGACACACTAATGAACATATACAGCAATTAGGCTACAAATACAAAGTAGAAACAACTTAAACAATTGGTGCAGAAAACATAGGGGTTTATATCTACATAAGTTAGCCTGTTTGAATCAAAACATAAAAATAACAGCTTGAATTTAAATGTAACATGTCTTATCTTATGTTACCTTCTGAGACCAACACATTACACCCAAAATCAAAAATGGAAAGACACAATCCCACTATACGCACACATGGCTTAAAGAGTGTAAATTTGGAAAGTATATTCTATGACCGGCTTCAATTAAACAGCTTTAAAAACCTACAGTGAAGAAAAAGGTGCAAAAACCAGGGGTTTCCGTACTTTGCCATAACACAAAACACTTGCTGTAAAAAAATTGCATACCCGACACATTAAACCATCAATGCTCTAGTGGATAATCTTGAAAATACCATATATAAGTGTGTGTGTGTGGGGGGGGGGACAAAGAAAATAATCCATCAGTAAATCCAAGCTGTGACTCAAATGTTGGTATGTATGTGTCCTTCTGCTACTGTGCAAGCCTGAAATAAGAATACAAAAAGACATTTAGAAATGAAATCAAAGTTTAAAATGTATATGTGGCTTTGCCAAGCATATACTGGTCAAAAATATTTAGCCCCAAGGGTCAGCCTACACTTGCCTAAGAAAATTGGTTTCCAGGCCAAACATAAACAGCTTAGCAATGTGACTTTTTAGAAACTAACACTGCCTATTACTTAGGTGAAATATATATGTCTAAATAAAACAGTGGACGACTTCAGACTTGTCAAAGTTTTTAGTCTGTCACATATTTGTAAAGTTAAATCCCAACATCCCACCTTTTCTTTGTGTAATTTATCTCCCATTTCCCTAGTTCAGGTAAAGGTTTGTTGCTTAATAACCCTGACTCATCGTTGGACAACTGCTTAGTCACTCACTTTGACAACAATGACTCATCAGTATTTTGTTGCTCAGCATCTGAAAAAGCAATTGTAAGTTCTTAAAAAGCAAAACAAAATAAATACAAACCAGCAAAATGCATAAAAATGTTGACACTTCTTTACAAATTAAATTTGCATAATGAAGTTTGTACTGATGTGTGTAATAAGAAAAACAATAAAGGAATCATAATAAAATAAAAAAGTGTATTCTGAATGTCAATAAATATGATAATAGTAACATATCAAACCTCTGCAAACACCTCAACTAACGGACAAATCATTTGGAAATCGCAGCAAGGGACATTACCTGGATTGTTGTGAAATGTCAAAGTTGAAGGGTCGTCAAACTCATCACTGAACGGGATGTCAACATTACTAGGATGCGTCGAATCATCGATTATTTCTACTGTAAACTAGTCGTTTGTAGCAAAATACGAGGTTTTATTCAAATCTGGACTTCCAGGCATGGAGGTGGCACCTTTCTGGGTTTGTTTGAGCTCTTCTGTCACCCGATGGCTAAATGTCCGCCCAAATATGCAACTGTCGGCAGATGCGGAGATTAAGTGAGAGTTGTGGTCGAAAGTGAGAGCAACCGCTACCTCTGAATGCCGGCTGATCATGCAAACACAATCTCCTGCGAGACAAACAAAAGATTCTTGTTAAAAATGTTAATTGGAAAAACAGTTGCAAATACATTAAAGCAATTTAAAAACTGATGCAGAAAAAATGCAAACTTGTAAAAGGCCAGTATTGCATAAAACATGTTTGATTAATTTAAGTGGAAATGCTTATTAATATTGTATAACTGCAATGCAAACCAACACTGACCTGTGGTGTACGGGAAACATAGATGTTTTTATCAACACACGAGGTTGCAACAAGCGTTTTGCACCAAAGATGTCATATTCGGTTAAATTGCAGCTGCACGCAACTAGCACTGAATCATCGATGAATAAAATCCACAGTTAGAATGGCTGGGTTTAAAATTTTGTGGATTTGCTTACTCAACAATGTCCATGTCAGCCATCGAGTGTTTCTCAATGTAATGTTGTTCTCAACTGATGTCAGTTGTAGTAGTAGAGAGACTTGTCTGTTCCACAGCTCATTAGTCGAAACTGTAATTATAAATCTGATTTAGACCAAGAATTGTCAGCATCAAGATTAAACAATCATGCTCTCTGTTAAACAACATAATGAGACTAAAACACAAAAATCGCAAAAGTGGTACAAAAACAAATGCAGCTGAAAACTGGACACTTTCACTGTGACTGATATATATATATATATAATTAAAAAAGCTTAGGCAAAGCAAAAAGCAATGTACAAAGAAAGGTTCGGAAAAAAGTCAGATTTTCAAATCTTACATATTTGGTTCAACAAAGGCAAATCACTTAAACGTGTGTGTTGCATTTGCCAAATTTACCCTTGTTAACTTGTATCATTCAAATTTCAGCGTTTTAATGCAGTTTATTGTAGTTCGTGTAAATGATACTTAGTGCATTGAATTTACATTTTGTGTCAACTGAATGGAAATAGCCACACCAGTGACAGTTTACCTCGGGAAACATTGTTGTCCAGATCACAATAAAAAATTATATAAGATTTGGATTAGATATTCTAGAATCGAAACAACTATTCTAAAATACCTACTTATACTAGTTTCAACTTCCCTACATGACAGTTTACCTCATAATCTCGGTTCGCAAACTTCACAGCAGTGACGGCAGCAGAATGATCATCTATCGTGTTGGACGGAATATAATCATCAGTAAACATGTGAACACATCAATCTCTACTCGCGCTTGCAAGCATTGAACCACGGTGAGAATAATCCATGCTTAATATATCCCCGTCGTGTGACGAAATAAATGATATCCTCTTAAACGTCATAAGGTCGTACACACTAAAAACAAATGATTGGTTGTCATAAAAAATGCAAAACTATTTAGTCTTGAGGATTACAAAAAAACAAATCAAAAATAACAACTTAAAACCAAATTCCAAATTTACTGTGGATTGGAAAAACAAGCTAAAATAGGTGCATCCTAGAAACCAGCGATGAAATTACTGATGCATATTTATGATAAAGAGTGTTAAATTGTGTGCAGAATTCCCTAATGTGCCCAGACATAAAGATGACTACAAATTGAATTAGGAAGTATGTTGAATACATACTGCTGGATACTCCCACTCCTGTCGCCAACCGCATGTGTTTGTCGTCATTATAAACAGAAATGCAACGTGCTTCAACCGATGTTTTAGTGTCCGTGGAGTGTTTCTCCATACTTTCCAATAGAATTGTGTGTTTCAGAACCTACAAATATTTAATAACTAACTTATTGCTCGTTCAATACATATATCCTACAAACAGCCACATTATATAATGTTCTTATTGATCGTCCAATACATATATCCTACAAACAGCCACAATATATAAGGTTCGTACACATGCTTGGTCATCGATTTTCCAAATCCTGACTCTGCCGTCATTTGAAACCGAAACAAAACAGCTGACTCAGCACAATCAGAAAGAGTCTGCAAAAACACCATAAGGAAGAAACTATTATTACATGTAAACAGGGTTTTGTGCCCCAGTGATTTAAATCAGTGACAAAAACAAAACAAGAATTTGACTAAATAAATTAAATCAGAAAGACTTTTCTTAATTTGGTTTACATTTATAATTCCACTGTTATAATTAGTGTGGAGCAGACAATTTACACTCATGAGACATGATTACAGCAGCTGATGTTACAACATTTCATTCATTTTCAGCCACTAATGATGATATTTGAATAGTTATAGTATGTCTATTGACATAAGCTGATATACTTTTTGTTATGATCTCCATGGATGTGAGGGGTACACAAACTGACGATGCTTTTTTTGAGCACATTTAACATTTAAAAAAATAAATCACTAAAAAATGATCAGTCACTGTTTTTCAGTATTTTGGATATCGAAGAGCAGTATGTCCCGATTAATAACATTTATTGTTTACAATTGTCTTTTGTGATGAAATATAATTTTTTTAGTGATGTAACTTCAATATATGTATGTTCCAAAGACAAACCTTGATATCCCAGACACACGAGCTGTGAAACCTGGAAACTGAAGTGAAATTTGGTTTTTCAAAATCCATCACATCAGTTACAACAAGTGAGTGATCAGAAAATACAGGATGCAGCCACATGTTGTAGACATCTACTGACATCGCAAGCACTTCATAACCTCTGCAAAAATCCAATTGTAAGTTCAAAATAATTAATGTAAAAATATATTAAACAATATGCATGGATCTGTTCATAAATTTAGTCATAAAAATAAAAGCTCAAATAGATGTAAATGCAACATGGTTTATTATTTTATAACTGCTGCAAATTCTCATGCCCACATCAGTGATATTGAGGCAAGTTGCTTTTTATGTCTACTTGGGCCGTTATTTTTCTCATTAAATATGTAAAAATTTTGAAACTAACTTTTACCAAAATACGACTTCTTATCAGGCAGCAAAAGCAAAAGCACGATTTTGTCTTTAATCTTCATAATTTTGCGACAAAACGACCAAAAACAGTCTCAACTTTAAAGATGAAAATTTTTCGCCACGTCTGTTTACAACCAGCTGATCGCTGATGACGCAATGTTTATTTTCACAGCTGTTCAATAAATATGTTTCGCGCTTAATAATTTTCGGAAATAAATGCACATTAACGAACTTCTGAACTTGCAATTCCATCAAGGCGTAAAAGTTTAACTTGTAAATCACTTGTGCAGCAAAAAAACGCAATCTACTATCGTTCTTGGACCAATGAAACGTTACTTCTTTATTTGAGTTTGCATTTGGCAAAAGGTCATCACGCGGTCAAATTTTTATGAAAAAGAATTTATTGCCCATTCATTGGCACAAAACAAAATCGGAGATAGCCAGCAATAGCTAAATTTCGGCACTGGAAACTTCTGAAAAAATGTTACGTCATAACTAACCACTGAAATCATATTTGGGAAACTCATGAATTATTGCGTCACGTTAAATAGATTCAGAAAACATTACTAATACTTTTTTTAAACATTTGCGGTAAATTAAAACACAAAATTTTATTTTAACTCCAAAAGTGCAATTTTTTCCCCAAATTCATGCCGCAATTGATAACACAGTATTTTTTTATGGTATCACTTTTCATGACATGGTCGTTAGTGCGTGACCAAATTTCCACAAAAAGCTTGTCAACAAACATTTTTTGACAAATCTCAACGTGTACATGTGATTTTATGGATTCCTTTTATTCTATGTTTAAATAAATCTCTGTCTGCCTTATCAAGTAACAACACAAACATAATAAAGAGATATTTTACACAATGCAAAACAACACGGACGGATCTAAAAGAAAACTTTTATTTCTGCCAAAAACATGCACCAGATTTTGAACACAAGCGAAAGCATACATAATAGGATCCACTAAAATAGGACATTTCATTTACTGGAACCATGCCTTCTACAAAACACATCTTCTATTAAAACTATTTCAGCAACCTCACTGTCTGAGGCGATGCAATGTCAAATGTTTTCAAGCAGGAAGGTTTGTGAAATCAAGGGACACACTAATGAACATATACAGCAATTAGGCTGCAAATACAAAGTAGAAACAACAATTGGTGCTGAAAGGATAGGGGTTTATATCCACATAAGTTAGCCTGTTTGAATCAAAACATAAAAATAACAGCTTGAATTTAAATGTAACATGTCTTATCTTATGTTACCTTCTGAGACCAACACATCACACCCAAAATCAAAAACGAAAAGACACAATCCCACTATACGCACACATGGCTTAAAGAGTGTAAATTTGGAAAGTAGATTCTATGACCGGCTTCAATTAAACAGCTTTAAAAACCTACAGTGAAGAAAAAGGTTCAAAAACCAGGGGTTTCCGTACTTTGCCATAACACAAAACACTTGCTGTAAAAAAATTGCATACCCGACACATTAAACCATCAATGCTCTGGTGGATAATCTTGAAAATACCGTATAAAAGTGTGTGTGTGGGGGGGGGGGACAAAGAAAATAATCCATCAGTAAATCCAAGCTATGACTCAAATGTTGGTATGTATGTGTCCTTCTGCTACTGTGCAAGCCTGAAATAAGAATACAAAAAGACATTTAGAAATGAAATCAAAGTTTAAAATGTATATGTGGCTTTGTCAAGCATATACTGGTCAAAAATATTTAGCCCCAAGGGTCAGCCTACACTTGCCTAAGAAAATTGGTTTCCAGGCCAAACATAAACAGCTTAGCAATATGACTTAGTAGTTTTTAGAAACTAACACTGCCTATTACTTAGGTGAAATATATATGTCTAAATAAAACAGTGGACAACTTCAGACTTGTCAAAGTTTTTAGTCTGTCACATATTTGTAAAGTTAAATCCCAACATCCCACCTTTTCTTTGTGTAATTTATCTCCCATTTCCCTAGTTCAGGTAAAGGTTTGTTGCTTAATAACCCTGACTCATCGTTGGACAACTGCTTAGTCACTCACTTTGACAACAATGACTCATCAGTATTTTGTTGCTCAGCATCTGAAAAAGCAATTGTAAGTTCTTAAAAAGCCAAACAAAATAAATACAAACCAGCAAAATGCATAAAAATGTTGACACTTCTTTACAAATTAAATTTGCATAATGAAGTTTGTGCTGATGTGTGTAATAAGAAAAACAATAAAGGAATCATAATAAAATAAAAAAGTGTATTCTGAATGTCAATAAATATGATAATAGTAACATATCACACCAGCCAAAACAGTGGTCATTCTGTTTAAATCAAGGAAAAAATATCAAGATACAAAAAAAAATTATAAGTTTAAATATGTGATAAAATAAAATTATTTCGGAAAACATAAATAATGTCTTTCCTAATGCAGGATATTTTCTGGGATCATTACCAAAGCAACTCTGCAAACACTTCAACTAACAGACAAATCATTTGGAAATCGCAGCAAGGGACATTACCTGGATTGTTGTGAAATGTCAAAGTTGAAGGGTCGTCAAACTCATCACTGAACGGGATGTCAACATTACTAGGATGCGTCGAATCATCGATTATTTCTACTGTAAACTAGTCGTTTGTAGCAAAATACGAGGTTTTATTCAAATCTGGACTTCCAGGCATGGAGGTGGCACCTTTCTGGGTTTGTTTGAGCTCTTCTGTCACCCGATGGCTAAATGTCCGCCCAAATATGCAACTGTCGGCAGATGCGGAGATTAAGTGAGAGTTGTGGTCGAAAGTGAGAGCAACCGCTACCTCTGAATGCCGGCTGATCATGCAAACACAATCTCCTGCGAGACAAACCAAAGATTCTTGTTAAAAATGTTAATTGGAAAAACAGTTGCAAATACATTAAAGCAATTTAAAAACTGATGCAGAAAAAATGCAAACCTGTAAAAGGCCAGTATTGTGAAATTTCTACCATGAGTAAATTTGCTAGACATACATTTAGTCATTTGACATGAATAAAACATGTTTGATAGAATTAAGTGGAAATACTTATTAATACTGCATAACTGCAAATTGCTTTTCAATTTTCTCATCAAATGCAAACCAACACTGACCTGTGGTGTACGGGAGGACATAGATGTTTTTATCAACACACAAGGTTGCAACAAGCGTTTTGCACCAAAGATGTCATATTTGGTTAAATTGCAGCTGCACGCAACTAGCACTGAATCATCGATGAATAAAATCCACAGTTAGAATGGCTGGGTTTAAAATCTTGTGGATTTGCTTACTCAACAATGTCCATGTCAGCCATCGAGTGTTTCTCAATGTAATGTTGTTCTCAACTGATGTCAGTTGTAGTAGTAAAGAGACTTGTCTGTTCCACAGCTCATTAGTCGAAACTGTAATTATAAATCTGATTTAGACCAAGAATTGTCAGCATCAAGATTAAACAACTATGCTCTCTGTTAAACAACATAATGACACTAAAACACAAAAATCACAAAAGTGGTACAAAAACAAATGCAGCTGAAAACTGGACACTTTCACTGTGACTGATATATATATATATATATATATATATATATATATAATTAAAAAAGCTTAGGCAAAGCAAAATGCAATGTACAAAGAAAGGTTCGGAAAAAAGTCAGATTATTAAATGTGACACATTTGGTTCAAAGGCAAATCACTTAAACATGCGTGTTTCATTTTCCAAATTTACCCTTGTTAACTTGTATGATTTAGATTCCAGCGTTTTAATGCAGTTTATTGTAGTTCGTGTAAATGATACTTAGTGCATTGAATTTACATTTTGTGTCAACTGGGTCGAATTAGCCAAATGGACGGAATATAATCATCAGTAAACATGTGAACACATCGATCTCTACTCGCGCTTGCAAGCATCGAACCACGGTGAGAATAATCCATGCTTAATATATCCCCGTCAGGTGACGAAATAAATGATATCCTCTTAAACTTCATAAGGTCGTACACACTAAAAACAAATGATTGGTTGTCATAAAAAACGCAAAACTATTTAGTCTTAAGGATTACAAAAAAACAAATCCAAAATAACAACTTAAAACCAAATTCCAAATTTACTGTGGCTTAGAAAAACAAGCTAAAATAGGTGCAGTCTAGAAACCAGCGATGAAATTACTGATGCATATTTATGATAAAGAGTGTTAAATTGTGTGCAGAATTCCCCAATGTGCCCAGACATAAAGATGACTACAAATTGAATTAGGAAGTATGTTGAATACATACTGCTGGATACTCCCACTCCTGTCGCCAACCACATGTGTTTGCCGTCATTATGAACTGAAATGCAACGTGCTTCAACCGATGTTTTAGTGTCCGTGAAGTGTTTCTCCATACTTTCCAATAGAATTGTGTGTTTCAGAACCTACAAATATTTAATAACTAACTTATTGCTCGTTCAATACATATAGTCAAATGGGGTAAAAAAAATTTTTGCTGAAGTTGGGGTAAAAAAAACAATACCTTCACAGCTAAACCAAAAATTTTTTTTAAATGGTTTCTTTTTCATAGGATGTATTTATTCTCTACCAACAAAATAAGCCATAAACCATTCTCAGATTTTGTTTGCAGGCAATGTTCTGCAGGTTGAAACAACAGTAGTAAAATTCGTATGTTAAAAAGTCTTCAACAACCTTTAAAAACTTTCCTGCAGATTTTTTATTACAAGTTTGGTGTCAATGACCTTTGTTCTGTGTTGTGTCATAACTATGACCTAATAAACAAAAAAGACTCCACTTGGCTAGCTTCTAAATTTTTTCAGTTATCTTGTTGTTTGTTTTTACCCCAAACGGTTCTATAGGAATGGGGTAATAAAAAACTATGTATTTTTTGCACCCCAAAAATTTTTTTTGCCCAAACATTTTTATTTGTCACCTGGAAGTTTAGAAAATAAAAAAGAAAGCCTATAAAACATGTACTTAAACCAAACTTGTATAAAATTTCTTTGAGGCCCAGTTTTGGAGAAATTTTTACCAAAAAGTATACCTGCATGGATAAAAGTACAAATTGGGATCCAGGTGTAAAGAAAAATGCTACTAAGTAAGAAAAACAGGTTATCAAATCATTATGTGGCAATTCAAGCAGTTTGGGGTAGAAAATTAAACTTTATTTTAATAAGGTTTTAGGTTACATGACCAGTCAGCAAGTGGGTGAGCTCTATTTAAACCTAGTTGCATACCAACAAAAGACTGGAAAATGACAAAAAAGACCAAATCAAAGGCAATAAATGCAGTGCAATAAAGGTACAAAGCCATGGAAAGTCTTAGCCCCAATTTGAAAGTGTTTTATTAATTTACAAACAGTTTACTAACTGCTGTAAGTTTGGTTTGTAAAAATTCGAAAACAAAGAATTTTTATGTGGCTCGTGTTTTTTTGGCTTATTTATTGTAACAGAGTTATTAATGAAATTTCTGTCTTATGTTTGACTTTAAGATGGTTGATTAAGTTCATATAACTGAATTGAAGTTCCAACTGCCACTCAATTTTTTTTGAATGGTCCTAATGTCCACTTGTTGTTTTTTTACCCCGACATTGTTTTTTTTTGTACCTTTTTCGGGTTAAAAAAGAAGAACAGTTTTTGTCAAATATTTTTTTTGTTTATTAGTAAAATCAAAAACTTGTCACATAACTATAAAAGTAGTCCTATCAGCTTTGTTGGGAAGAAAAACTGACATTTTGTTGCCTAAAATAAAAGTTTGGTAACAAAGTTTCAAAAAATTGTTTTTTTTTATCCCACTTGACTATATATCCTACAAACAGCCACAATATATAATGTTCTTATTGATCGTCCAATACATATATCCTACAAACAGCCACAATATATAAGGTTCGTACACATGTTTGGTCATCGATTTTCCAAATCCTGACTCTGCCGTCATTTGAAACCGAAACAAAACAGCTGACTCAGCACAATCAGAAAGAGTCTGCAAAAACACCATAAGGAAGAAACTATTATTACATGTAAACAGGGTTTTGTGCCCCAGTGATTTAAATCAGTGACAAAAACAAAACAAGAATTTGACTAAATAAATTAAATCACAAAGACTTTTCTGAATTTGGTTTACATTTATAATTCCACTGTTATAATTAGTGTGGAGCAGACAATTTACACTCATGAGACATGATTACAGCAGCTGACGTTACAACATTTCATTCATTTTCAGCCACTACTGATGATATTTGAATAGTTATAGTATGTCTATTGACATAAGCTTATATACTTTTTGTTATGAATTATGTAATGATCTCCATGGATGTGAGGGGTACAGAAACTGACGATGCTTTTTTGAGCACATTTAACATTAAAAAAAATCACTAAAAAATGATCAGTCACTGTTTTTAAGTATTTTGGATATCGAAGAGCAGTGTGTCCCGATTAATAACATTTATTGTTTACAATTGTCTTTTGTGATGAAATATAATTTTTTTAGTGATGTAACTTCATGTATGTTACAAAGACAAACCTTGATTTCCTAGACACACGAGCTGTGAAACCTGGAAACTGAAGTGACATTTGGTTTTTCAAAATCCATCACATCAGTTATAACAAGTGAGTGATTAGAAAATACAAGATGCAGCCACATGTTGTAGACATCTACTGACATCGCAAGCACTCCATAACCTCTGCAAGAATCCAATTGTAAGTTCAAAATAATTAATGTAAAAATATATTAAACAATATGCATGGATCTGTTCATAAATTTAGTCATAAAAATAAAAGCTCAAATAGATGTAAATGCAACATGGTTTATTATTTTATAACTGCTTCTGCAAATGCTCATGCCCACATCAGTGATATTGAGGCAAGTTGCTTTTTATGTCTACTTGGGCCGTTATTTTTCTCATTAAATATGTAAAAATTTTGAAACTAACTTTTACCAAAATACGACTTCTTATCAGGCAGCAAAAGCAAAAGCAAAAGCACGATTTTGTCTTTAATCTTCATAATTTTGCGACAAAACGACCAAAAACAGTCTCAACTTTAAAGATGAAAATTTTTCGCCACGTCTGTTTACAAACAGCTGATCGCTGATGACGCAATGTTTATTTTCACAGCTGTTCAATAAACATGTTTCGCGATCAATAATTTAAATCAATGAAATAAATGCACATTAACGAACTTCTGAACTTGCAATTCCATCAAGGCGTAAAAGTTTAACTTGTAAATCACTTGTGCAGCAAAAAAACGCAATCTACTATCGTTCTTGGACCAATGAAACGTTACTTCTTTATTTGAGTTTGCATTCGGCAAAAGGTTATCACGCGGTCAAATTATTAGGAAAAATAATTTATTACCCATTCATTGGCACAAAACAAAACCGGAGATAGCCAGCAATAGCTGAATTTCGGCACTGGAAATTTCTGAAAAAATGTTACGTCATAACTAACCACTGAAATCATATTTGGCCAACTCATGAATTATTGCGTCACGTTAATTAGATTCAGAAAACATTACTAATAATTTTTTAAACAACTGCGGTAAATTAAAACACCAAACATTATTTTAACTCCAAAAGTGCAATTTTTTCCCCAAATTCATGCCGCAATTGATAACAAAGTATTTTTTTATGGTATCACTTTTCATGACATGGTCGTTAGTGCGTGACCAAATTTCCACAAAAAGCTTGTCAACAAACATTTTTTGACAAATCTCAACGTTTACATGTGATTTTATGGATTCCTTTTATTCTACGTTTAAATAAATCTCTGTCTGCCTTATCAAGTAACAGCACAAACATAATAAAGAGATATTTTACACAATGCAAAACAACACGGAAGGATCTAAAAGAAAACTTTATTTACGCCAAAAACATGCACCAGATTTTGAACACAAGCGAAAGCATACATAATAGGATCCACTAAAATAGGACATTTCATTTACTGGAACCATGCCTTCTACAAAACACATCTTCTATTAAAACTATTTCAGCAACCTTACTGTCTGAGGCGATGCAATGTCAAATGTTTTCAAGCAGGAAGGTTTGTGAAATCAAGGGACACACTAATGAACATATACAGCAATTAGACTACAAATACAAAGTAGAAACAACAATTGGTGCAGAAAACATAGGGGTTTGTATCAACATAAGTAAGCCTGTTTGATCAAAACATAAAAATAACAGCTTGAATTTAAATGTAACATGTCTTATCTTATGTTACCTTCTGAGACCAACACATTACACCCAAAATCAAAAACGGAAAGACACGATCCCACTATACACACACATGGCTTAAAGAGTGTAAATTTGTAAAGTATATTCTATGACCGGCTTCAATTAAACAGCTTTAAAAACCTACAGTGAAGAAAAAGGTGCAAAAACCAGGGGTTTCCGTACTTTGCCATAACACAAAACACTTGCTGTAAAAAAATTGCATACCCGACACATTAAACCATCAATGCTCTGGTGGATAATCTTGAAAATACCAGATAAAAGTGTGTGTGTGTGTGGGGGGGGACAAAGAAAATAATCCATCAGTAAATCCAAGCTATGACTCAAATGTTGGTATGTATGTGTCCTTCTGCTACTGTGCAAGCCTGAAATAAGAATACAAAAAGACATTTAGAAATGAAATCAAAGTTTAAAATGTATATGTGGCTTTGCCAAGCATATACTAGTCAAAAATATTTAGCCCCAAGGGTCAGCCTACACTTGCCTAAGAAAATTGGTTTCCAGGCCAAACATAAACAGCTTAGCAATGTGACTTAGTTGTTTTCAGAAACTAACACTGCCTATTACTGCTTGTCAAAGTTTTTAGTCTGTCACATATTTGTAAAGTTAAATCCCAACATCCCACCTTTTCTTTGTGTAATTTATCTCCCATTTCCCCAGTTCAGGTAAAGGTAACCCTGACTCATCGTTGGACAACTGCTTAGTCACTCACTTTGACAACAATGACTCATCAGTATTTTGTTGCTCAGCATCTGAAAAAGCAATTGTAAGTTCTTAAAAAGCCAAACAAAATAAATACAAACCAGCAAAATGCATAAAAATGTTGACACTTCTTTACAAATTAAATTTGCATAATGAAGTTTGTACTGATGTGTGTAATAAGAAAAACAATAAAGGAATCATAATAAAATAAAAAAGTGTATTCTGAATGTCAATAAATATGATAATAGTAACATATCAAACCTCTGCAAACACCTCAACTAACGGACAAATCATTTGGAAATCGCAGCAAGGGACATTACCTGGATTGTTTTGAAATGTCAAAGTTGAAGGGTCGTCAAACTCATCACTGAACGGGATGTCAACATTACTAGGATGCGTCGAATCATCGATTATTTCTACTGTAAACTAGTCGTTTGTAGCAAAATACGAGGTTTTATTCAAATCTGGACTTCCAGGCATGGAGGTGGCACCTTTCTGGGTTTGTTTGAGCTCTTCTGTCACCCGATGGCTAAATGTCCGCCCAAATATGCAACTGTCGGCAGATGCGGAGATTAAGTGAGAGTTGTGGTCGAAAGTGAGAGCAACCGCTACCTCTGAATGCCGGCTGATCATGCAAACACAATCTCCTGCGAGACAAACAAAAGATTCTTGTTAAAAATTTTAATTGGAAAAACAGTTGCAAATACATTAAAGCAATTTAAAAACTGATGCAGAAAAAATGCAAACTTGTAAAAGGCCAGTATTGTGAAATTCCTACCATGAGTAAATTTGCTAGACACACATTAATCATTTGACATGAATAAAACATGTTTGATTGAATTAAGTGGAAATACTTATTAATACTGCATAACTGCAAATTGCTTTTCAATTTTCTCAACAAATGCAAACCAACACTGACCTGTGGTGTACGGGAGGACATAGATGTTTTTATCAACACACGAGCTTGCAACAAGCATTTTGCACCAAAGATGTCATATTCGGTTAAATTGCAGCTGCACGCAACTAGCACTGAATCATCGATGAATAAAATCCACAATTAGAATGGCTGGGTTTAAAATTTTGTGGATTTGCTTACTCAACAATGTCCATGTCAGCCATCGAGTGTTTCTCAATGTAATGTTGTTCTCAACTGATGTCAGTTGTAGTAGTAAAGAGACTTGTCTGTTCCACAGCTCATTAGTCGAAACTGTAATTATAAATCTGATTTAGACCAAGAATTGTCAGCATCAAGATTAAACAACTATGCTCTCTGTTAAACAACATAATGACACTAAAACACAAAAATCACAAAAGTGGTACAAAAACAAATGCAGCTGAAAACTGGACACTTTCACTGTGACTGATATATATATATATATATATATATATATAATTAAAAAAGCTTAGGCAAAGCAAAATGCAATGTACAAAGAAAGGTTCGGAAAAAAGTCAGATTTTTAAATGTTACACATTTGGTTCAAAGGCAAATCACTTAAACATGCGTGTTTCATTTTCCAAATTTACCCTTGTTTACTTGTATGATTTAGATTCCAGCGTTTTAATGCAGTTTATTGTAGTTCGTGTAAATGATACTTAGTGCATTGAATTTACATTTTGTGTCAACTGGGTCGAATTAGCCAAATGGACGGAATAGAATCATCAGTAAACATGTGAACACATCGATCTCTACTCGCGCTTGCAAGCATCGAACCACGGTGAGAATAATCCATGCTTAATATATCCCCGTCGTGTGACGAAATAAATGATATCCTCTTAAACGTCATAAGGTCGTACACACTAAAAACAAATGATTGGTTGTCATAAAAAACGCAAAACTATTTAGTCTTAAGGATTACAAAAAAACAAATCCAAAATAACAACTTAAAACCAAATTCCAAATTTACTGTGGCTTGGAAAAACAAGCTAAAATAGGTGCAGCCTAGAAACCAGCGATGAAATTACTGATGCATATTTATGATAGAGTGTTAAATTGTGTGCAGAATTCCCCGATGTGCCCAGACATAAAGATGACTACAAATTGAATTAGGAAGTATGTTGAATACATACTGCTGGATACTCCCACTCCTGTCGCCAACCACATGTGTTTGCCGTCATTATGAACAGAAATGCAACGTGCTTCAACCGATGTTTTAGTGTCCGTGAAGTGTTTCTCCATACTTTCCAATAGAATTGTGTGTTTCAGAACCTACAAATATTTAATAACTAACTTATTGCTCGTTCAATACATATATCCTACAAACAGCCACAATATATAATGTTCTTATTGATCGTCCAATACATATATCCTACAAACAGCCACAATATATAAGGTTCGTACACATGTTTGGTCATCGATTTTCCAAATCCTGACTCTGCCGTCATTTGTAACCGAAACAAAACAGCTGACTCAGCACAATCAGAAAGAGTCTGCAAAAACACCATAAGGAAGAAACTATTATTACATGTAAACAGGGTTTTGTGCCCCAGTGATTTAAATCAGTGACAAAAACAAAACAAGAATTTGACCAAATAAATTAAATCAGAAAGACTTTTCTGAATTTGGTTTACATTTATAATTCCACTGTTATAATTAGTGTGGAGCAGACAATTTACACTCATGAGACATGATTGCAGCAGCTGACGTTACAACATTTCATTCATTTTCAGCCACTACTGATGATATTTGAATAGTTATAGTATGTCTATTGACATAAGCCTATATACTTTTTGTTATGAATTATGTAATGATCTCCAAGGATGTGAGGGGTACAGAAACTGACGATGCTTTTTTTGAGCACATTTAACATTAAAAAAAAATCACTAAAAAATGATCAGTCACTGTTTTTAAGTATTTTGGATATCGAAGAGCAGTGTGTCCCGATTAATAACATTTATTGTTTACAATTGTCTTTTGTGATGAAATATAATTTTTTTAGTGATGTAACTTCAATATATGTATGTTACAAAGACAAACCTTGATTTCCTAGACACACGAGCTGTGAAACCTGGAAACTGAAGTGACATTTGATTTTTCAAAATCCATCACATCAGTTATAACAAGTGAGTGATTAGAAAATACAAGATGCAGCCACATGTTGTAGACATCTACTGACATCGCAAGCACTTCATAACCTCTGCAAGAATCCAATTGTAAGTTCAAAATAATTAATGTAAAAATATATTAAACAATATGCATGGATCTGTTCATAAATTTAGTCATAAAAATAAAAGCTCAAATAGATGTAAATGCAACATGGTTTATTATTTTATAACTGCTTCTGCAAATGCTCATGCCCACATCAGTGATATTGAGGCAAGTTGCTTTTTATGTCTACTTGGGCCGTTATTTTTCTCATTAAATATGTAAAAATTTTGAAACTAACTTTTACCAAAATACGACTTCTTATCAGGCAGCAAAAGCAAAAGCAAAAGCACGATTTTGTCTTTAATCTTCATAATTTTGCGACAAAACGACCAAAAACAGTCTCAACTTTAAAGATGAAAATTTTTCGCCACGTCTGTTTACAAACAGCTGATCGCTGATGACGCAATGTTTATTTTCACAGCTGTTCAATAAACATGTTTCGCGATCAATAATTTAAATCAATGAAATAAATGCACATTAACGAACTTCTGAACTTGCAATTCCATCAAGGCGTAAAAGTTTAACTTGTAAATCACTTGTGCAGCAAAAAAACGCAATCTACTATCGTTCTTGGACCAATGAAACGTTACTTCTTTATTTGAGTTTGCATTCGGCAAAAGGTTATCACGCGGTCAAATTATTAGGAAAAATAATTTATTACCCATTCATTGGCACAAAACAAAACCGGAGATAGCCAGCAATAGCTGAATTTCGGCACTGGAAATTTCTGAAAAAATGTTACGTCATAACTAACCACTGAAATCATATTTGGCCAACTCATGAATTATTGCGTCACGTTAATTAGATTCAGAAAACATTACTAATAATTTTTTAAACAACTGCGGTAAATTAAAACACCAAACATTATTTTAACTCCAAAAGTGCAATTTTTTCCCCAAATTCATGCCGCAATTGATAACAAAGTATTTTTTTATGGTATCACTTTTCATGACATGGTCGTTAGTACGTGACCAAATTTCCACAAAAAGCTTGTCAACAAACATTTTTTGACAAATCTCAACGTTTACATGTGATTTTATGGATTCCTTTTATTCTACGTTTAAATAAATCTCTGTCTGCCTTATCAAGTAACAGCACAAACATAATAAAGAGATATTTTACACAATGCAAAACAACACGGAAGGATCTAAAAGAAAACTTTATTTACGCCAAAAACATGCACCAGATTTTGAACACAAGCGAAAGCATACATAATAGGATCCACTAAAATAGGACATTTCATTTACTGGAACCATGCCTTCTACAAAACACATCTTCTATTAAAACTATTTCAGCAACCTTACTGTCTGAGGCGATGCAATGTCAAATGTTTTCAAGCAGGAAGGTTTGTGAAATCAAGGGACACACTAATGAACATATACAGCAATTAGGCTACAAATACAAAGTAGAAACAACTTTAACAATTGGTGCAAAAAACATAGGGATTTATATCTACATAAGTTAGCCTGTTTGAATCAAAACATAAAAATAACAGCTTGAATTTAAATGTAACATGTCTTATCTTATGTTACCTTCTGAGACCAACACATTACACCCAAAATCAAAAACGGAAAGACACAATCCCACTATACGCACACATGGCTTAAAGAGTGTAAATTTGTAAAGTATATTCTATGACCGGCTTCAATTAAACAGCTTTAAAAACCTACAGTGAAGAAAAAGGTGCAAAAACCAGGGGTTTCCGTACTTTGCCATAACACAAAACACTTGCTGTAAAAAAATTGCATACCAGACACATTAAACCATCAATGCTCTGGTGGATAATCTTGAAAATACCAGATAAAAGTGTGTGTGTGTGGGGGGGACAAAGAAAATAATCCATCAGTAAATCCAAGCTATGACTCAAATGTTGGTATGTATGTGTCCTTCTGCTACTGTGCAAGCCTGAAATAAGAATACAAAAAGACATTTAGAAATGAAATCAAAGTTTAAAATGTATATGTGGCTTTGCCAAGCATATACTAGTCAAAAATATTTAGCCCCAAGGGTCAGCCTACACTTGCCTAAGAAAATTGGTTTCCAGGCCAAACATAAACAGCTTAGCAATGTGACTTAGTTGTTTTTAGAAACTAACACTGCCTATTACTTAGGTGAAATATATATGTCTAAATAAAACAGTGGACGACTTCAGGCTTGTCAAAGTTTTTAGTCTGTCACATATTTGTAAAGTTAAATCCCAACATACCACCTTTTCTTTGTGTAATTTATCTCCCATTTCCCCAGTTCAGGTAAAGGTAACCCTGACTCATCGTTGGACAACTGCTTAGTCACTCACTTTGACAACAATGACTCATCAGCATTTTGTTGCTCAGCATCTGAACAAGCAATTGTAAGTTCTTAAAAAGCCAAACAAAATAAATACAAACCAGCAAAATGCATAAAAATGTTGACACTTCTTTACAAATTAAATTTGCATAATGAAGTTTGTACTGATGTGTGTAATAAGAAAAACAATAAAGGAATCATAATAAAAAAAGTGTATTCTGAATGTCAATAAATATGATAATAGTAACATATCAAACCAGCCAAAACAGTGGTCATTCTGTTTAAATCAAGGAACAAAAATCAAGATACAACAAACGATTATAAGTTTAAATATGTGATAAAATAAAATTATTTCAGAAAACATAAATAATATCTTTCTTAATGCAGGATATTTTCTGGGATCATTACCAAAGCAACTCTGCAAACACCTCAACTAACGGACAAATCATTTGGAAACCGCAGCAACAGACATTACCCGGATTGTTGTGAAATGTGAAAGTTGAAGTGTCGTCAAACTCATCACTGAACGGGATGTCAACATTACTAGGATGCGTCGAATCATCGATTATTTCCTATGTGAACTAGTCGTTTGTAGCAAAATATGAGGTTTTATTCAAATCTGGACTTCCAGGCATGAAGGTGGCACCTTTCTGGCTTTGTTTGAGCTCTTCTGTCACCCGATGGCTAAATGTCTGCCCAAATATGCAACTGTCGGCAGATGCAGAGATTAAGTGAGAGTTGTGGTCGAAAGTGAGAGCAACCGCTACCTCTGAATGCCGGCTGATCATGCAAACACAATCTCCTGCGAGACAAACAAAAGAGTCTAGTTAAAAATGTTAATTGGAAAAACAGTTGCAAATACATTAAAGCAATTTAAAAACTGATGCAGAAAAAATGCAAACTTGTAAAAGGCCAGTATTGTGAAATTCCTACCATGAGTAAATTTGCTAGACATACATTTAGTCATTTGACATGAATAAAACATGTTTGATTGAATTAAGTGGAAATGCTTATTAATATTGTATAACTGCAAATTGCTTTTCAATTTTCTCAACAAATGCAAACCAACACTGACCTGTGGTGTACGGGAGGACATAGATGTTTTTATCAACACACGAGGTTGCAACAAGCGTTTTGCACCAAAGATGTCATATTCGGTTAAATTGCAGCTGCACGCAACTAGCACTGAATCATCGATGAATAAAATCCACAATTAGAATGGCTGGGTTTAAAATTTTGTGGATTTGCTTACTCAACAATGTCCATTTCAGCCATCGAGTGTTTCTCAATGTAATGTTGTTCTCAACTGATGTCAGTTGTAGTAGTAAAGAGACTTGTCTGTTCCACAGCTCATTAGTCGAAACTGTAATTATAAATCTGATTTAGACCAAGAATTGTCAGCATCAAGATTAAACAACTATGCTCTCTGTTAAACAACATAATGACACTAAAACACAAAAATCACAAAAGTGGTACAAAAACAAATGCAGCTGAAAACTGGACACTTTCACTGTGACTGATATATATATATATAAATATATAATTAAAAAAGCTTAGGCAAAGCAAAATGCAATTTACAAAGAAAGGTTCGGAAAAAAGTCAGATTTTTAAATGTTACACATTTGGTTCAAAGGCAAATCACTTAAACATGCGTGTTTCATTTTCCAAATTTACCCTTGTTTACTTGTATGATTTAAATTCCAGCGTTTTAATGCAGTTTATTGTAGTTCGTGTAAATGATACTTAGTGCATTGAATTTACATTTTGTGTCAACTGGGTCGAATGAGCCAAATGGACGGAATAGAATCATCAGTAAACATGTGAACACATCAATCTCTACTCGCGCTTGCAAGCATCGAACCACAGTGAGAATAATCCATGCTTAATATATCCCCGTCGTGTGACGAAATAAATGATATCCTCTTAAACGTCATAAGGTCGTACACACTAAAAACAAATGATTGGTTGTCATAAAAAACGGAAAACTATTTAGTCTTGAGGATTACAAAAAAAAACAAATCCAAAATAACAACTTAAAACCAAATTCCAAATTTACTGTGGCTTGGAAAAACAAGCTAAAATAGGTGCAGCCTAGAAACCAGCGATGAAATTACTGATGCATATTTATGATAGAGTGTTAAATTGTGTGCAGAATTCCCCAATGTGCCCAGACATAAAGATGACTACAAATTGAATTAGGAAGTATGTTGAATACATACTGCTGGATACTCCCACTCCTGTCGCCAACCACATGTGTTTGCCGTCATTATGAACAGAAATTCAACGTGCTTCAACCGATGTTTTAGTGTCCGTGAAGTGTTTCTCCATACTTTCCAATAGAATTGTGTGTTTCAGAACCTACAAATATTTAATAACTAACTTATTGCTCGTTCAATACATATATCCTACAAACAGCCACAATATATAAGGTTCGTACACATGTTTGGTCATCGATTTTCCAAATCCTGACTCTGCCGTCATTTGAAACCGAAACAAAACAGCTGACTCAGCACAATCAGAAAGAGTCTGCAAAAACACCATAAGGAAGAAACTATTATTACATGTAAACAGGGTTTTGTGCCCCAGTGATTTAAATCAGTGACAAAAACAAAACAAGAATTTGACCAAATAAATTAAATCAGAAAGACTTTTCTGAATTTGGTTTACATTTATAATTTCACTGTTATAATTAGAGCAGACAATTTACACTCATGAGACATGATTACAGCAGCTGACGTTACAACATTTCATTCATTTTCAGCCACTACTGATGATATTTGAATAGTTATAGTATGTCTATTGACATAAGCCTATATACTTTTTGTTATGAATTATGTAATGATCTCCATGGATGTGAGGGGTACAGAAACTGACGATGCTTTTTTTGAGCACATTTAACATTAAAAAAAAATCACTAAAAAATGATCAGTCACTGTTTTTAAGTATTTTGGATATCGAAGAGCAGTGTGTCCCGATTAATAAAATTTATTGTTTACAATTGTCTTTTGTGATGAAATATAATTTTTTTAGTGATGTAACTTCAATATATGTATGTTACAAAGACAAACCTTGATTTCCTAGACACACGAGCTGTGAAACCTGGAAACTGAAGTGACATTTGGTTTTTCAAAATCCATCACATCAGTTATAACAAGTGAGTGATTAGAAAATACAAGATGCAGCCACATGTTGTAGACATCTACTGACATCACAAGCACTTCATAACCTCTGCAAGAATCCAATTGTAAGTTCAAAATAATTAATGTAAAAATATATTAAACAATATGCATGGATCTGTTCATAAATTTAGTCATAAAAATAAAAGCTCAAATAGATGTAAATGCAACATGGTTTATTATTTTATAACTGCTTCTGCAAATGCTCATGCCCACATCAGTGATATCGAGGCAAGTTGCTTTTTATGTCTACTTAGGCCGTTATTTTTCTCATTAAATATGTAAAAATTTTGAAACTAACTTTTACCAAAATACAACTTCTTATCAGGCAGCAAAAGCAAAAGCAAAAGCACGATTTTGTCTTTAATCTTCATAATTTTGCGACAAAACGACCAAAAACAGTGTCAACTTTAAAGATGAAAATTTTTCGCCACGTCTGTTTACAAACAGCTGATCGCTGATGACGCAATGTTTATTTTCACAGCTGTTCAATAAACATGTTTCGCGATCAATAATTTAAATCAATGAAATAAATGCACATTAACGAACTTCTGAACTTGCAATTCCATCAAGGCGTAAAAGTTTAACTTGTAAATCACTTGTGCAGCAAAAAAACGCAATCTACTATCGTTCTTGGACCAATGAAACGTTACTTCTTTATTTGAGTTTGCATTCGGCAAAAGGTTATCACGCGGTCAAATTATTAGGAAAAATAATTTATTACCCATTCATTGGCACAAAACAAAACCGGAGATAGCCAGCAATAGCTGAATTTCGGCACTGGAAATTTCTGAAAAAATGTTACGTCATAACTAACCACTGAAATCATATTTGGCCAACTCATGAATTATTGCGTCACGTTAATTAGATTCAGAAAACATTACTAATAAATTTTTTAAACAACTGCGGTAAATTAAAACACCAAATTTTATTATAAATCCAAAAGTGCAATTTTTTCCCCAAATTCATGCCGCAATTGATAACAAAGTATTTTTTTATGGTATCACTTTTCATGACATGGTCGTTAGTGCGTGACCAAATTTCCACAAAAAGCTTGTCAACAAACATTTTTTGACAAATCTCAACGTTTACATGTGATTTTATGGATTCCTTTTATTCTACGTTCAAATAAATCTCTGTCTGCCTTATCAAGTCACAGCACAAACATAATAAAGAGATATTTTACACAATGCAAAACAACACGGAAGGATCTAAACGAAAACTTTATTTACGCCAAAAACATGCACCAGATTTTGAACACAAGCGAAAGCATACATAATAGGATCCACTAAAATAGGACATTTCATTTACTGGAACCATGCCTTCTACAAAACACATCTTCTATTAAAACTATTTCAGCAACCTTACTGTCTGAGGCGATGCAATGTCAAATGTTTTCAAGCAGGAAGGTTTGTGAAATCAAGGGACACACTAATGAACATATACAGCAATTAGGCTACAAATACAAAGTAGAAACAACAATTGGTGCTGAAAGGATAGGGGTTTGTATCCACATAAGTTAGCCTGTTTGAATCAAAACATAAAAATAACGACTGGAATTTAAATGTAATATGTCTTATCAAATGTTACCTTCTGAGACCAACACATTAACCCAGAAATGAAAAACGGAAAGACACAATCCCAGTACTATACTCACATGTGGCTCAAAGAGTGCAAATCCGAAAGTATGTTTTATGAAGGGTTTCAATTACACAGCTAGAAAAACTTACAGTGAAGAAAAAGATGCGGAACCCCAGGGTTTAGCATATGTATCCTTTGGCTACTTTGCACGCCTGTAATAAGAATATAAAAAGACATTTAGAAGTGAAATCAAAGTTTAAAATGCACATGTGGCTTTACCAAGCTTGTAGTTCTCAAGAATATTTTGTGGCAAGTGTCAGCTACACTTGACCATGAAAATTTGTTTCCGGGCCAAACATAAACAGCACAGCAATGCAGGCTAGTTATAAACCACAAAATTATGTATGCCATTCTAGTCTATCACCCCTGGTGAAAAAGATTTCATGATGACAAAAAACTCACTATCATGGTAATTGATCATTTGCAAAAAAGTTGATACCTAAAACCATTGCTTTTTTAATGTCCTTATAGAGCAAAACCAAATACCATATAAATGTAGGGGTGCATTCACGAAGAAAAGAATCTGTCAGTAAATCCAAGCTATGATTCAAATGTCTGCATGTATGTGTCCTTTGGCGACTTTGCACGCCTGTAAAGAGAATACAAAAAGACATTTAGAAGTGAAATCAAAGTTTAAAATGCACATGTGGCTTTACCAAGCTTATAGTTCTCAAGAATATTTTATGGCAAGTGTCAGCTACACTTGACCATGAAAATTTGTTTCCGGGCCAAACATAAACAGCACAGCAATGCAGGCTAGTTATAAACAACAAAATTATGTATGCCATTCTAGTGTATCACCCCTGGTGAAAAAATTTTTATGATGACAAAAAACTCACTATCATGGTAATTGATCATTTCAGGGTTCCCGCACAATTTTCGTTCACAAATTCCATGACTTTTCCAAAACTTTTCAAGGAAAAAAAAATTTTTTTCATAACTTATTCGAAACAAATCGAGTTATTCCCATCGTGAAACTTGTAAAGAGGCTTTGGTAGATGCAGCCAATTTGCCATACTTGCAACGAATATACAAACATTACGTAATTTGATATTCCTATCCCTATCTGGCATTTTTTGGGTAAAACAGTTGCCAAATTCCATACTTTTTCAAGGACTTTTGCGAGAGTTGGCCTTTTTCAAAACTTTTACAGGCCTTAAAAATACAAATTTAAATTCCATAACTTTTCCAGGTTTTCCATACCTGCAGGAACCCTGTCATTTGCAAAAAAGTTTATACCTAAAACCATTGCTTTTTTAATGTCCTTATAGAGCAAAACCAAATACCGTATAAATGTAGGGGTGCATTCATGAAGAAAAGAATCTGTCAGTAAATCCAAGCTATGATTCAAATGTCTGTATGTATGTGTCCTTTGGCGACTTTGCACGCCTGTAACAAGATTACAAAAAGACATTTAGAAGTGAAATCAAAGTTTAAAATGCACATGTGGCTTTACCAAGCTTATAGTTCTGAAGAATATTTTGGGGCAAGCGTCAGCTACACTTGACCATGAAAATTTGTTTCCGGGCCAAACATAAACAGCACAGCAATGCAGGCTAGTTATAAACAACAAAATTATGTATGCCATTCTAGTCTATCACCCCTGGTGAAAAAGATTTCATGATGACAAAAAACTCACTATCATGGTAATTGATCATTTGCAAAAAAGTTGATACCTAAAACCATTGCTTTTTTAATGTCCTTATAGAGCAAAACCAAATACCATATAAATGTAGGGGTGCATTCACGAAGAAAAGAATCTGTCAGTAAATCCAAGCTATCATTCAAATGTCTGCATGTATGTGTCCTTTGGCGACTTTGCACGCCTGTAAAGAGAATACAAAAAGACATTTAGAAGTGAAATCAAAGTTTAAAATGCACATGTGGCTTTACCAAGCTTATAGTTCTCAAGAATATTTTATGGCAAGTGTCAGCTACACTTGACCATGAAAATTTGTTTCCGGGCCAAACATAAACAGCACAGCAATGCAGGCTAGTTATAAACAACAAAATTATGTATGCCATTCTAGTGTATCACCCCTGGTGAAAAAAATTTTATGATGACAAAAAACTCACTATCATGGTAATTGATCATTTCAGGGTTCCCGCACAATTTTCGTTCACAAATTCCATGACTTTTCCAAAACTTTTCAAGGAAAAAAAAATTTTTTTCATAACTTATTCGAAACAAATCGAGTTATTCCCATCGTGAAACTGATAAAGAGGCTTTGGTAGATGCAGCCAATTTGCCATACTTGCAACGAATATACAAACATTACGTAATTTGATATTCCTATCCCTATCTGGCATTTTTTGGGTAAAACAGTTGCCAAATTCCATACTTTTTCAAGGACTTTTGCGAGAGTTGGCCTTTTTCAAAACTTTTACAGGCCTTAAAAATACAAATTTAAATTCCATAACTTTTCCAGGTTTTCCATACCTGCAGGAACCCTGTCATTTGCAAAAAAGTTTATACCTAAAACCATTGCTTTTTTAATGTCCTTATAGAGCAAAACCAAATACCGTATAAATGTAGGGGTGCATTCATGAAGAAAAGAATCTGTCAGTAAATCCAAGCTATGATTCAAATGTCTGTATGTATGTGTCCTTTGGCGACTTTGCACGCCTGTAACAAGATTACAAAAAGACATTTAGAAGTGAAATCAAAGTTTAAAATGCACATGTGGCTTTACCAAGCTTATAGTTCTGAAGAATATTTTGGGGCAAGCGTCAGCTACACTTGACCATGAAAATTTGTTTCCGGGCCAAACATAAACAGCACAGCAATGCAGGCTAGTTATAAACAACAAAATTATGTATGCCATTCTAGTCTATCACCCCTGGTGAAAAAGATTTCATGATGACAAAAAACTCACTATCATGGTAATTGATCATTTGCAAAAAAGTTGATACCTAAAACCATTGCTTTTTTAATGTCCTTATAGAGCAAAACCAAATACCATATAAATGTAGGGGTGCATTCACGAAGAAAAGAATCTGTCAGTAAATCCAAGCTATCATTCAAATGTCTGCATGTATGTGTCCTTTGGCGACTTTGCACGCCTGTAAAGAGAATACAAAAAGACATTTAGAAGTGAAATCAAAGTTTAAAATGCACATGTGGCTTTACCAAGCTTATAGTTCTCAAGAATATTTTATGGCAAGTGTCAGCTACACTTGACCATGAAAATTTGTTTCCGGGCCAAACATAAACAGCACAGCAATGCAGGCTAGTTATAAACAACAAAATTATGTATGCCATTCTAGTGTATCACCCCTGGTGAAAAAAATTTTATGATGACAAAAAACTCACTATCATGGTAATTGATCATTTCAGGGTTCCCGCACAATTTTCGTTCACAAATTCCATGACTTTTCCAAAACTTTTCAAGGAAAAAAAAATTTTTTTCATAACTTATTCGAAACAAATCGAGTTATTCCCATCGTGAAACTGATAAAGAGGCTTTGGTAGATGCAGCCAATTTGCCATACTTGCAACGAATATACAAACATTACGTAATTTGATATTCCTATCCCTATCTGGCATTTTTTGGGTAAAACAGTTGCCAAATTCCATACTTTTTCAAGGACTTTTGCAAGAGTTGGCCTTTTTCAAAACTTTTACAGGCCTTAAAAATACAAATTTAAATTCCATAACTTTTCCAGGTTTTCCATACCTGCAGGAACCCTGTCATTTGCAAAAAAGTTTATACCTAAAACCATTGCTTTTTTAATGTCCTTATAGAGCAAAACCAAATACCGTATAAATGTAGGGGTGCATTCATGAAGAAAAGAATCTGTCAGTAAATCCAAGCTATGATTCAAATGTCTGTATGTATGCGTCCTTTGGCGACTTTGCACGCCTGTAATAAGAATACAAAAAGACATTTAGAAGTGAAATCAAAGTTTAAAAAGCACATGTGGCTTTACCAAGCTTTTAGTTCTCAAGAATATTTTGTGGCAAGTGTCAGCTACACTTGACTATGAAAATTTGTTTCCGGGCCAAACATAAACAGCACAGCAATGCAGGCTAGTTATAAACAACAAAATTATGTATGCCATTCTAGTCTATCACCCCTGGTGAAAAAGATTTCATGATAACAAAAAACTCACTATCATGGTAATTGATCATTTGCAAAAACGTTTATACCTAAAACCATTGCTTTTTTAATGTCCTTATAGAGCAAAACCAAATACCGTATAAATGTAGGGGTGCATTCACGAAGAAAAGAATCTGTCAGTAAATCCAAGCTATGATTCAAATGTCTGTAAGTATGTGTCCTTTGGCGACTTTGCACGCCTGTAATAAAAATACAAAAAGACATTTAGAAGTGAAATCAAAGTTTTTTCTTAGTAAACTGAAAAACTGAGTCATCGGCAGACAATGTTTCCAAGTTAAATTGAAACTCAAACTTTTACAATATTATTCCAAAAACGAGTTACCAAACGATTTTGTCTTTGATCTTCATAATTTTGCGACAAAACGACCAAAAACAGTCTCAACTTTTGAGATAAAAAATTTCGCCACGTCTGTTTACAAACAGCTGATCGCTGATGACGCAATGTTTATTTTCACAGTTGTTCAATAAATATGTTTCGCGCTCAATATTTTTCGAAAATAAATGCATATTAACGAACTCCTGAACTTGCTATTCCATCGAGGCGTAAAAGTTTAACTTGCAAATCACTTTTGCAGCAAAAAGACGCACTACTATCGTTCTTAGGCCAATGAAACGGTACTTCTTTATTTGAGTTTGCATTCGGCAAAACGTCATCACGCGATCAATTTTTTCAAAAAAAAGAATTTATTACCCATTGATTGGCAGAAAACAAAATCGGACATAGCAAGCAGTAGCTCAATTTCGGCACTGGAAACTTCTGGAAAAATTTTAAGTCATAACTAAACACTGAAATCATATTTGCCAAACTCATGAATTATTGCGTCACGTTAATTAGATTCAGAAAACTTCACTAATAAAGTTTTTAAACAACTTCGGCAAATTAAAACACAAAATATTATTCTAACTCCAAAAGTGCAATTTTTTCCCCAAATTCATGCCACAATTGATAACAAAGTATTTTTTTATGGTATCACTTTTCATGACATTGTCATTAGTGCGTGACCAAATTTCCACAAAAAGCTTGTAAACAAACATTTTTGACAAATCTCAACGGTTTCATGTGATTTTATGGACTCCTTTTGTTCTATGTTTAAATCAATCTCTATCTGCCTTCTCAAGAAACAACGTAAACATAATCAAGAGATACTTTACAAAATGCAAAACACCACTGATCAATCTAGAAGAAACTTTATTCATGCCAAAAACATGCAACAGATTTTGAACACAGGCGAAAACATACAAAATAGTATCGACTAAAAAATGACATTTCATTTACTGAAAGCATGCCTTCTACAAAACACACCTTCTATTAAAACTATTTCAGCAACCTTACTGTCTGAAGCGATGCAATGTCAAATGTTTTCAAGCAGGCAGGTTTGTGAAATCAAGGGACACACTAATGAACATATACAGCAATTAGGCTACAAATACAAAGTAGAAACAACAATTGGTGCTGAAAGGATAGGGGTTTGTATCCACATAAGTAAGCCTGTTTGAATCAAAACATAAAAATAACGGCTGGAATTTGAATGTAAGATGTCTTATCAAATGTTACCTTCTGAGACCAACACATAACCCAGAAATGAAAAACGGAAAGACACAATCCCAGTACTATACTCACATGTGGCTTAAAGAGTGCAAATCTGAAAGTATGTTTTATGATGGGTTTCAATTACACAGCTTTGAAAACTTACAGCGAAGAAAAGATGTGGAACCCCTGGGTTTAGCATATGTATCCTTCGGCTACTTTGCACGCCTGTAATAAGAATACAAAAAGACATTTAGAAGTGAAATCAAAGTTTAAAATGCACATGTGGCTTTACCAAGCTTATAGTTCTCAAGAATATTTTGTGGCAAGTGTCAGCTACACTTGACCATGAAAATTTGTTTCCGGGCCAAACATAAACAGCACAGCAATGCAGGCTAGTTAGAAACAACAAAATTATGTATGCCATTCTAGTCTATCACCCCTGGTGAAAAAGATTTCATGATGACAAAAAACTCACTATCATGGTAATTGATCATTTGCAAAAAAGTTTATACCTAAAACCATTGCTTTTTTAATGTCCTTATAGAGCAAAACCAAATACCGTATAAATGTAGGGGTGCATTCACGAACAAAAGAATCTGTCAGTAAATCCAAGCTATGATTCAAATGTCTGTATGTATGTGTCCTTTGGCGACTTTGCACGCCTGTAACAAGATTACAAAAAGACATTTAGAAGTGAAATCAAAGTTTAAAATGCACATGTGGCTTTACCAAGCTTATAGTTCTCAAGAATATTTTGTGGCAAGTGTCAGCTACACTTGACCATGAAAATTTGTTTCCGGGCCAAACATAAACAGCACAGCAATGCAGACTAGTTATAAACAACAAAATTATGTATGCCATTCTAGTCTATCACCCCTGGTTAAAAAGATGTCACGATGACAAAAAACTCACTATCATGGTAATTGATCATTTGCAAAAAAGTTTATACCTAAAACCATTGCTTTTTTAATGTCCTTATAGAGCAAAACCAAATACCGTATAAATGTAGGGGTGCATTCATGAAGAAAAGAATCTGTCAGTAAATCCAAGCTATGATTCAAATGTCTGTATGTATGTGTCCTTTGGTGACTTTGCACGCCTGTAACAAGATTACAAAAAGACATTTAGAAGTGAAATCAAAGTTTAAAATGCACATGTGACTTTACCAAGCTTATAGTTCTCAAGAATATTTTGTGGCAAGTGTCAGCTACACTTGACCATGAAAATTTGTTTCCGGGCCAAACATAAACAGCACAGCAATGCAGGCTAGTTATAAACAACAAAATTATGTATGCCATTCTAGTCTATCACCCCTGGTAAAAAAGATACCATGATGACAAAAAACTCACTATCATGGTAATTGATCATTTGCAAAAAAGTTGATACCTAAAACCATTCCTTTTTTAATGTCCTTATAGAGCAAAACCAAATACTGTATAAATGTAGGGGTGCATTCACGAAGAAAAGAATCTGTCAGTAAATCCAAGCTATGATTCAAATGTCTGTATGTATGTGTCCTTTGGCGACTTTGCACGCCTGTAACAAGATTACAAAAAGACATTTAGAAGTGAAATCAAAGTTTAAAATGCACAAGTGGCTTTACCAAGCTTATAGTTCTCAAGAATATTTTGTGGCAAGTGTCAGCTACACTTGACCATGAAAATTTGTTTCCGGGCCAAACATAAACAGCACAGCAATGCAGGCTAGTTATAAACAACAAAATTATGTATGTCATTCTAGTGTATCACCCCTGGTAAAAAAGATTTCATGATGACAAAAAACTCACTATCATGGTAATTGATCATTTGCAAAAAAGTTTATGCCTAAAACCATTGCTTTTTTAATGTCCTTATAGAGCAAAACCAAATACCGTATAAATGTAGGGGTGCATTCACGAAGAAAAGAATATGTCAGTAAATCCAAGCTATGATTCAAATGTCTGTATGTATGTGCCTTTTTGGCGACTTTGCACGCCTGTAATAAGAATACAAAAAGACATTTAGAAGTGAAATCAAAGTTTAAAATGCACATGTGGCTTTACCAAGCTTATAGTTCTCAAGAATATTTTGTGGCAAGTGTCAGCTACACTTGACCATGAAAATTTGTTTCCGGGCCAAATATAAACAGCACAGCAATGCAGGCTAGTTATAAACAACAAAATTATGTATGCCATTCTAGTCTATCACCCCTGGTAAAAAAGATTTCATGATGACAAAAAACTCACTATCATGGTAATTGATCATTTGCAAAAAAAGTTGATCCCTCAAATCATTGCTTTTTTAATGTCCTTATAGAGCAAAACCAAATACCGTATAAATGTAGGGGTGCATTCACGAAGAAAAGAATCTGTCAGTAAATCCAAGGTATGATTCAAATGTCTGTAAGTATGTGTCCTTTGGCGACTTTGCACGCCTGTAATAAAAATACAAAAAGACATTTAGAAGTGAAATCAAAGTTTTTTCTTAGTAAACTGAAAAACTGAGTCATCGGCAGACAATGTTTCCAAGTTAAATTGAAACTCAAACTTTTACAATATTATTCCAAAAACGAGTTACAAAACGATTTTGTCTTTGATCTTCATAATTTTGCGACAAAACGACCAAAAACAGTCTCAACTTTTAAGATAAAAAGTTTCGCCACGTCTGTTTACAAACAGCTGATCGCTGATGACGCAATGTTTATTTTCACAGTTGTTCAATAAATATGTTTCGCGCTCAATATTTTTCGAAAATAAATGCATATTAACGAACTCCTGAACTTGCTATTCCATCGAGGCGTAAAAGTTTAACTTGCAAATCACTTTTGCAGCAAAAAGACGCACTACTATCGTTCTTAGGCCAATGAAACGGTACTTCTTTATTTGAGTTTGCATTCGGCAAAACGTCATCACGCGATCAATTTTTTCAAAAAAAAGAATTTATTACCCATTTATTGGCAGAAAACAAAATCGGGCATAGCAACCAGTAGCTCAATTTCGGCACTGGAAACTTCTGGAAAAATTTTAAGTCATAACTAAACACTGAAATCATATTTGCCAAACTCATGAATTATTGCGTCACGTTAATTAGATTCAGAAAACTTCACTAATAAAGTTTTTAAACAACTTCGGCAAATTAAAACACAAAATATTATTCTAACTCCAAAAGTGCAATTTTTTCCCCAAATTCATGCCACAATTGATAACAAAGTATTTTTTTATGGTATCACTTTTCATGACATTGTCATTAGTGCGTGACCAAATTTCCACAAAAACCTTGTAAACAAACATTTTTGACAAATCTCAACGGTTTCATGTGATTTTATGGACTCCTTTTGTTCTATGTTTAAATCAATCTCTATCTGCCTTCTCAAGAAACAACGCAAACATAATCAAGAGATACTTTACAAAATGCAAAACACCAGTGATCAATCTAGAAGAAACTTTATTCACGCCAAAAACATGCAACAGATTTTGAACACAGGCGAAAACATACAAAATAGTATCGACTAAAAAATGACATTTCATTTACTGAAAGCATGCCTTCTACAAAACACAACTTCTATTAAAACTATTTCAGCAACCTTACTGTCTGAAGCGATGCAATGTCAAATGTTTTCAAGCAGGCAGGTTTGTGAAATCAAGGGACACACTAATGAACATATACAGCAATTAGGCTACAAATACAAAGTAGAAACAACAATTGGTGCTGAAAGGATAGGGGTTTGTATCCACATAAGTAAGCCTGTTTGAATCAAAACATAAAAATAACGGCTGGAATTGGAATGTAAGATGTCTTATCAAATGTTACCTTCTGAGATCAACACATAACCCAGAAATGAAAAACGGAAAGACACAATCCCAGTACTATACTCACATGTGGCTTAAACAGTGCAAATCTGAAAGTATGTTTTATGACGGGTTTCAATTACACAACTTTGAAAACTTACAGCGAAGAAAAGATGTGGAAGCCCTGGGTTTAGCATATGTATCCTTCGGCTACTTTGCACGCCTGTAATAAGAATACAAAAAGACATTTAGAAGTGAAATCAAAGTTTAAAATGCACAAGTGGCTTTACCAAGCTTATAGTTCTCAAGAATATTTTGTGGCAAGTGTCAGCTACACTTGACCATGAAAATTTGTTTCCGGGCCAAATATAAACAGCACAGCAATGCAGGCTAGTTATAAACAACAAAATTATGTATGCCATTCTAGTCTATCACCCCTGGTGAAAAAGATTTCATGATGACAAAAAACTCACTATCATGGTAATTGATCATTTGCAAAAAAAGTTGATCCCTCAAATCATTGCTTTTTTAATGTCCTTATAGAGCAAAACCAAATACCGTACAAATGTAAGGGTGCATTCACGAAGAAAAGAATATGTCAGTAAATCCAAGCTATGATTCAAATGTCTGTATGTATGTGTCCTTTGGCGACTTTGCACGCCTGTAATAAGAATACAAAAAGACATTTGGAAGTGAAATCAAAGTTTAAAAAGCACATGTGGCTTTACCAAGCTTATAGTTCTCAAGAATATTTTGTGGCAAGTGTCAGCTACACTTGACCATGAAAATTTGTTTCCGGGCCAAACATAAACAGCACAGCAATGCAGGCTAGTTATAAACAACAAAATTATGTATGCCATTCTAGTCTATCACCCCTGGTAAAAAAGATTTCACGATGACAAAAAACTCACTACCATGGTAATTGATCATTTGCAAAAAAGTTGATACCTAAAACCATTGCTTTTTTAATGTCCTTATAGAGCAAAACCAAATACCATATAAATGTAGGGGTGCATTCACGAAGAAAAGAATCTGTCAGTAAATCCAAGCTATCATTCAAATGTCTGCATGTATGTGTCTTTTGGCGACTTTGCACGCCTGTAAAGAGAATACAAAAAGACATTTAGAAGTGAAATCAAAGTTTAAAATGCACATGTGGCTTTACCAAGCTTATAGTTCTCAAGAATATTTTATGGCAAGTGTCAGCTACACTTGACCATGAAAATTTGTTTCCGGGCCAAACATAAACAGCACAGCAATGCAGGCTAGTTATAAACAACAAAATTATGTATGCCATTCTAGTGTATCACCCCTGGTGGAAAAGATTTTATGATGACAAAAAACTCACTATCATGGTAATTGATCATTTCAGGGTTCCCGCACAATTTTCGTTCACAAATTCCATGACTTTTCCAAAACTTTTCAAGGAAAAAAAAATTTTTTTCATAACTTATTCGAAACAAATCGAGTTATTCCCATCGTGAAACTTGTAAAGAGGCTTTGGTAGATGCAGCCAATTTGCCATACTTGCAACGAATATACAAACATTACGTAATTTGATATTCCTATCCCTATCTGGCATTTTTTGGGTAAAACAGTTGCCAAATTCCATACTTTTTCAAGGACTTTTGCGAGAGTTGGCCTTTTTCAAAACTTTTACAGGCCTTAAAAATACAAATTTAAATTCCATAACTTTTCCAGGTTTTCCATACCTGCAGGAACCCTGTCATTTGCAAAAAAGTTTATACCTAAAACCATTGCTTTTTTAATGTCCTTATAGAGCAAAACCAAATACCGTATAAATGTAGGGGTGCATTCACGAAGAAAAGAATCTGTCAGTAAATCCAAGCTATGATTCAAATGTCTGTATGTATGTGTCCTTTGGCGACTTTGCACGCCTGTAACAAGATTACAAAAAGACATTTAGAAGTGAAATCAAAGTTTAAAATGCACATGTGGCTTTACCAAGCTTATAGTTCTCAAGAATATTTTGTGGCAAGTGTCAGCTACACTTGACCATGAAAATTTGTTTCCGGGCCAAACATAAACAGCACAGCAATGCAGGCTAGTTATAAACAACAAAATTATGTATGCCATTCTAGTCTATCACCCCTGGTAAAAAAGATTTCACGATGACAAAAAACTCACTACCATGGTAATTGATCATTTGCAAAAAAGTTGATACCTAAAACCATTGCTTTTTTAATGTCCGTATAGAGCAAAACCAAATACCGTATAAATGTAAGGGTGCATTCACGAAGAAAAGAATCTGTCAGTAAATCCAAGCTATGATTCAAATGTCTGTATGTATGTGCCTTTTGGCGACTTTGCACGCCTGTAACAAGATTACAAAAAGACATTTAGAAGTGAAATCAAAGTTTAAAATGCACATGTGACTTTACCAAGCTTATAGTTCTGAAGAATATTTTGTGGCAAGTGTCAGCTACACTTGACCATGAAAATTTGTTTCCGGGCCAAACATAAACAGCACAGCAATGCAGGCTAGTTATAAACAACAAAATTATGTATGCCATTCTAGTCTATCACCCCTGGTAAAAAAGATTTCATGATGACAAAAAACTCACTATCATGGTAATTGATCATTTGCAAAAAAGTTGATACCTAAAACTATTGCTTTTTTAATGTCCTTATAGAGCAAAACCAAATACCGTATAAATGTAGGGGTGCATTCACGAAAAAAAGAATCTGTCAGTAAATCCAAGCTATGATTCAAATGTCTGTATGTATGTGTCCTTCGGCTACTTTGCACGCCTGTAATAAGAATACAAAAAGACATTTAGAAGTGAAATCAAAGTTTAAAAAGCACATGTGGCTTTACCAAGCTTTTAGTTCTCAAGAATATTTTGTGGCAAGTGTCAGCTACACTTGACTATGAAAATTTGTTTCCGGGCCAAACATAAACAGCACAGCAATGCAGGCTAGTTATAAACAACAAAATTATGTATGCCATTCTAGTCTATCACCCCTGGTAAAAAAGATTTCACGATGACAAAAAACTCACTATCATGGTAATTGATCATTTGCAAAAAAGTTGATACCTAAAACTATTGCTTTTTTAATGTCCTTATAGAGCAAAACCAAATACCGTATAAATGTAGGGGTGCATTCACGTAAAAAAGAATCTGTCAGTAAATCCAAGCTATGATTCAAATGTCTGTATGTATGTGTCCTTCGGCTACTTTGCACGCCTGTAATAAGAATACAAAAAGACATTTAGAAGTGAAATCAAAGTTTAAAAAGCACATGTGGCTTTACCAAGCTTTTAGTTCTCAAGAATATTTTGTGGCAAGTGTCAGCTACACTTGACTATGAAAATTTGTTTCCGGGCCAAACATAAACAGCACAGCAATGCAGGCTAGTTATAAACAACAAAATTATGTATGCCATTCTAGTCTATCACCCCTGGTAAAAAAGATTTCACGATGACAAAAAACTCACTATCATGGTAATTGATCATTTGCAAAAAAGTTGATACCTAAAACTATTGCTTTTTTAATGTCCTTATAGAGCAAAACCAAATACCGTATAAATGTAGGGGTGCATTCACGAAAAAAAGAATCTGTCAGTAAATCCAAGCTATGATTCAAATGTCTGTATGTATGTGTCCTTCGGCTACTTTGCACGCCTGTAATAAGAATACAAAAAGACATTTAGAAGTGAAATCAAAGTTTAAAATGCACATGTGGCTTAACCAAGCTTATAGTTCTCAAGAATATTTTGTGGCAAGTGTCAGCTACACTTGACCATGAAAATTTATTTCCGGGCCAAACATAAACAGCACAGCAATGCAGGCTAGTTATAAACAACAAAATTATGTATGCCATTCTAGTGTATCACCCCTGGTAAAAAAGATTTCATGATGACAAAAAACTCACTATCATGGTAATTGATCATTTGCAAAAAAGTTTATGCCTAAAACCATTGCTTTTTTAATGTCCTTATAGAGCAAAACCAAATACCGTATAAATGTGGGGGTGCATTCACGAAGAAAAGAATATGTCAGTAAATCCAAGCTATGATTCAAATGTCTGTATGTATGTGGCCTTTTGGCGACTTTGCACGCCTGTAATAAGAATACAAAAAGACATTTAGAAGTGAAATCAAAGTTTAAAATGCACATGTGACTTTACCAAGCTTATAGTTCTCAAGAATATTTTGTGGCAAGTGTCAGCTACACTTGACCATGAAAATTTGTTTCCGGGCCAAACATAAACAGCACAGCAATGCAGGCTAGTTTTAAACCACAAAATTATGTATGCCATTCTAGTCTATCACCCCTGGTGAAAAAGATTTCATGATGACAAAAAACTCACTATCATGGTAATTGATCATTTGCAAAAAAGTTGATACCTAAAACCATTGCTTTTTTAATGTCCTTATAGAGCAAAACCAAATACCATATAAATGTAGGGGTGCATTCACGAAGAAAAGAATCTGTCAGTAAATCCAAGCTATCATTCAAATGTCTGCATGTATGTGTCCTTTGGCGACTTTGCACGCCTGTAAAGAGAATACAAAAAGACATTTAGAAGTGAAATCAAAGTTTAAAATGCACATGTGGCTTTACCAAGCTTATAGTTCTCAAGAATATTTTATGGCAAGTGTCAGCTACACTTGACCATGAAAATTTGTTTCCGGGCCAAACATAAACAGCACAGCAATGCAGGCTAGTTATAAACAACAAAATTATGTATGCCATTCTAGTGTATCATCCCTGGTGAAAAAAATTTTATGATGACAAAAAACTCACTATCATGGTAATTGATCATTTCAGGGTTCCCGCACAATTTTCGTTCACAAATTCCATGACTTTTCCAAAACTTTTCAAGAAAAAAAAAAATTTTTTCATAACTTATTCGAAACAAATCGAGTTATTCCCATCGTGAAACTTGTAAAGAGGCTTTGGTAGATGCAGCCAATTTGCCATACTTGCAACGAATATACAAACATTACGTAATTTGATATTCCTATCCCTATCTGGCATTTTTTGGGTAAAACAGTTGCCAAATTCCATACTTTTTCAAGGACTTTTGCAAGAGTTGGCCTTTTTCAAAACTTTTACAGGCCTTAAAAATACAAATTTAAATTCCATAACTTTTCCAGGTTTTCCATACCTGCAGGAACCCTGTCATTTGCAAAAAAGTTTATACCTAAAACCATTGCTTTTTTAATGTCCTTATAGAGCAAAACCAAATACCGTATAAATGTAGGGGTGCATTCACGAAGAAAAGAATCTGTCAGTAAATCCAAGCTATGATTCAAATGTCTGTATGTATGTGGCCTTTGGCGACTTTGCACGCCTGTAATAAGAATACAAAAAGACATTTAGAAGTGAAATCAAAGTTTAAAAAGCACATGTGGCTTTACCAAGCTTTTAGTTCTCAAGAATATTTTGTGGCAAGTGTCAGCTACACTTGACCATGAAAATTTGTTTCCGGGCCAAACATAAACAGCACAGCAATGCAGGCTAGTCATAAACAACAAAATTATGTATGCCATTCTAGTCTATCACCCCTGGTAAAAAAGATTTCATGATGACAAAAAACTCACTATCATGGTAATTGATCATTTGCAAAAAAGTTGATACCTAAAACTATTGCTTTTTTAATGTCCTTATAGAGCAAAACCAAATACCGTATAAATGTAGGGGTGCATTCACGAAAAAAAGAATCTGTCAGTAAATCCAAGCTATGATTCAAATGTCTGTATGTATGTGTCCTTCGGCTACTTTGCACGCCTGTAATAAGAATACAAAAAGACATTTAGAAGTGAAATCAAAGTTTAAAAAGCACATGTGGCTTTACCAAGCTTTTAGTTCTCAAGAATATTTTGTGGCAAGTGTCAGCTACACTTGACTATGAAAATTTGTTTCCGGGCCAAACATAAACAGCACAGCAATGCAGGCTAGTTATAAACAACAAAATTATGTATGCCATTCTAGTCTATCACCCCTGGTAAAAAAGATTTCACGATGACAAAAAACTCACTATCATGGTAATTGATCATTTGCAAAAAAGTTGATACCTAAAACTATTGCTTTTTTAATGTCCTTATAGAGCAAAACCAAATACCGTATAAATGTAGGGGTGCATTCACGAAAAAAAGAATCTGTCAGTAAATCCAAGCTATGATTCAAATGTCTGTATGTATGTGTCCTTCGGCTACTTTGCACGCCTGTAATAAGAATACAAAAAGACATTTAGAAGTGAAATCAAAGTTTAAAATGCACATGTGGCTTTACCAAGCTTATAGTTCTCAAGAATATTTTGTGGCAAGTGTCAGCTACACTTGACCATGAAAATTTATTTCCGGGCCAAACATAAACAGCACAGCAATGCAGGCTAGTTATAAACAACAAAATTATGTATGCCATTCTAGTGTATCACCCCTGGTAAAAAAGATTTCATGATGACAAAAAACTCACTATCATGGTAATTGATCATTTGCAAAAAAGTTTATGCCTAAAACCATTGCTTTTTTAATGTCCTTATAGAGCAAAACCAAATACCGTATAAATGTGGGGGTGCATTCACGAAGAAAAGAATATGTCAGTAAATCCAAGCTATGATTCAAATGTCTGTATGTATGTGGCCTTTTGGCGACATTGCACGCCTGTAATAAGAATACAAAAAGACATTTAGAAGTGAAATCAAAGTTTAAAATGCACATGTGACTTTACCAAGCTTATAGTTCTCAAGAATATTTTGGGGCAAGTGTCAGCTACACTTGACCATGAAAATTTGTTTCCGGGCCAAACATAAACAGCACAGCAATGCAGGCTAGTTTTAAACCACAAAATTATGTATGCCATTCTAGTCTATCACCCCTGGTGAAAAAGATTTCATGATGACAAAAAACTCACTATCATGGTAATTGACCATTTGCAAAAAAGTTGATACCTAAAACCATTGCTTTTTTAATGTCCTTATAGAGCAAAACCAAATACCGTATAAATGTAGGGGTGCATTCACGAAGAAAAGAATCTGTCAGTAAATCCAAGCTATCATTCAAATGTCTGCATGTATGTGTCCTTTGGCGACTTTGCACGCCTGTAAAGAGAATACAAAAAGACATTTAGAAGTGAAATCAAAGTTTAAAATGCACATGTGGCTTTACCAAGCTTATAGTTCTCAAGAATATTTTATGGCAAGTGTCAGCTACACTTGACCATGAAAATTTGTTTCCGGGCCAAACATAAACAGCACAGCAATGCAGGCTAGTTAGAAACAACAAAATTATGTATGCCATTCTAGTGTATCACCCCTGGTGAAAAAAATTTTATGATGACAAAAAACTCACTATCATGGTAATTGATCATTTCAGGGTTCCCGCACAATTTTCGTTCACAAATTCCATGACTTTTCCAAAACTTTTCAAGAAAAAAAAATTTTTTTTCATAACTTATTCGAAACAAATCGAGTTATTCCCATCGTGAAACTTGTAAAGAGGCTTTGGTAGATGCAGCCAATTTGCCATACTTGCAACGAATATACAAACATTACGTAATTTGATATTCCTATCCCTATCTGGCATTTTTTGGGTAAAACAGTTGCCAAATTCCATACTTTTTCAAGGACTTTTGCAAGAGTTGGTCTTTTTCAAAACTTTTACAGGCCTTAAAAATACAAATTTAAATTCCATAACTTTTCCAGGTTTTCCATACCTGCAGGAACCCTGTCATTTGCAAAAAAGTTTATACCTAAAACCATTGCTTTTTTAATGTCCTTATAGAGCAAAACCAAATACCGTATAAATGTAGGGGTGCATTCACGAAGAAAAGAATCTGTCAGTAAATCCAAGCTATGATTCAAATGTCTGTATGTATGTGGCCTTTGGCGACTTTGCACGCCTGTAATAAGAATACAAAAAGACATTTAGAAGTGAAATCAAAGTTTAAAAAGCACATGTGGCTTTACCAAGCTTTTAGTTCTCAAGAATATTTTGTGGCAAGTGTCAGCTACACTTGACTATGAAAATTTGTTTCCGGGCCAAACATAAACAGCACAGCAATGCAGGCTAGTTATAAACAACAAAATTATGTATGCCATTCTAGTCTATCACCCCTGGTGAAAAAGATTTCATGATGACAAAAAACTCACTATCATGGTAATTGATCATTTGCAAAAACGTTTATACCTAAAACCATTGCTTTTTTAATGTCCTTATAGAGCAAAACCAAATACCGTATAAATGTAGGGGTGCATTCACGAAGAAAAGAATCTGTCAGTAAATCCAAGCTATGATTCAAATGTCTGTAAGTATGTGTCCTTTGGCGACTTTGCACGCCTGTAACAAGATTACAAAAAGACATTTAGAAGTGAAATCAAAGTTTAAAATGCACAAGTGGCTTTACCAAGCTTATAGTTCTCAAGAATATTTTGTGGCAAGTGTCAGCTACACTTGACCATGAAAATTTGTTTCCGGGCCAAACATAAACAGCACAGCAATGCAGGCTAGTTAGAAACAACAAAATTATGTATGCCATTCTAGTCTATCACCCCTGGTAAAAAAGATTTCATGATGACAAAAAACTCACTATCATGGTAATTGATCATTTGCAAAAAAGTTGATACCTAAAACCATTGCTTTTTTAATGTCCTTATAGAGCAAAACCAAATACCGTATAAATGTAGGGGTGCATTCACGAAGAAAAGAATCTGTCAGTAAATCCAAGCTATGATTCAAATGTCTGTATGTATGTGTCCTTTGGCGACTTTGCACGCCTGCAATAAGAATACAAAAAGACATTTAGAAGTGAAATCAAAGTTTAAAATGCACATGTGGCTTTACCAAGCTTATAGTTCTCAAGAATATTTTGTGGCAAGTGTCAGCTACACTTGACCATGAAAATTTATTTCCGGGCCAAACATAAACAGCACAGCAATGCAGGCTAGTTATAAACAACAAAATTATGTATGCCATTCTAGTCTATCACCCCTGGTAAAAAAGATACCATGATGACAAAAAACTCACTATCATGGTAATTGATCATTTGCAAAAAAGTTTATACCTAAAACCATTGCTTTTTTAATGTCCTTATAGAGCAAAACCAAATACCGTATAAATGTAGGGGTGCATTCACGAAGAAAAGAATCTGTCAGTAAATCCAAGCTATGATTCAACTGTCTGTATGTATGTGTCCTTTGGCGACTTTGCACACCTGTAACAAGATTACAAAAAGACATTTAGAAGTGAAATCAAAGTTTAAAATGCACATGTGGCTTTACCAAGCTTATAGTTCTCAAGAATATTTTGTGGCAAGTGTCAGCTACACTTGACCATGAAAATTTGTTTCCGGGCCAAACATAAACAGCACAGCAATGCAGGCTAGTTTTAAACAACAAAATTATGTATGCCATTCTAGTCTATCACCCCTGGTGAAAAAGATTTCATAATGACAAAAAACGCACTATCATGGTAATTGATCATTTGCAAAAAAGTTGATACCTAAAACCATTGCTTTTTTAATGTCCTTATAGAGCAAAACCAAATACCGTATAAATGTAGGGGTGCATTCACGAAGAAAAGAATCTGTCAGTAAATCCAAGCTATGATTCAACTGTCTGTATGTATGTGTCCTTTGGCGACTTTGCACGCCTGTAATAAAAATACAAAAAGACATTTAGAAGTGAAATCAAAGTTTTTTCTTAGTAAACTGAAAAACTGAGTCATCGGCAGAAAATGTTTCCAAGTTAAATTGAAACTCAAACTTTTAGAATATTATTCCAAAAACGAGTTACCAAACGATTTTGTCTTCGATCTTCATAATTTTGCGACAAAACGACCAAAAACAGTCTCAACTTTTAAGATAAAAATTTTCGCCACATCTGTTTACAAACAGCTGATCGCTGATGACGCAATGTTTATTTTTACAGTTGTTCAATAAATATGTTTCGCGCTCAATATTTTTCGAAAATAAATGCATATTAACGAACTCCTGAACTTGCTATTCCATCGAAGCGTATCAGTTTAACTTGCAAATCACTTTTGCAGCAAAAAGACGCACTACTATCGTTCTTAAGCCAATGAAACGGTACTTCTTTATTTGGGTTTGCATTCGGCAAAACGTCATGACGCGATCAATTTTTTTAAAAAAGAATTTATTACCCATTGATTGGCACAAAACAAAACCAGACATAGCAAGCAGTAGCTCAATTTCGGCAATTTAAAAAAAATTTAAGTCATAACTAAACACTGAAATCATATTTGCCAAACTTATGAATTATTGCGTCACGTTAATTAGATTCAGAAAACTTTACCAATAAAGTCATTAAACAACTGCGGTAAATTAAAACATAAAATATTATTTTAACTCCAAAATTGCAATTTTTTCCCCAAATTCATGCCGCAATTGATAACAAAGTATTTTTTATGGTATCACTTTTCATGATATGGTCGTTAGTGCGTGACCAAATTTCCACAAAAAGCTTGTCAACAATCATTTTTTGACAAATCTCAATGTTTACATGTGATTTTATGGATTCCTTTTATTCTATGTTTAAATAAATCTCTGCCTGCCTTCTCAAGTACCAACACAAACATAATAAACTTTATTAACGCCAAAAACATGCAACAGATTTTGAACACAAGCGAAAACATACAAAATAAGATCGACTAAAATAGGACATTTCATTTACTGGAAGCATGCCTTCTACAAAACACACCTTCTATTAAAACTATTTCAGCAACCTTACTGTCTGAAGCGATGCAATGTCAAATGTTTTTAAGCAGGCAGGTTTGTGAAATCAAGGGACACACTAATGAACACATACAGCACTTAGACTACAAATACAAAGTAGAAATAACTTAAACAATTGGTGCAGAAAACATAGGGGTTTATATCTACATAAGTTAGCCTGTTTGAATCAAAACATAAAAATAACAGCTTGAATTTAAATGTAACATGTCTTATCAAATGTTAACTTCTGAGACCAACACATTAACCCAGAAATGAAAAACGGAAAGACACAGTCCCAGTACTATACGCACACATGGCGTAAAGAGTGTAAATTTGTAAAGTATATTTTGTAATGGGCTTCGATTAAACAGCTTTAAAAACCTACAGTGAAGAAAAAGGTGCAAAAACCAGGGGTTCCAGTACTTTGCCATAACACAAAACACTTGCTGTAAAAACTTGCATACCCGACACATTAAACCAACAATGCTCTGGTGGATATTCTTAAAAATACCGTATAAAAGTGTGTGTGTGGGGGGGGGGGGGGGGACATTTAGAAATAAAATCAAAGTTCAAAATGTAAATATGGCTTTACCAAGCATATACTGGTCAAAAATATTTAGCGGCAAGGGTCAGCCTACACTTGGCTAAGAAAATTGGTTTCCAGGCCAAACATAAACAGCTTAGCAATGTGACTTAGTTACAAGCAACAAATTATGTATGCCATTCTAGTCTATCACCCTGGTTTCAAACATTTCATAATGACATAAAACTCACTATCATGGTAATGGATCATTTGCAAACATATTCAAACCTAAAACCATTGCTTTTTTAATGTCCTCATATACCAGGGATGGCGAAGAAGTGACCCGCCACATGAATTTTAGTGACCCACTTGTAGTTTTTTTTAGTGACCCAAATTTAAATATTCATCCGAATCCTTGTTTGCACACATGGATTTGGTAAAATCAAGTGCCAGGAATCGTATTAGCTCGGATATGACTGCTGCGTGTATTAAGCTGAAAACTATCTAGGATTGTAAGACTTGCAGAGAAGATGCAGCAACAAGCGTCTCATTGACATTGACATGTAATAAAATAAGTGACCCACTTTGTTTTCTTTCCGAATTATAATCTCATGTATGACCCATTCCCTGTTATAGACCAAAGTAAATACTAGGGATTGGCCGCACTGAGCCAGAATCAGAGAACTTGCTACCGAGAACTGCATATTTTGGTGCTTGGTGCTCGGCCGAGCAGTTGCACAAACTCACCCGAGCATTAAATTTGCATATATATGCCCATGCATATGAAACTAGTGTTCGAAAGGGTACCCAAAAACAAAAATCACTATAAAGGATTAGAATACAAACAAAAAATGTAGGTGTAATTTACAGTAGTTACCTTGCATAGCTGTTCGAAATTGCAAGGACAACATTTTTGTGCGCATACGCTGGTGGATACTTCTAAACATGCAGCAAAAGCACTGTATGTTGTAGCCTATAGGAGCTTATTGCAATGATTCCTTCCACCTCCTGCATCCAGCAAAGACAACAGCTCACATGGAAAGCGAATTGAACTTATGTGACCACCTGCAACATATACAGAGAGCAGTAGGTAAGACAAACAAATAATGTTTAGCAAGAAAGTGTGTTATGGTACTATTCGCCAAAGATCCACCTATGAGCCTCTAAAATATTTGAGGACACTGGTTGAAGAACCTACATGTGCCAAGAAACACTCAACTAATGATTTTTACCATGAATAAATTAATCTGCCTTACAATGCATGGTATGTACCTACAGCCCCATCACCTAACTGTGTCAAAAACTATTATATACATACACATTTTTGCTTGCTACTGAGGCTTTTACTGATACCGGGCTCACTGTCATCAAAACGTCAACCAGCATTATCATGTCTCATTCGAAGAGCTTTATAGTGGAGAAGAGTATGCTACTCCAAACCATGTAGCATATACATTAAAAAAAAGTCTTGTGCTGCATTTGGCACACACCTTTTTCCCCGGTACAATGTTTGTTTTTACAAGTTTGGTAACATTCCCAAGTGATAGGACTTATATTACGATTTTTGACTGGTTTACTGTGGGCTTGAAAAGGATCACAACACTTCTTCTGCAAGGAAGGGTGCCGACCAATGTAATTGTACTTGTGGGAATACATGGGTTCTCCAAACAACATTCATTACCCTTATCAGCAGCAACTCGGATATTCAGAAGCACTCGCTCTTTATCTGTTAGAGAGTCAATTGGTAAAATACCTTGTTTTTGTGTTGGATATGTCTTTTTGTGGCATTCAGTATCCAGTGAGACACCTACACTACACTTTTGCATCTTAACAACTTTTAATCACAAAATAGGGCACATAAAATATAGATAATAGAAGCAGTATCACAAAAATATCTGAAAAATGAACCTGTTTTTTATTATGACCCTGCTTCAAACAAATTACAAAAGGCAAGCACAAAATGAAGAACAAGTAAGGTACTCAACAAGAGCTTTCATTTGAGCCATTACTCAACTTTGTAGCTAGTGTGCTCTTCAAGATATGAGCTTTTAAAGTTGTTGTTACGCATGAATGCACATTTGCATACCCCCAAACTGAACCCCCTGTTTTTTAAAAACATGAAAAAACTGTAATGAGGTGATTGAGAATGTCCTAAAGGTTCACCTAACCTACTAAAATGAACACAATATATATACTACAGCACACAGACCTACCTTTCAGATGCTGAATGTTGTTTCAAAGTCTTGGATTAAAAAGAAAAACTGCCTCAGCCTTTCAAGCCCATAAGCTCCATCTTGGCACGACAGAGATATGAGAAAGGTGACAGGCAAAAGAAAAATAGCACCCAATCATGTCATAATTTGGACTGGAGTAGAAGACATGTTTTGGATTTCATTCTCTCTGTTGCAATTCAGATCTTTGGATTGCGTTTATTATTAATCCTCTAGAAATCTAACACAACATAAGGTACACGGTAAATTCGTAAATAAAAACGTATAAGGCCCAAAACCTTCTTAGTAAACTGTAAAACAGGGTCATCGGCAACGACGTTTCCAACTTAAATTGAAACTCAAAACTTTCAGAATGTTATTCCAAAAACGTGTTACCAAACGATTTTGTCGTTAATCTTCATAATTTTGCGACAAAACGACCAAAAACAGTCTCAACTTTTAAGATAAAAATTTTCGCCACGTCTGTTAACAAACGGTAGATACTTTAACACCAAAAACTAGCGGCACTGGAGTCCGGTTCACTTTAGGTCAAGAAGGTAACGTCAGGTCAAATGTTTAAAAAATGCTTGTTTTTAACGTTATTTTTGATTTTAAACCTTCACCTGACCCTAATAGCCCTAACCGCCGGCATTTGTACAAGCCTGCAAAAAAAGAAAAAAAATAGACAAAAATTGAACCCAAAAATTGCGCGCATGAGGCATTGTTTTTTCCACCACACTACAACAACAGTTGCATTCTAATGATTTAAACAGCAGTTATAAACTATCACAAACTATTTGTCATTTGACCTAAAGTGAACCGGACTCCAGTGCCGCTAGTTTTTGGTGTTAAAGTATCTACCTTAACAAACAGCTGATTGATGACGCAATGTTTATTTTCACAGCTGTTTAATAAATATGTTTCGCGCTCAATAATATTCGGAAATAAATGCACATTAACGAACTCCTGAACTGTGGGTTCCATCGAGGCGAAAAAGTATAACTTTTAAATCAACTTCGCAGCAAAAAGACGCATCCTACTATCGTTCTTAGGCCAATGAAACGGTACTTCTTTATTTCAGCTTGCATTTGTACTGACCTTCAAGGTAGACAATATAAAACACTGCCGTATATCTGACTCCAATAAACAAACTAAGCTGCCTAAACAAACCTAAAAAGACGCAAAGCTAAATTAACGTTCCCACATTATATTTCAATAAACCATGCCACGAGAGCGCCAATTGCGGCTCAACACGCAACGCAAAAGTCAACGCGCCACGAATCAACTGTGAGATTTCAAGTCTAAAGTAAAAACTGATTTTAGGTCTAAAAGATACTAGCTTATATAGCGGTCAGGTCACATGTTATTACAAGTTGTAAAACTGGTATGGTTGTAAAACGTGTACGGCCGAGAATATTAACCGAGTTCTAAACCGCAATTATTCATTAAAATGCTTTACAACCGGGGTGGGCAACCTTTTTTACTGTAGGGCCAATTACAAATGTCAAAATTGGATCGCGGGCCGCACATGTGCATAACACAAAGTGATTTTGCTTTGTTTCTTACCAAATATGCTCAACTACAAGTATAATTCGTACTTGGTTCTAGCCACATTTGGCCAGATTGCAGAAAACTAGCATGAGGCGCATTAATCAGTTTAAAAATATGTATTAATTGGACTCTTTTGCCAGTACTTTTAAAATACTAGCGTCTCTGCGGGCCGCACAACCTTTGATGAAGGGCCGCAGGTTGCCCACCCCTGCTTTACAGAAACGTCAAGTGTAACATGGCTGGAAGCAGTTTAAGACGTTGCTTCACGTTAACACGTAAGGGGGGCGATAAAACGATAGCCTTCAGCCAGTTTATGACCGGTGTGTTGATGAGAAAACAGGTTTAAACCGGTTTAATAGCCGGTCAAACTTTAGTGTAGAAAAAAGGCGAGTTATGATCGGGTCTGACCGGGCCAATACGTCACGATAATTACATGCAATTAAAATGTTTTGAATTGAAAGTCCAAAGTCCGATATGTTTTGAATGAAAAGTCCAAGGTCCGATACACATTCGGCAAAACGTCATCACGCGATCAATTAAAAAAAAAGAATTTATTACCCATTTATTGGCACAAAACAAAAAAGGTTTAGAAATTTCCAGGTTAAAGCCCTCCTTCAGGCTGATACAAATTACAATTTGTGCCAAACCAAGCATTGACGACAAACGTTTGCAGCTAAAAGTAATATTAACAAAAATAGTGGTGGACGAAAACATAAATTCTTATGCATGATGGTAAAAGAAAGGCATAGATAAAAATATTACACAGTATCAAGTCAATGATCAAGTCAAACTAACAAAAGTATCAAAAATCACAGTTGCGACTGAAAAGGTAAAAACTTTAATTTAATTAAAATTGTTCACAGTAAATATTTCTTTTCGAAAATTAAGCAAAAATAAATGAAAAAAATTGTTCTGTGTCCTTGACAGGATGACATCATGATTTAAGACGTCATACTTTACTTCTTTAACGTCACAATTCTATTAGCAGGAGAAATGGATTTTGATCGTAACGATTTGCGTGGATTTCTGCATAAAATATTTGATGAAATTCGAAGAAAAGGGTGATTGCAAAACTTTCCCACCTGTTCTCATGAGGCCTGTTTGTTGTGGGGAAAGCCGTTTAAGGTCGGGAAATCCCTAAAGTGAAAATCGGTCAATACAAGTCAGTGGTTCCCAACAATCTTGTAGTGATCGGCTCCTTTTATAAAATTACGTCTGCGAGCCCACATTATAAAACTTCCCACAGTTCTATCAATTGTGCTGTCTCGTAAATTAAAAACTAGAAACGCAGCTCTTGCAGTCACTACACTCAGTTTACACACCAATTCTATAAATAAAAAACTGTATTACTTTTCTTCTTGTTAGCGATGGGAAGTCCAATCGTTGCTTGTCGTTTGAATTACGCCACAAATTCATCGGAAATGCGACCATCTTCCCCCAAATTCACAGTGAGATTTGAATAAACTCCTTCTGTTGCCCTGCAAGCTCCCATCAACTCCCGACTCGCTGTTCGGTTGAACGACAAATAACCTGTCAAGTACCAAGTGGGAGATTTTAACCAAACGCACATGTAAAGGACCAAAGTAGGGTGTTAATATACAAAATATCGAAAGTTGAGGCAGAGAAATACATAAACAGGTAATAATCACTGCTCCAAGTAAACACGAAACCCACCCAAAGCCTGCGCGGCCGACTGCCGAAGCAGCTTATCACTCGAATTAAGTTTCTCCAGCAGTTTAGGTACTGCCCCACACGTCACAATGGCATCGGGCACTCTAGCTCAGGTAATCCGCTGAAACAGAACACGCCGTAATTACTTTGCAACAGGAACTAACTTCCACACGTCACACCTGCCATCACCACCAGGGTCATTGCAGCAAATCCTCCAACGTTGAAATCCTCCAACGTTGTGAGATTCAAGCCACCCAAGCGTGAAATTCCAGCAAGTGCTGAGCGCAGCTGAGGCTGCTTGAAACTTTACTGACTGAAAACAACTGTATATTACCACAAACAACCGAACAAAACTATAATGACGCACCAGGTTGGCGGAGTTGAGTATTTCCAAAATAATTTCGAATCCGAATCCATCCAGGTCATTCAACTTCTCCTCATTCTCCTGGCATCCGCTCACCAAACAAGCCAAGCAGTGCAACAGGCAAACCTGACAATAGACAATGAATCATTGTGACGTCACACATAGCGTGATGATGGCGTTACCTGCATCGTCTCATCACGTGACGTCCTCCAGACCCGGTTGAGCAACAGCTTTATGGCGCCCTCTTCGGCAATGAGAAGTTGCGTTTGTTTGTTGTTAATGTGGGCGACGCCTGAACCAGTGTGAAGTTAATTACACTGTAGGAATTTAAGTACAATTGTCACGCACCAATGCACATGTTGTTTAAAGCGTCGAGGGTTGCCATGACGACCTTCCGAGTCGATCTTTCCAATCGCAACAATCGGATGAGCGGAGGAATGGTGTTGTCACGTGACAAGCGACTTTGACTTGACGAACTTTTCCAGCCCCATGCTGCCACCGCCTGGCAACCTGTATTGGGCATCAGTTAGTACGACAATGACGTCACAGTGACTTTGGCTCACCGATCAAATGAAGCGTGTCGGACTTGATAAGCAGCATGTCAATTATTTGGCTGGTCCCGATTCTTTCAGCTATAGCTCTCTGCTGCTCCGGGTGGTTGCCAGCCAACGCCCACAGTGCGCATGCGCCACATTCCTTTACCTCATCCGACCAAATCTGCACAAATAGTTTTCATGACGTAGCTGTCAATAATACGTGAACACAGACGAATTCGGTTTATCGCATATCCAATTTGCGTTTTTTTTATGGGAATAACAGGCCGCAAGTATTTTATCGTACAGGCTCCGTACAGGTTATGTTGGCTCGTCAAGAGCTATTAGCGTGAAAATGCCAAAAATTCTCGTCGTTAAACACTAAAGACGATTTTCATTTGAAACCTTCTCACTCGGTATAACGCGTTTTTAAATTTTGTTAGATTTTATTTTTGTGTCGTAGTTCTCTTTGTAGCCACGCATTACGAATATTCAATTTGGTTGAATCAAAAACCTGAAAAATCCTGCTGAGCGATGCGGGGGCGCCCTCCAGTGACGCTTCCTGCTGTGCACACAGTTCCCTCTGGTGATGCATCCAACTGCAAGTGCCGCCTTCATTTGAGCCGGAATGCAGTGACCACGCAATATCGCCACCAGTGGCGGTAGAACTCCGATATTCACAAAGTCGTTCTATAAGAAGACAATCACATTATCGTACAGATTTATATCTGTAACAGACATTATTAATCGAAAAATGACGCAGTATGCCCGCCCAGAACTGTTTACCTGGTTCTCATTGGTTTCGTCACAAACGGCGGCTATTGCGTCAGCAGCGGCTGTCTGCAACGCATCGTCACGAACCGTGAGAAAATTGAAGCTCCGCACTCCATAATCCTCCGCTGGATGTCGCCAGCACCGGACTTGCCCCCCGACACAGGGAGGCAAGAGTGTTGATGACGTTCACCAAGACATCGACGACCTGATGTAGAAGTCGTATTAGCCGGGACGCAAATCACTTACATGAAAGCCAGCCCAGAATTCGGGAACAAACAAGAAGTCGGTTTGTAAAATGAACGAGCTCGCTTATGATTATGCAATTAAAGAAGAATCAAGCAGTCAATTTAACAACCGACTTCACGCATCGAGTAAGGGGCACATATTAAAAGGAATACAAACTAAACGATTTACTGAAGAATCAAATCAACAGAACAAAACTGCAGGCCTTATATAAGAGGTCAATGTGACGCTGCAGCTGCTAGACTTCAATATCGTAAATTTGTGCGCTGATGATACATTAAGTTTATAAGTTCAACTTAAAGGCCGAAACATTTCGATGTAAACTCACATCAACTTGCAGAAGTTCCACAAGAGGCCGGATACCACCGTAATCAGCGATGCGTGACGCGTTGTCGTCAACATGAGCGAGATCCGAGAGAACGACAGAAGAACACGATTGGATCTCACATCTCTCGTCATCCACACCTCGGTGCTCCGGATCACCATCGTTGCTCGGTTTCAACAGAGAAATCAAAGCTGGACACAAATAGAGATGTGGCAAACTTATTGAGGGGGTTTGGGGGAATTCCGGGTACCTACTTGGTATTGCGCCAGCATTTGCAACTTCGACCCGCACAGAATCCTGTTCTGACATGAGACAAATAACGGAGCAGGCCAAGGAGCGGATCAGTGAACAATTCTCATCGTCCAAATCCCTGCCGAGTCCTGGAACACAACAAAGCATGAACTGAGAGAGTTATCCACTCAACCGAGCTTAATGCAGAGCAAAACAAGTAATAACGCTTAATAGTATTTGTATTAAGTTAATACACTATAGCACAACAGCTAAAGTGCAAGTTTTGGATTTAAAAAATAAATTGAGACGATTAAACGACAGTTGTACTTGTCGTGTGTAGCAAAACTTTAAGGAAACATAAAACCGACCAGAATCAACCGACAGTGTCGCCGACTTCGGTCTTCTTTACGAACTTTGGAGCAGCTTAACGAGATGAGGGACAGCCCCGGAGTGGAGAAGAGGTTTCCAGTATTTGGGTGAACGATCGAGCAAAACTTCCAAACACCGAAGTGACGCGTCCTGCTTTGTCACGACCAGCCATCATTTCTGTCAACAAAGGCTTTTTATTGGCCGAGCCGGGCGCATGCACAGACTGATACGTACCAACAACACCTCTCCACACATCGTGGCTTTTTGTGCGCCCGATCAACTACTCGATGAAGTCAGTGTGGTACTTTAACTCAGCGCGCTGTATCGGCCCGTCATTGTTGACGTCACAAGCAGTTATTGTTGCACCACATTTGAGGAGGAACTTAAGTGTTTGAAGAGCGCCGTTGGAGGCAGCAGCGAGCAGGGGGGTCACATTGTCTCTACATAGCATGTAAAGGTGTAGCATAAAGATAAATTGTGGCGGGAAAAAACCACCGCATTTGGTTGAGATTAGTGTCGTTTGTGTAATATTGATAAGTTAAATATGCGCTATGACGTGATTGCTTTGTTAGTGACGATTGAAGCATGAATACGAGTGAAGTAAAAATACCTTCAGTTAAAACTCGACGAATTTTCACTGAAAACACAAAAACAATATCCAGGTAACATTCGCGCAAATAACAAATTAATCCACGTAACTCACCCCCCAGTTGCTGGCATTTCCAGTAAATTCGGGTGACGTCGCAGTAGTGACCTCACAATGGCCGTGTGACCTGTTGCGCATGCGTGGTGGATCGCTGAATGATTGCGGGCATCGCTCACCATTGGGTTCACTTTGCTCGCTAGGAGCGCTGTAACACACTCGAGGGCGCCACATCTGGCAGCAAAGTGCAGGGGGGGGGGGGTCGCGCCTGTCATGAAAATTGAAGGTTTTTAAACAAAATCACTTTCTGTTTAAAACGCAGTCAACAAAACATTACAAGTCGGCGAAAAATACAAATCTACAATGAACAACAACAAAGATGACGTTGAATGACGACAAGCAGGTTATTACGTCACACAAGCGGGTTAGTTCCATTCATAAAAATCTCACCGGTCCTTTCAATAAACAAATCGTCATCAGGTATATCGTTGAAACCTGTCAATTCTAAGTTCAACATAAAGTCGTTTCAGAAAAAATGGCGGCCATATTTAAAAGTTGTAAAATATTTCTAGCTTAAGAAACAAGATACTTTACAACTTTGTGTTTTCAATTTATGTCATTAACCTGATGAAGGTGTCTCGTATGAGACGTCGAAACGTCGACATATTACAATAAAAAACTGCTGGAAGAGCTAAAAATTTTGTTGATACGTTATGCCTGGCAGCAACAGTTTATTCAAACTTTTACCCGTCTTAAATTTGACCTTGTATTGACCATACGGGCAATAACCAGAAAACATATATGATGTAATGGCATTAAAATTTTTGTCAGGTTATGTTTATAGACGAAAAGCAGCTAAATATAAACAAGTAATACAAAAGTGTTTACTCACGTGTAGAACGCGGGTTAATCTCGGTTCGTCTCACGTTTAAGTTCGGTTTCTGCCCCAACAAAATACTCAGGATCATCTGCCGGTTGTGAATGCAAGCGTGGTGAAGTAGAGTCATCCCCTACACACAAACAACAACGTCATCCTCTACACACAAACAACAGCGTCATCCCCTACACACAAACAACAGCGTCATCCCCTACACAAACAACAGCGTCATCCCCTACACACAAACAACAATGTCATCCCCTACACACAAACAACAGCGTCATCCCCTACACACAAACAATAACGTCATCCCCTACACACAAACAACAGAGTCATTCCCTACACACAAACAACAGCGTCATCCCTTACACACAAACAACAACGTCATCCCCTACACACAAACAACAGCGTCATCACCTACACACAAACAACAGCGTCATCCCCTACACACAAACAACAGCGTCATCCCCTACACACAAACAACAGCGTCATGCCCTACACAAAAACAACAACGTCACCATCAAACCTGCACATCTGGGGAAAATAAACTCGAGCTTGCAGTTTTCCGCATTAGGGCGATAAAGGGGGTGACAAGTTCACGACGGCATGAGAGTTTGAGACTTCCTTCCATACTCTGCAAATGTGAAATACGACCTATAAAATTATTGTGGGTGACAATCATCAACTGCCCGACCTGAGAGCACTATTTGGCGCACTTAGTAGGTTGACAATCGCACAAATAACTTCCAACTAAAATATTTAAATATTGTGTGTCAGATATAGTAAACATAAACTCAAATCAGCGACCAGCAAGGCACAGGGTACAAAAAAATTATAAAAATCTGCGATGGGATTCGAGTCTTTCCGGGACTCGCGCTCTACCATTTCAACTACACATGCCAGACAAAATGCTTTCATTAATAACCAGAAAAATATGTTTGTTTGTGCAGAGAATATCAGCAGAAAAAAATGCCTTGGTTACCTCATTTAAAAAAATCGCTGTTGACTTTCCTCATAAACGTTTGCAAAGTGCCTGAGATTTGTGGCTCACTTGCTGTCTAACTCATTTGTTTACTCGTTTTTTTTTCTGTGACTGTCAACAAGAAATCGAAATAAACTGTACAGCTGCAGATGTTGTATATAATTTATTGCTGGGACTTTGTATAAATTCGGCAGGAAAGTCTTGAGTGTAAATATAATTTTGGATGCACTGGAAGAACTTGTAGCGTCATAAATTACTATGCACCAAAAAACCTTATTTATCTCACAAGCTGAAACAAAATATTAATAAATACATACAGGTCACGCCACTTTTTATAAAAATACATACAGGTCACGCCACTTTTTTACTCTATAACCTACAACAATAAAATAGAATACCAACTGTCAAAAAGCTCGCATAATCAACACAATACCGCAGCATAAATTATTTGTTGACTCTCTATTCACTGTCATCGAATAATAGAGCAACACTAGTCTAAAAAGGCAACCAAGATGCTTCTGCGCTGCCTCCTTCAAATACTTCACCTGCGCTGCCTCCTTTTAAATACTTCACCTAGCTTGTTTACTTCTAAAGCAATGTGATATATCTGATGATCAGTTTTTATGAGCAGATATTGAAACTTACTTCCTGTGTCCAGAACTCTTAAAACCACAACGCATGCAGTTAACTTACTTACAAAAAGACTTTACTTGCCCGATTAATAACGTAGATGTAACTCGCGCGCATCTGTGCTAACCTTGCTGTTCAAAGCTTGGCGGAACCCAAAGACTCTTTTCATCATTTCGTCGAGTTGTTAATCGTTCATTGGCAGCTTTCTCGGTCTGTAGGAGCTTAGTAGCTGGTATCTTGCATGAAGCCACGCTGGGATGGGCGGAGTTGCTGGGTAATAAGTGGTGAGAGGGATACGGATCACGTGGTACAAACTCCCATCTGCAACAACAAGTACTTCATCCGTGACATGGCACAGCAGAAAGGATGGGCGACGGAAAGCAAATGCGTTGACTAATTTCAAACAAAATAGCCTACTGCGGTTTGATGTCCTGCGCCACAAGTAAGGAAATGTTCTGCATTGATTTAATAACCTGGAATACGCTGATATTAATATTTTTTGCACTTATGTTTATTTTCTGTGTTGAGTTCGCAACTCCAAGTCACCGCTTGTACCGAGCGATGTTGTCGGGACGGAATACTCCTGTCGCGGTCGGTTTGCCAGGAGATCCGCTAGATGTCGCCCTGCCTCAACCGCAACATGATTACACCAATCGTCATCGGACAACGTCTGTAAACAAATAAGTAGTGTTAAACCGAATCAATCGAAAAATTTCGGTACAAACCCTGAATTCAGCCAAGACCTTACCACGAAATTGGCCAAACCAAAACTAGTATAGAACATCACAAAATGCGGCTTACAATCGAGTAAATAACCAGCACATAATACTTATTTAAAGATAACCTGGCTTCAGTGTTTAGAACACACTCAACTTATAACGTTACATGATTCTGACGTCACAACGCTTACCTCAATGTCATCTGTGTCAAGGTCAAACTGAATTTCCCCGTGAGCTCATGTAAGATGACATCGTTCTCCTGTTTGGTCAAGCGTGAAGGTTTCGCATGGTTGAGCACCTTTTGGACCAATTGCGAACGGCGGAATTTCCGATTCAGTTCGTAATACGTCACCTGCATGACGTCATACGATAGTGTTAGACTCGTTGTAAACCAGGGGTCGGCAACCGTTATAAGCGACGCGTGCCAATTTACTTGTTATTTTAAAGTTTTAATGACCTCGTGTGCCAAAGTTTATTCTAAATAACAGTGGTTCGTAACAGCAGATATCAATAATAAAAAGCAGAGTGTTTTGTGCAGCAGAGTGTTTTGTAAGGCTGAATTTTAAGACAATGACATGATAAAAACTATAAACAAGCAGTGTAACAGGTTAAATTAGTACTTAAAAATAAACACGCAAATCAGTTGGCGTGCCATGAAAATTACGAAGGCAGGTAACCTTGGAACGCGTGCCAAGTGTTGCCGACCCCTGTTGCAAACATATCCGAGCGTTTTGGCAACGTTGTTATCGGCAGCTATTGCCAATTCACGTCTGATTTCTTGCAACTCCTCATTAACGCAGATTATTTTTAAAGCTTCCGTATAAATTGGTTGAAATAAAGTATTTTGTGTCAAAACAAAATCACAGAAACGAGCAACCGCCTTATGTTCACAAGGTTGTGAGTTCTAATCCTATCTCGGTCGCTTGTGTTTTCTGAGCAAGAAATTAAGCAACATTGCTCCAACCTAGTGGTTTCCGATGGGTTGAACTAAATTGAAATCACCAACTTACCAACTGTATAAGTCAAAAAAAGTAAATAAAAATGATTTAACCAACTTACATTAAAAACAGGCAGCTATACGGCGGACTTATTGCGAGCATGACGCATTCAGGCTTTGCCCGCCCAGAGCATGAAAATGAAACAACAAACAACAAAGTTGATTGTAAGTAACGCTTTATTATAACCGCACAATCCTGTCGTTAATCGCTTTATAACCGGTTTATATTTCTCTGCATGAACTGACGAGGCCACAAATGTTTACATTAACATTTGGTGAAATAAGGGAGTCTTCCCCCGGTCGTGTTTACCACAATGCACCAAACTCACTTTCTTGTGAGTCCCTGTCACATAACGCTCCACGATACGGTGTACCTGCAGCTGGATTAGTCATGACCCACCAATTGTTCCCTTCACTGTATTGCGCTCAATAACGTTTTAACGTTGCGCAGTTATTTCCGGCTTGGTGATGGTTTTAGTGCAATTGTGTCGCTATGTTCACCACGCGAAATAAACTCAACTCTTCCCGTTCAATTATTCATCACCTGATAGCGGAGTCAGCAATCCTCCCAAATCAGGGATTTTTATCAACCGACGCCTTAGCGCCACCAAGAGGACAGGCAGAGAGGTGATAAATTGCAGAAGTTTAAGATTTCTCTGCGTCACCGGGTCACGTTCCATCGCTGCACGAATCAGTCCAACCTGGAAACATTAAAACCTCAGCTCGTAAATATTGTGTATACTGAGGATCTTATTGCAAACATATAAGAAACTTTTAGAATGCGACAATGTTTAAAATCTTCAATGGTTAACATGAAAGTCAGACGGTAACTGAGATTTTTCGCTTTTAGTTTAGGAAACTCGGTTTTGCCTTAAAATGTTTAAAAAGCAGTGACGAAAATATAATGGATGTTTTGTCACACGATTTTTACGACGCAAGTAAGAACAATTAACACGGAAACTTCACTACGGTTCACAGCGCTGAAAAATTGGTTTCCTGCATAATGTTATTTTGCTCGGTATATTTGTGCGTTTGATTATTTCAGCTCCAAATTTTGCAATGAACTGTTTTATTAAGATCGACTCTATTAACAATCCTCCCCAGGTATAGAAACTCCGATTTAAACCCTTACATACACGTCATTACATCGGTTTTACGTCACTCACGTGATGACGTAATCGTCGACGCCATCGTTGCAGCAAAATCGGGTGGATGTGGATGTGGTCAGAAAGCTTGACGGCGGAAGATACGTCGCATGTCGCGTGTAGCGCAAGTACGTTCGCGACAGGAGACACACGTACACGCGACATGTGCACAGACAAGACACATTTCACGATTTCTGAAAAGAGAAAAAGAAGTATTTAACAAACTACAGCACATTAGTAAGCTAATGTTTTTTCAACGCTTATTAAATTTAAGGAACCAACTACTTACAAACATGCCAACATGTTTTTATGCTAATAGGTTTTACCAGCCGAACGTCACGTGATTAAATGCAAAATACCCGAGTAGGTGTTGAAGAACCGACTTTCTTTCTCGGCCGAACACTCATCAGGATCAACTTTCGTACAAATCCACAAACGTTGGATGTGATGTCCCATATTCCTGAATCTATGCATAAAAACAAGTTTTTACACCTGCTGATGGTTTTAAACCAAAATTTACTTTCTATATAAAACGTATAGGTAATAAAATATCAAAAAATTAGTTTCTATGCACAAATATTTTACGCATTAAAATAATATTTTTACGCATTAAAATGTCGCAGAACAGATAGCTGGTAGTTTTTAGGTAGTTGCAAACCAATTGTAGATCGCAGTAAATATGTTTGCAGCTCGAACTGACATTTATCACAACATTAAATTCCCAGGAAATCCCGCTAGTGGTAATATTGATTGACGTTTGCTCAGCAGTTATTGCGCAACGAAAATTCCCAATCCAATATTGGTGGTTTAATTTAAACGCATGTGTTAATAATATAACATTGATTTAAAATTGCTGCAAAATATTATTTTAAAAACACTCACTTTTGTACGATGACATTTTGACCACAGTCTTGAAATGAAGAAAATATACTGACGCACTAAAAACACAAGCTGAAAACAAAGCGATAATGTCAATAACTAATGTATTTTATACAAACATTCTATTTAAAAAAATTACGGCCTTGAAATTTTGTGATATCGTAAAGAAACTGTACACCACCAAAAACTACGTTTAAAAAAATAAAAAAGTGAAAATAATTAAGTACGATTTTATGCAGTTAGTTAAAAAGCTAATTTTATAATTGAGGTCAGAAAAAGAAATTCGCTGATAAACGAGTTTAAAACAGCTTTCTAATGTCGTTGAAGGATTTAAAACTGGTGGATAAAGCGAAATATAAATTATGAAAATCCTCAACATGTCGTATATTTTACAACTATTGGAATTGAAAATGGCTGTTATAAACATATAGTGAAAATGGTTGTTATAAACATATAATGAAAATGGTCGTTATAACTAAGTTATATAATGAAAATGGTCGTTATAAATATATAGCGTAATTAACTTAAGTTGAAATGTGCTCTATCATCGGCGCTTTCTTATCCCGTCGTCTCCACTCACCTGCAGACAAATCAACAATGCTTAAAAACACATCGTGCAACAAACATGGCGAGTGCCATAAGCGTTTCGAAGTCGCACTGATGCGCCGAGGATGACATCATCACTGGCGCTCCGTCGTGTGATGTCATCGAATAGTGACGGCGTTCTGGTTCTCACTGGTGCTTCGGTTCCATTGGATCATGTTGCAATTCCCATTGGATGACATTATCAGTGATTGCGTCACATGCGTGCAAAACATAATGATTAGTGTTCAAGTCCATGAGATAGTTGCGGCGATGACGTCATAATACGAGTGAAATTTGCAATAATGCGCAAAAAAAGTTGGGAGTAAAATACATAAAAGAGAAATGCAACAAAGAAAAACAAAAATAGCAAATCAAGGTTCTGGATGGGTTCCTAACAGTGCCGGATTAAGGGTCTGCTGGCCTGTAGGCACATTTTATAAGTGGCCCGAAAATCAGGGTTGCCAACTAAAAAATTAGAATTATTAGTGTTGCCAAATCATCAAAAGTGGCCTGGATATTTTACTGGCCTGCAGGCACGTGCCTACTGTGCCTAATGGTTAATCCGGCACTTGTCCCTAAGCTTTAAACCGTGTTTTTATAATCACAAATATTCCAGCAACAACGACGAACCTGTAGCTTGGCTTTCTCCATCCGCTTCCAGTAAAACGTGCTTTTAACGCCGCAAATCAGCTGTTTGCCTTTTATATCAACTTTGGCGCCGATGCAAGTCAGCTTTGGAGTCCCAATCTTCCTGTCTGTGAAGTTTTCGAGCAACGATTACTTAATCACTTTACCGCGCGTTTTGACCGATAAATCGCCCCTCAGGAACGAAACAACCCTTGATTTACAAACAGTGGAAAGAAGTGAATCAAACACTAACTTGTGTCGGGAGATTTTGCACAAACATAATTACTACGAACTTGATTCGTGTGTTGCACATCAAATCTGTTTTAGGAATTGTCGTTTTTAATAGCTCAGTAAAATGTATTTACCACAACAGTGCTACTCGAGGCCATAAAAGAACTAAGATATGAAAAGTCTTGCACTTTGTTTTTAGTAACTTATACTAAAACATGTTTTTAGTATAATTTTTCTGCATTTTGTTACTTCCCACGTTTACCTTTTTTCAACTACTTTCTGGTTTGCTTTTCTTTTATTTGTTTCATTACCTTCATGCACTTTGTTTCCACTTTAAGTTGCACTTTGTGTTCACGTTCGCGCACCACGCTCTGTTTTCGTTATTTCCCCTGTCGTTACCTACTGCAAGCATTACAGCTACAATTTCGTATTACCAACCAAAAGATGGTGTTAGGGTGAAACTAATTAATCAGTTGGCTTCAATCACGTTGCCTTTTGGGGACCGCCTTCCGCGATAGTCACGTGTTAGTCTATCCCGCGTGATTTAAAACACTTCATGCAAACAGTCAGACAACTTTGAAGGTCATTTATTTGTTATGATAAACGTTTTTCTTGTTGCGTTTGCGCGGAATTTAAATCTTGAAGTTTTTTTTGAAACAAACAAACCAACATTTCGGTCAATCATTCATTTTATTAATAGTTACAACTTTCCTGAGATTCTAATTAACATCAGCGTTTTAGTGTCACAACTGTTTGTACAATCCACTTTGCTTAATACTTTGGAAGCTTATTATTTTGTTGTCGGTTTTTATGCAGGTTGTATGCAACTAATCAATCGTAAATAGAAAGTGACATTACGGATCAAACGTGGCACTTGGTAGAGTTTATACTTCTGGTTTGTTTTCAAAAACCCAATCCTGAATAATACGGCTCGCCGTACAATGCTAAACAAGCCTTTTTGACTTTGCCGCGGTGTGCTTTACTGTATTGTATGATTGATTCAAAAGGTTATTCTGCAAACTAAACAACGCCTACCCCCACTTAATGTAAACACCTGCCCCCAATCCCGGGATTTCATAAAAAATAATCGGGATTTCCCGGGTTGCCAAAGAAAAATGCCAGTTCCCAGCAAACACATCGTGACAAAATTATGCACAAAACAAAAACATGTACTTGACCCCAAGTTTTACACAAAATAGCAAAAAGGATCAAAGCACCACGCAATTGCAAAACATTCGCAAACAACTGAAAATTATAATAAATATGTACATGCCGCACAAGAGGTGGTTTGTGCGGTTTAGCCGCTTGGTTTGTCAATCATGTGTGTCGCTTGTCGTTTAATTGTCAGAGGGCGGCTTCAGCCACAACTGCCACGTTAACTCGTCGGTTGTCATATGGCTGTTGACGTCGTCGAACGTCACGTAAACGCTTCCGGACTCGATCGTAGAGCATTTTCGGGGCGTTGGAGTAGATGAGAGGGTTAAGAGAGCTGTTGATGGGAATCAGGATTATTGCTGACACTGCGTAAATCACTGGGGGTACAGTTGTTCCACCGAAGTTTAGGAAAGCCATGATTGAGATTGGTACCCAGCAGAAGAAATCAGTAAAGACCAGCCGGATGATTTTCTTTTGCATTTCTGCAACAAACACCAGAAGTTAGGAGCAATATTTAAGTTGCGCTTATCGGATTTACCTTGGTTCTGTTTTTCAGCTCTCGCATTTCGGGCCCTCTCATTCACTTGCCTGCCACTGGCCACAGCAACAAACATAAAAGTCACGAAGTTTAGAGTGATGATGCCAAGTGAAAATGACCAAGCCTTGTCGGTCTGTGTCACGTAAAGTTTACTGATGCAAACACTGTTGGTGCTGTAGTACCTGAGAAAAACATTCAGTTACAGCAACAATTACTAAAACCCCATTTGCTTGTAACTACATACCCTAAATATCCTGTAATGTCAAACATTTCAGTGTAGTTATAATCTTCAAGAACATCCACAAAATCCGCCCAAGAATAAATATTGTGTGCCCTTAGAAGTGCGTCATCGAGTGTCTGAGAATCGTTGATGGTAAAATTGTGTCGAAAGTTTACAAACCGTTTCATGAAAGTGCCATGCCTGCACGAAAACACACGGCGGAACAAAACTGGTAAATATACACATGTGTTACAATTGCTCACTTGAAAAGTCAACGGCATGACTCTTGAAGAACGGATTTTCTTTCATCCACGCTTTGGTTTCAAACAAATGTTGGAATTGAGGCGTGAGAGGAATAAAAGCCAGAGTGAATGAAAATGTCCAGGATAAAATGATGGCAAGGATAATAATCTTCAGTTCGGGAAAATATGGCGCATTAAACGGCTGCAAAACATAAGTTGCTTGCTGCAAACACTAGAGCACATATACATTAAAAAATACTCACGTTTTTCACAGCATAAATTCGAAACGCTGTCAGCAGGACCATTGTAATTACTGATGTTCGCTGGAAAGCAAAACCAAAATGCCCATTGAATTGCACGCCCGATTTGACCTCCAAACAAGGTCGTTGGCACAGTAGTTTCCAGAATATTGAACACCAGCAATGCCGAGCATGAGCAGATAAACTCCCATGAGCAGGTCAGAAATCGACAGATTCAAAACAAGAAGATGGTTGGTTCGAAATGAGGCCGATTGTGATTCTGTCGTCACCAACAGCTTAATCTCAGTAACCATGACCACCTGAAAATAAAGGAAACCAAAAAGTTATATACAAAACCATCTAGTTTATCAGGAACTTAGAACGCCGAACTTTGTTTCAGCCAAGCTTTACAAAATATACCAGGTTTCCAAAGATTGCGAGGAACGCCATTATCCACACAACAGTTCGTAACACCGGGTTAGCGATCAGTTCGTATCGCGAGGAGAAAACGTTTTCATTTGCTCTGCTTGACTTCGTTGGGCATTCGTCGCTCCAGTCTGAACAGTCGCCAAATCCATTGAATTTCTGTTAGTGGCACATTTTGTTAAAACCGCAATAAAAAGATATTTATTAAAATAATTTAAAACCTTTTCCTTCTTCACAAACAAAGGTTGTTTGTTTTCGCAATAAAACCTTCCGTCACTCGTGCAGTTAGTTTCGTCGCTTTCATCATCACAGTTTATCGTAAAATCACAGATCGCTGATTTATTTATGGAAACCTAAGCACATTACCCTATAAGATGAACACACAGAACTCAATGATAAACAAAGTGGGGTTGTTATTATGATCCGCAGATGCTAACATACCTTAGCTCCATTCAATGCGGAGCAATTGACCCTTCCTTGTTTTGTGCAAGTTTCCGAATATTCGTCACTTCCATCTTTGCAATCAATAAACCATTGCAAACTTTTGAACGAAACTTTCCAACGATTTCGGTCACAGTTTCGTCACTTCCGTCTTTGCAATCAGCAACGCCATCGCAAACTTTGGATTGAGGAATGTTGAGACGATCGTTTGTTGTTGGGCAATGTTTACGATGCGCGCAGAGACGAGGATCCTCATCGTGGCTGAAGCTTCCTTGATCAACATTGCGAATTTCCAACAGGTAATCCCGTTTCCCGTCGCACAACAGCTCGTTGCTTAAAGGAAGCCACTAAACGACAAATAAAAATGTTCCGTTTGTGGACACATGCAAAACAAGATATCGCGTTAGTTAAACAAAATATCACACATGTCAGGCCTGTTTCCTTCTATGGACAGTAATAACTTACCCACTATTGTTGGTTGTTCACACGTACAGTTTGTGGACACATGCAAAACAAGATATCGCGTTACTTAAAAAAAATATCGCACATGTCAGGTCTGTTTCGTTCTATGGATAGTAATAACTTACCCACTATTGTTGGTTGTTCACACGTACAGTTTGTGGACACATGCAAAATAAGATATCGCGTTACTTAAAAAAAATATCACACATGTCAGGTCTGTTTCGTTCTATGGATAGTAATAACTTACCCACTATTGTTGGTTGTTTACGCGTACAGTTTGTGGACACATGCAAAACAAGATATCGCGTTACTTAAAAAAAATATCACACATGTCAGGTCTGTTTCGTTCTATGGACAGTAATAACTTACCCACTATTGTTGGTTGTTCACACGTACAGTTTGTGGACACATGCAAAACAAGATATCGCGTTAGTTAAACAAAATATCACACATGTCAGGTCTGTTTCGTTCTATGGATAGTAATAACTTACCCACTATTGTTGGTTGTTCACACGTACAGTTTGTGGACACATGCAAAACAAGATATCGCGTTACTTAAAAAAAATATCACACATGTCAGGTCTGTTTTGTTCTATGGATAGTAATAACTTACCCACTATTGTTGGTTGTTCACACGTACAGTTTGTGGACACATGCAAAACAAGATATCGCGTTACTTAAAAAAAATATCACACATGTCAGGTCTGTTTCGTTCTATGGACAGTAATAACTTACCCACTATTGTTGGTTGTTCACACGTACAGTTTGTGGACACATGCAAAATAAGATATCGCGTTACTTAAAAAAAATATCGCACATGTCAGGTCTGTTTCGTTCTATGGACAGTAATAACTTACCCACTATTGTTGGTTGTTCACACGTACAGTTTGTGGACACATGCAAAACAAGATATCGCGTTACTTAAAAAAAATATCACACATGTCAGGCCTGTTTCGTTCTATGGATAGTAATAACTTACCAACTATTGTTGGTTGTTTACGCGTACAGTTTGTGGACACATGCAAAACAAGATATCGCGTTAGTTAAACAAAATATTACACATGTCAGGTCTGTTTTGTTCTATGGATAGTAATAACTTACCAACTATTGTTGGTTGTTCACACGTACAGTTTGTGGACACATGCAAAACAAGATATCGCGTTACTTAAAAAAAATATCACACATGTCAGGCCTGTTTCGTTCTATGGATAGTAATAACTTACCAACTATTGTTGGTTGTTTACGCGTACAGTTTGTGGACACATGCAAAACAAGATATCGCGTTAGTTAAACAAAATATTACACATGTCAGGTCTGTTTTGTTCTATGGATAGTAATAACTTACCCACTATTGTTGGTTGTTTACGCGTACAGTTTGTGGACACATGCAAAACAAGATATCGCGTTAGTTAAACAAAATATTACACATGTCAGGTCTGTTTTGTTCTATGGATAGTAATAACTTACCTCCTATTGTTGGTTGTTCACACGTACAGTTTGTGGACACATGCAAAACAAGATATCGCGTTACTTAAAAAAAATATCACACATGTCAGGCCTGTTTCGTTCTATGGATAGTAATAACTTACCCACTATTGTTGGTTGTTCACACGTACAGTTTGTGGACACATGCAAAACATGATATCGCGTTACTTAAAAAAAATATCACACATGTCAGGCCTGTTTCGTTCTATGGACAGTAATAACTTACCCACTATTGTTGGTTGTTCACACGTACAGTTTGTGGACACATGCAAAACAAGATATCGCGTTACTTAAAAAAAATATCACACATGTCAGGCCTGTTTCGTTCTATGGACAGTAATAACTTACCCACTATTGTTGGTTGTTCACCCGTACAGTTTGTGGACACATGCAAAACAAGATATCGCGTTAGTTAAACAAAATATTACACATGTCAGGTCTGTTTTGTTCTATGGATAGTAATAACTTACCTCCTATTGTTGGTTGTTCACACGTACAGTTTGTGGACACATGCAAAACAAGATATCGCGTTAGTTAAACAAAATCTTACACATGTCAGGTCTGTTTTGTTCTATGGATAGTAATAACTTACCTCCTATTGTTGGTTGTTCACACGTACAGTTTGTGGACACATGCAAAACAAGATATCGCGTTACTTAAAAAAAATATCACACATGTCAGGCCTGTTTCGTTCTATGGATAGTAATAACTTACCCACTATTGTTGGTTGTTCACACGTACAGTTTGTGGACACATGCAAAACAAGATATCGCGTTACTTAAAAAAAATATCACACATGTCAGGCCTGTTTCGTTCTATGGACAGTAATAACTTACCCACTATTGTTGGTTGTTCACACGTACAGTTTGTGGACACATGCAAAACAAGATATCGCGTTACTTAAAAAAAATATCACACATGTCAGGCCTGTTTCGTTCTATGGACAGTAATAACTTACCCACTATTGTTGGTTGTTCACACGTACAGTTTGTGGACACATGCAAAACAAGATATCGCGTTACTTAAAAAAAATATCACACATGTCAGGCCTGTTTCGTTCTATGGATAGTAATAACTTACCAACTATTGTTGGTTGTTTACGCGTACAGTTTGTGGACACATGCAAAACAAGATATCGCGTTAGTTAAACAAAATATTACACATGTCAGGTCTGTTTTGTTCTATGGATAGTAATAACTTACCCACTATTGTTGGTTGTTTACGCGTACAGTTTGTGGACACATGCAAAACAAGATATCGCGTTAGTTAAACAAAATATTACACATGTCAGGTCTGTTTTGTTCTATGGATAGTAATAACTTACCTCCTATTGTTGGTTGTTCACACGTACAGTTTGTGGACACATGCAAAACAAGATATCGCGTTAGTTAAACAAAATATTACACATGTCAGGTCTGTTTTGTTCTATGGATAGTAATAACTTACCTCCTATTGTTGGTTGTTCACACGTACAGTTTGTGGACACATGCAAAACAAGATATCGCGTTAGTTAAACAAAATATTACACATGTCAGGTCTGTTTTGTTCTATGGATAGTAATAACTTACCCACTATTGTTGGTTGTTTACGCGTACAGTTTGTGGACACATGCAAAACATGATATCGCGTTAGATAAACAAAATATCAAACATGTCAGGTATGTTTCGTTCTATCGATAGTAATAACTTACCAACTATTGTTGGTTGTTTACGCGTAGAGTTTGTAGAGACATGCAAAACATGATATCGCGTTAGTTAAACAAAATATTACACATGTCAGGTCTGTTTTGTTCTATGGATAGCAATAACTTACCAACTATTGTTGGTTGTTTACGCGTAGAGTTTGCAGAGACATGCAAAACATGATATCGCGTTAGATAAACAAAATATTACACATGTCAGGTCTGTTTTGTTCTATGGATAGTAATAACTTACCCACTATTGTTGGTTGTTTACGCGTACAGTTTGTGGACACATGCAAAACAAGATATCGCGTTAGTTAAACAAAATATTACACATGTCAGGTCTGTTTTGTTCTATGGATAGTAATAACTTACCTCCTATTGTTGGTTGTTCACACGTACAGTTTGTGGACACATGCAAAACAAGATATCGCGTTAGTTAAACAAAATATTACACATGTCAGGTCTGTTTTGTTCTATGGATAGTAATAACTTACCCACTATTGTTGGTTGTTTACGCGTACAGTTTGTGGACACATGCAAAACAAGATATCGCGTTAGTTAAACAAAATATTACACATGTCAGGTCTGTTTTGTTCTATGGATAGTAATAACTTACCCACTATTGTTGGTTGTTTACGCGTACAGTTTGTGGACACATGCAAAACAAGATATCGCGTTAGTTAAACAAAATATTACACATGTCAGGTCTGTTTTGTTCTATGGATAGTAATAACTTACCCACTATTGTTGGTTGTTTACGCGTACAGTTTGTGGACACATGCAAAACATGATATCGCGTTAGATAAACAAAATATCAAACATGTCAGGTATGTTTCGTTCTATCGATAGTAATAACTTACCAACTATTGTTGGTTGTTTACGCGTACAGTTTATAGAGACATGCAAAACATGATATCGCGTTAGTTAAACAAAATATTACACATGTCAGGTCTGTTTTGTTCTATGGATAGCAATAACTTACCAACTATTGTTGGTTGTTTACGCGTAGAGTTTGTAGAGACATGCAAAACATGATATCGCGTTAGATAAACAAAATATTACACATGTCAGGTCTGTTTTGTTCTATGGATAGTAATAACTTACCCACTATTGTTGGTTGTTTACGCGTACAGTTTGTGGACACATGCAAAACAAGATATCGCGTTACTTAAAAAAAATATCACACATGTCAGGCCTGTTTCGTTCTATGGATAGTAATAACTTACCAACTATTGTTGGTTGTTTACGCGTACAGTTTGTGGACACATGCAAAACAAGATATCGCGTTAGTTAAACAAAATATTACACATGTCAGGTCTGTTTTGTTCTATGGATAGTAATAACTTACCCACTATTGTTGGTTGTTTACGCGTACAGTTTGTGGACACATGCAAAACAAGATATCGCGTTAGTTAAACAAAATATTACACATGTCAGGTCTGTTTTGTTCTATGGATAGTAATAACTTACCTCCTATTGTTGGTTGTTCACACGTACAGTTTGTGGACACATGCAAAACAAGATATCGCGTTAGTTAAACAAAATATTACACATGTCAGGTCTGTTTTGTTCTATGGATAGTAATAACTTACCCACTATTGTCGGTTGTTTACGCGTACAGTTTGTGGACACATGCAAAACAAGATATCGCGTTAGTTAAACAAAATATTACACATGTCAGGTCTGTTTTGTTCTATGGATAGTAATAACTTACCCACTATTGTTGGTTGTTTACGCGTACAGTTTGTGGACACATGCAAAACAAGATATCGCGTTAGTTAAACAAAATATTACACATGTCAGGTCTGTTTTGTTCTATGGATAGTAATAACTTACCCACTATTGTTGGTTGTTTACGCGTACAGTTTGTGGACACATGCAAAACATGATATCGCGTTAGATAAACAAAATATCAAACATGTCAGGTATGTTTCGTTCTATCGATAGTAATAACTTACCAACTATTGTTGGTTGTTTACGCGTACAGTTTATAGAGACATGCAAAACATGATATCGCGTTAGTTAAACAAAATATTACACATGTCAGGTCTGTTTTGTTCTATGGATAGCAATAACTTACCAACTATTGTTGGTTGTTTACGCGTAGAGTTTGTAGAGACATGCAAAACATGATATCGCGTTAGATAAACAAAATATTACACATGTCAGGTCTGTTTTGTTCTATGGATAGTAATAACTTACCCACTATTGTTGGTTGTTTACGCATACAGTTTGTGGACACATGCAAAACAAGATATCGCGTTAGTTAAACAAAATATTACACATGTCAGGTCTGTTTTGTTCTATGGATAGTAATAACTTACCTCCTATTGTTGGTTGTTCACACGTACAGTTTGTGGACACATGCAAAACAAGATATCGCGTTAGTTAAACAAAATATTACACATGTCAGGTCTGTTTTGTTCTATGGATAGTAATAACTTACCCACTATTGTTGGTTGTTCACACGTACAGTTTGTGGACACATGCAAAACATGATATCGCGTTAGTTAAACAAAATATCACACATGTCAGGCCTGTTTCCTTCTATGGACAGTAATAACTTACCCACTATTGTTGGTTGTTCACACGTACAGTTTGTGGACACATGCAAAACAAGATATCGCGTTACTTAAAAAAAATATCGCACATGTCAGGTCTGTTTCCTTCTATGGACAGTAATAACTTACCCACTATTGTTGGTTGTTCACACGTACAGTTTGTGGACACATGCAAAACAAGATATCGCGTTACTTAAAAAAAATATCACACATGTCAGGCCTGTTTCGTTCTATGGATAGTAATAACTTACCAACTATTGTTGGTTGTTTACGCGTACAGTTTGTGGACACATGCAAAACAAGATATCGCGTTAGTTAAACAAAATATTACACATGTCAGGTCTGTTTTGTTCTATGGATAGTAATAACTTACCCACTATTGTTGGTTGTTTACGCGTACAGTTTGTGGACACATGCAAAACAAGATATCGCGTTAGTTAAACAAAATATTACACATGTCAGGTCTGTTTTGTTCTATGGATAGTAATAACTTACCTCCTATTGTTGGTTGTTCACACGTACAGTTTGTGGACACATGCAAAACAAGATATCGCGTTAGTTAAACAAAATATTACACATGTCAGGTCTGTTTTGTTCTATGGATAGTAATAACTTACCCACTATTGTCGGTTGTTTACGCGTACAGTTTGTGGACACATGCAAAACAAGATATCGCGTTAGTTAAACAAAATATTACACATGTCAGGTCTGTTTTGTTCTATGGATAGTAATAACTTACCCACTATTGTTGGTTGTTTACGCGTACAGTTTGTGGACACATGCAAAACAAGATATCGCGTTAGTTAAACAAAATATTACACATGTCAGGTCTGTTTTGTTCTATGGATAGTAATAACTTACCTCCTATTGTTGGTTGTTCACACGTACAGTTTGTGGACACATGCAAAACAAGATATCGCGTTAGTTAAACAAAATATTACACATGTCAGGTCTGTTTTGTTCTATGGATAGTAATAACTTACCCACTATTGTCGGTTGTTTACGCGTACAGTTTGTGGACACATGCAAAACAAGATATCGCGTTAGTTAAACAAAATATTACACATGTCAGGTCTGTTTTGTTCTATGGATAGTAATAACTTACCCACTATTGTTGGTTGTTTACGCGTACAGTTTGTGGACACATGCAAAACAAGATATCGCGTTAGTTAAACAAAATATTACACATGTCAGGTCTGTTTTGTTCTATGGATAGTAATAACTTACCCACTATTGTTGGTTGTTTACGCGTACAGTTTGTGGACACATGCAAAACATGATATCGCGTTAGATAAACAAAATATCAAACATGTCAGGTATGTTTCGTTCTATCGATAATAATAACTTACCTCCTATTGTTGGTTGTTTACGCGTAGAGTTTGTAGAGACAGGCAAAACATGATATCGCGTTAGTTAAACAAAATATTACACATGTCAGGTCTGTTTTGTTCTATGGATAGCAATAACTTACCAACTATTGTTGGTTGTTTACGCGTACAGTTTGTGGACACATGCAAAACAAGATATCGCGTTAGTTAAACAAAATATTACACATGTCAGGTCTGTTTTGTTCTATGGATAGTAATAACTTACCTCCTATTGTTGGTTGTTCACACGTACAGTTTGTGGACACATGCAAAACAAGATATCGCGTTAGTTAAACAAAATATTACACATGTCAGGTCTGTTTTGTTCTATGGATAGTAATAACTTACCCACTATTGTTGGTTGTTTACGCGTACAGTTTGTGGACACATGCAAAACATGATATCGCGTTAGATAAACAAAATATCAAACATGTCAGGTATGTTTCGTTCTATCGATAATAATAACTTACCAACTATTGTTGGTTGTTTACGCGTAGAGTTTGTAGAGACATGCAAAACATGATATCGCGTTAGTTAAACAAAATATTACACATGTCAGGTCTGTTTTGTTCTATGGATAGCAATAACTTACCAACTATTGTTGGTTGTTTACGCGTAGAGTTTGTAGAGACATGCAAAACATGATATCGCGTTAGATAAACAAAATATTACACATGTCAGGTCTGTTTTGTTCTATGGATAGTAATAACTTACCCACTATTGTTGGTTGTTTACGCGTACAGTTTGTGGACACATGCAAAACAAGATATCGCGTTAGTTAAACAAAATATTACACATGTCAGGTCTGTTTTGTTCTATGGATAGTAATAACTTACCTCCTATTGTTGGTTGTTCACACGTACAGTTTGTGGACACATGCAAAACAAGATATCGCGTTAGTTAAACAAAATATTACACATGTCAGGTCTGTTTTGTTCTATGGATAGTAATAACTTACCCACTATTGTTGGTTGTTTACGCGTACAGTTTGTGGACACATGCAAAACAAGATATCGCGTTAGTTAAACAAAATATTACACATGTCAGGTCTGTTTTGTTCTATGGATAGTAATAACTTACCCACTATTGTTGGTTGTTTACGCGTACAGTTTGTGGACACATGCAAAACAAGATATCGCGTTAGTTAAACAAAATATTACACATGTCAGGTCTGTTTTGTTCTATGGATAGTAATAACTTACCCACTATTGTTGGTTGTTTACGCGTACAGTTTGTGGACACATGCAAAACATGATATCGCGTTAGATAAACAAAATATCAAACATGTCAGGTATGTTTCGTTCTATCGATAGTAATAACTTACCAACTATTGTTGGTTGTTTACGCGTAGAGTTTGTGGAGACATGCAAAACATGATATCGCGTTAGTTAAACAAAATATTACACATGTCAGGTCTGTTTTGTTCTATGGATAGCAATAACTTACCAACTATTGTTGGTTGTTTACGCGTAGAGTTTGTAGAGACATGCAAAACATGATATCGCGTTAGATAAACAAAATATTACACATGTCAGGTCTGTTTTGTTCTATGGATAGTAATAACTTACCCACTATTGTTGGTTGTTTACGCGTACAGTTTGTGGACACATGCAAAACAAGATATCGCGTTAGTTAAACAAAATATTACACATGTCAGGTCTGTTTTGTTCTATGGATAGTAATAACTTACCTCCTATTGTTGGTTGTTCACACGTACAGTTTGTGGACACATGCAAAACAAGATATCGCGTTAGTTAAACAAAATATTACACATGTCAGGTCTGTTTTGTTCTATGGATAGTAATAACTTACCCACTATTGTTGGTTGTTTACGCGTACAGTTTGTGGACACATGCAAAACATGATATCGCGTTAGATAAACAAAATATCAAACATGTCAGGTATGTTTCGTTCTATCGATAATAATAACTTACCAACTATTGTTGGTTGTTTACGCGTAGAGTTTGTAGAGACATGCAAAACATGATATCGCGTTAGTTAAACAAAATATTACACATGTCAGGTCTGTTTTGTTCTATGGATAGCAATAACTTACCAACTATTGTTGGTTGTTTACGCGTAGAGTTTGTAGAGACATGCAAAACATGATATCGCGTTAGATAAACAAAATATTACACATGTCAGGTCTGTTTTGTTCTATGGATAGTAATAACTTACCCACTATTGTTGGTTGTTTACGCGTACAGTTTGTGGACACATGCAAAACAAGATATCGCGTTAGTTAAACAAAATATTACACATGTCAGGTCTGTTTTGTTCTATGGATAGTAATAACTTACCTCCTATTGTTGGTTGTTCACACGTACAGTTTGTGGACACATGCAAAACAAGATATCGCGTTAGTTAAACAAAATATTACACATGTCAGGTCTGTTTTGTTCTATGGATAGTAATAACTTACCCACTATTGTTGGTTGTTTACGCGTACAGTTTGTGGACACATGCAAAACAAGATATCGCGTTAGTTAAACAAAATATTACACATGTCAGGTCTGTTTTGTTCTATGGATAGTAATAACTTACCCACTATTGTTGGTTGTTTACGCGTACAGTTTGTGGACACATGCAAAACAAGATATCGCGTTAGTTAAACAAAATATTACACATGTCAGGTCTGTTTTGTTCTATGGATAGTAATAACTTACCCACTATTGTTGGTTGTTTACGCGTACAGTTTGTGGACACATGCAAAACATGATATCGCGTTAGATAAACAAAATATCAAACATGTCAGGTATGTTTCGTTCTATCGATAGTAATAACTTACCAACTATTGTTGGTTGTTTACGCGTACAGTTTGTAGAGACATGCAAAACATGATATCGCGTTAGTTAAACAAAATATTACACATGTCAGGTCTGTTTTGTTCTATGGATAGTAATAACTTACCAGCTATTGTTGGTTGTTTACGCGTACAGTTTGTGGACACATGCAAAACATGATATCGCGTTAGATAAACAAAATATCAAACATGTCAGGTATGTTTCGTTCTATGGATAGTAATAACTTACCTCCTATTGTTGGTTGTTTACGCGTAGAGTTTGTAGAGACATGCAAAACATGATATCGCGTTAGTTAAACAAAATATTACACATGTCAGGTCTGTTTTGTTCTATGGATAGTAATAACTTACCAGCTATTGTTGGTTGTTTACGCGTACAGTTTGTGGACACATGCAAAACATGATATCGCGTTAGATAAACAAAATATCAAACATGTCAGGTATGTTTCGTTCTATCGATAGTAATAACTTACCAACTATTGTTGGTTGTTTACGCGTAGAGTTTGTAGAGACATGCAAAACAAGATATCGCGTTAGTTAAACAAAATATTACACATGTCAGGTCTGTTTTGTTCTATGGATAGTAATAACTTACCCACTATTGTTGGTTGTTTACGCGTACAGTTTGTGGACACATGCAAAACATGATATCGCGTTAGATAAACAAAATATCAAACATGTCAGGTATGTTTCGTTCTATCGATAGTAATAACTTACCAACTATTGTTGGTTGTTTACGCGTAGAGTTTGTAGAGACATGCAAAACATGATATCGCGTTAGTTAAACAAAATATTACACATGTCAGGTCTGTTTTGTTCTATGGACAGTAATAACTTACCCACTATTGTTGGTTGTTTACGCGTACAGTTTGTGGACACATGCAAAACAAGATATCGCGTTAGTTAAACAAAATATTACACATGTCAGGTCTGTTTTGTTCTATGGATAGTAATAACTTACCTCCTATTGTTGGTTGTTTACACGTACAGTTTGTGGACACATGCAAAACAAGATATCGCGTTAGTTAAACAAAATATCAAACATGTCAGGTCTGTTTTGTTCTATGGATAGCAATAACTTACCCACTATTGTTGGTTGTTTACGCGTAGAGTTTGTAGAGACATGCAAAACATGATATCGCGTTAGATAAACAAAATATCAAACATGTCAGGTATGTTTCGTTCTATCGATAGTAATAACTTACCACCTATTGTTGGTTGTTCACACGTACAGTTTGTGGACACATGCAAAACAAGATATCGCGTTAGTTAAACAAAATATCACACATGTCAGGCCTGTTTCGTTCTATGGATAGTAATAACTTACCCACTATTGTTGGTTGTTCACACGTACAGTTTGTGGACACATGCAAAACAAGATATCGCGTTAGTTAAACAAAATATTACACATGTCAGGTCTGTTTCGTTCTATGGATAGTAATAACTTACCCGCTATTGTTGGTTGTTCACAGTTTGCGGACACATGCAAAACAAGATATCGCGTTAGTTAAACAAAATATCACACATGTCAGGTCTGTTTTGTTCTATGGATAGTAATAACTTACCCGCTATTGTTGGTTTTTCACACATACAGTTTGTGGACACATGCAAAAGAAGATATCGCGTTAGTTAAACAAAATATCACACATGTCAGGTCTGTTTCGTTCTATGGATAGTAATAACTTACCACCTATTGTTGGTTGCTCACACGTACAGTTTGTGAACACATGCAAAACAAGATATCGCGTTAGTTGAACAAAATATCACACATGTCAGGTCTGTTTCGTTCTATGAATAGTAATAACTTACCCGCTATTGTTGGTTGCTCACGCGTACAGTTTGTGGAAACATGCAAAACAAGATATCGCGTTAGTTAATATAACTTAGGCGTATGATACAAGCAAGTTGTTGAAAACTGGTGCTTCATCGAAACGATATAAATCTTTCAAGACTGAGTGCACAGAAAAATCAGCAAATGAGCTAACTTTGACGAAAAACCGGAAAAACGCAATATAATCTTTGTGGGAAACGGTACATTGTGTTTTCAGTTTTAAAAACATTTTCAATTACCCCACTTATAAATTTGTCCATTGAATGCTAAACAACTAAATTCAACCAACACATAATTGACATTTTACTCACCGTTTTACATTTCCACCCGTCCTCCGTAATGTTGTTAGTTGTGGAACAGTCGATCTCGGCACTCACATTCCCACTGTAAACAATCACACCACCACTTTGTATATAGCAGTGGTCGGCAACCTTTTATGTACTTTTATACTTTTTGAAACTTATGTTTCATCGCGGACCGGCCTTCAAAAAACTACAAATATTTAGCAATACAAAGCGCATAATTAGTATATTATTACCAGGAAGCACGGTCAAAATGTTTTAAAACTTCTGGTCTAATTACGTACCCGGCACCGTAATAAACTCCTCGGACCGGCGGTTGCCGACCACTGGTCTATAGACATGGTGTGAATTGAAGGATGACTCGGTTAACGCGAGAATAATATGAGCTTTAACTTCCTAAAAAAATGCGAGCGTTTCCAGCCTTTGAGCGTTTCCTGCGTTTTCAGCTGCTCGGGTTTACGCAGGTCGTTTTGTGCACTCGAAATGTTCAGGTTTCGTGTAAGCAAAAAAAAAACGTTATGTTATTGTGTAAATAATGTATGTTTACGTGAAATATAAAAATAACATGTTTATGGGAATTTATTTTTGATTAAATTTAAGTTTGCAAAAGAGGTAGCAAGGTAAGGAAAGAAGCGACGATGAAAATACATTGTTAGACGTTTTCATTGGACTAGTTCTTAAACATACGTGTTTCAACCTACATTGAAAACTTTCCGCAATCTGTTGGTTGTTTCGTCTCACAAAGACACTCATCACTCATATCAGGACAATCGATGACGTCATTGCACACACTTGACCTTGAAATCATCATGGGGTCATTTATGCATTGGAAGCACAAAGAGTGATTAAAGGAGACAGACGGCAAGCGGCGGATGTCCCTGCAGGGGAATATTAAATTTGAAAAAGGACGGTTGAAACATCAGGGATTGTGTGCGGTCTAACATACCTGGGATCCGACCTCATCATTTCATCAACCGATGTGAAGCAGAGATCAGCAGAATCGTCGCAGTCTTGTACGGTGTCCCACAGCAACTGCTGGGGCAACGTGCAAGTTTGACCGTTTCCGATGCACTTGAAGCCTTGTCCGTTCGGTCGGGGCAGCGTAGGGCAGTTGTTGCAGGGATCGCCATCACACACCGATGAACGCTTCCAGCAAACCGATTCCGAACACCAGAAGTGGGAGGGGCAGAGATGTTCGCACGGGTAATTTCCATCACGATGCGCATACGATTTACAGACATCTTCTTTTGTTTTTTGACAGGAAGCGATTATTGGATCGATTATATAGCGACGGACTCCATGAATGTCAAAACAATCGCATCGTCCCGCTGAGCTGGGTTAAAAAATAAAAACCTGTCGCTAGATAAAACAAATTTTAAGCAAATGATTCTTAGAATGGGCGCCGGTGCCGTACTGGGGCGCGTTGACAATTGACCAATGCGCTATAATTGAACCATTTATAAACACAGCAAAATAAAAAAAATATTAAATTACTTAATTAAGTCACCAAACAAACGTAGCTACAAAGCGTTAGTTTGTTGTTTCACAATTAAACATTCAAACTTACTCCCTGCTTGACATGGAGCCGGTGCGATGAACCAAATAAAGGTTGAAAATCATCACGATGAAATATCTGAAAAAACAACAACAGCGGCGTTGTAAAGAAATGCATGAGTGACAAACTTGAACCTTCGTCTTCCCTGAGCGTGTTCTCATGATAAATTTCATGTGAAAGATGATTTGCTTACCTTTTCACGAAGTGGTGCATCATTCTTCCTAAATTTTTTAGGCGAAGTTTTCTCAATAAACAACCAAAATTTTGCAAGTTTGGAAATTGTGAATTATCTGAGCAGATTAAAAAGGATTAACCACGCTGCTTACTAAACCCGATATACTAAATATGTATACCTCTGCGGTCTCAATTGTTTCCAAACTTTATTTTCCGCTTTCAGCAAACCAGGCAGATGATTGTCACTTCCCAAGCCCCGCACGTCAGCAAGACTTCCTGTTACGAATAAACAAACTGTTCTCAATATTTGTTCCACTGTTTTCGGTTGCGAAATTACACAAATTAGTTTATGTGCACAAAATATTTACGCAAAAATGTCTCGAACTGACATTTACCAAAATATTAAATTGCCAGGAATCCCGATAATGATGATGTTAATTGACGTTTTCTCAATTATTGCACAAGAAAAAATCCGATTTCATTACGGGTCTTTTAATTGGTAGAGCTACTAACACCATACGTTTCTCCTGATCCAAAAGTGCTTAATTTTCGATAGGTGGCGTAAAGAGCTGAATTATTTATTTAGCGGCTATAAATGGGTTGGGCTGGGAAATATTTACATAAAATTTTTACATTAGTAACTAATTTTTTGGGTTAGTTTTATTGAATTTTAAGTGCTAATACCTTACCCCAACCCTAATAGCCCTAACCGTTAGCATTTTTTGAGATATACCGTTTTAAATGAAAAAAGTGCTCTTTGCGCCACCTGTCGAAAATTAAGCACTTTTGGATCAGGAGAAACGTATGGTGTTAGTAGCTCTACCCTTTTAATTTAAACGCATGTGTTAACAATGGAACATTGTTATGAAAATGCTTGTACAATGTTGTACGACTACACTCTTGTACGAGGTAACATGGTTTAACACAGGGCTCGGTTTAACCTGATTTACAACTTGGACTCGGTTCTCACAAATAGAGCACAACAGCATGTTTTACAATTTTAAGTTGATACAAAAACTTAGGGAAAGGTTCTGCGGGTTGATCTTGGTTTGAAAGCCATTGCACCACGTCAAAGTGTCAACCCACGCAATGGGTTTCGTCTAAGGCAGTAGAAAACCCCTCGTTCGGTGCAGAACTACAACCGAAACGAGGAAAACAGACTGGCGCACGAAAAGCGTAAGCTGAAAACATGGTAATAAAAAGCGATGACGTAAAGTAAATGTGTCCATATACAAACATGTACTACTGATAATGTAATATGTTACGAAATGTGTGTCTACAGCATAACGTACAACAGTTGTTTAAACTCCCCATTACTAATTGACAAACATACACGCGATACGATTATTCTCATGAGAACAATTATTTCTACAAATTTGTAAGCACTCATCTGAATGTTTAAACGATGGCGGTCCAACGGGTAGATTGCAAAACCTCAAATCGGGGAGAATCGATCACTTGTGTTTTCTTAATATACTAATAGACGTACTGTGTTAGAGGCGGGGGTCGCGCTAATAGGGATTTCCCCTGCTATGACGTAACGTGTTTGGGGCAAGGGTCGCGTTTATGGGAAATTCCTATGGCGTAAGAATCGGGTGTATCGTACACCCCAGGGTGTACCATAAATTTTAAAGGATGTACTACTTTGATTGGGTGTACTAGGGTGTAGCAGATATAAAATATAATATACCTATGACAAGCTATCAAAGTAGGCAGATTAGTGTTTTAGAACAGGCTCACGTAGCTAAGTTACTATATTCTATTGGGACACTTTAATATTTCTTGTGACAATCGGTGGTGATGTTTTTTTAACACTGGGCTCATCTATATTTCTGCTGAGACCATAGATTGGTGAAGCAGTTTTTGACTAAGGTGGTACAATTTCTGAGTGGACGTTAGAAGGGTGTACCATTTCAACAAAGATTTACAAGCACTGCTCTATATTACATAGTGCGGCGAAAAAAAGTACAAAAAAAAAAAAAAAGTGAAATAAAGAAAATCAAAAAACAAGGTTTCGAGTTTTCCTGTATGTTATAACATTAACTGTGTGTGATTGTTATTTGTGCTATATAATTGAACATTGTACAAACTGGGGTGGAAATTATTGTGTACGATTTATTGCAGTTAAAACAAGATTAATAAGTTGGAAAGCAATTTAAAAATTATGTTCAGAAAGACTAATTCGCTTTAAAAATGCGATTATCTAACTGTGATGTAGTTGAATCACTAATATACGCAATAATTTCACCCTTCTAATGTCTTGGAAGAATTTGCAACTCGTGGATAAAGCAAATTATAAATATGGGAATCATTAACAAGTGATATATTCTACAACATCAAATGTTGTTAATCTCGAGTTTTAGCAAACTAACCAAGTAAAACCGCCATCGTGGTCCCTCCGTAAATGTCCCAATTAGCTTACAAATATCCAACACAGCTATCCAAACATATTTAAAAATATCTATTTAAACTAAGCTAGCTTACAAAATTCATATAGTGAGTCTGTCGTGCATTTTTGTCGGCCAAGTAGAAAAGCAGAACCCGATTACGATTAATGCAAGTAACAAGATCATGAACTGTTATAAATCACGAGAACTGTTCCTAGGGGGTGCGGGGATGCTGAATCATTAAGGTTGGTTAGGTCTATTCTATTTAAGCAATTACAGAAGGGGGAGCGAAAATTGGTTGGTGATTTGAAAGGGGTGCAGCAAGGAAAAAAGGTTAAGAACCACTGATCTAGACAGAGTTTGTAAAATTAAATGAAAATATGTAGTTATGATTTGGTTAGACGACCTGGGTGAATCACACGACAGACTCGTAACAAAACTTATCAGAAGGAAAGTTGTTGTTCGATGGAGATGTGGAGTTTGGTGGGATCGCAGAGAAGGAGGTTGGATTCCTGTATTGTTGTTTTAAGGAAACTACACAGTCTAATTTAAACAAAGTTACCTCATTCCTTTTTTGGAATTGTGTCGCTGGTTTGCCGAGTCATCTTACTTTCAGGAGTCCAACCGCTCCATGGATCCGATCATCGTCGCTTCTTATCCCGTCGTCTCCACTCAGCTGCAGACAAATTAACAATGCTTAAAAGTGTATAGTGCAACAAACATGTCGAGTGTCATACGCGTTTCGAAGTCGCACTGCTTCGCCGAGGATGACGTCATCGAATAGTGACGGCGTTCTGGTTCTCGCTGGTACTTCGGTTCCATTGGATCATGTTGCAATTCCCATTAGATGACATCATCAATGGTTACGTCACATGCGTGCAAAATAAAATGCAGATTAGTGTTCATGTCCGTGAGGTAGTTGCGGATATAACGTCATAATACGAATGAAATTTACAATGTAATGCGCAAAAACCCAGAACCTTGTTTGGCAAAAATCCGCAAAAAAAATTATAAAGAGCCGTGCGCAAACCCTCTATTTCTATATTATATAGTGCGGCAAAAAAAACAAGCTGGGAGTAAAAAGAATAAAAGAGAAGTGAAATAAAGAGAATCAAAAAAAGCAAAACAAGGTTCTGGGTTGGTCCCTAAACTTTAAACCGTGTTTTATAAAACAACAAAAATCCAGTAACAACGACGAACCTGTAGCTTGGCTTCCTCCATCCGCTTCCAGCAACACGTGCTTTTAACGCCGCAAATCAACTGTTTGCCTTTTATATCAACCTCAGCGCCCCTGCAAGTCAGCTTTGGAGTCCCCACGCGCAAATTGCCTGTGGGGTTTCCGCGCGCAAATTGCCTGTGGGGTTTTCGGGCCTTGATTGCGTAATGAAATAGTCACGTGTTTTGACCGACCAATCATCGCCTCGGAAAAAGATCCTACAAACACCTGTAGTCCCAATCTTTCTGCCTGCGGAGTTTTCGGGCAACGATTACTTAATCACTTTACAGCGCGTTTTGTAAACTCTTGGTTTACAAACAGTGGAAAGAAGTGAACCAAACACTAACTTGTGTCAGATGATTTCGCATGAACATAATTAGGACCAACTTGATTCGTGTCATGCACATCAAATCTGTTTTAGCAATTGTCGTTGTTTATAGCTCAGTAAAATGTATTTACCACAACAGTACTTCCCAACCTTATCGAGCTTGAGGCCATAAATTTGTTTCCATTTTAAAGTTGAAGTATTTCTCCTTGGCACTTTGTGTTCACGTTCGCGCACCACACTTTGTTTCCGTTACTTCCCCTGTCGTTGCCTTCCGCAAGCATTACTGCTACAATTACTGGTGTTCATGACCAACCAAAAGACGCTGTTAGGGCGAAACTCATTAGTCAGTAGACTTCGATCACGTTTTGGGGATCGCGGTCTATCCCACGTGATTGAAAAGATATCATACAAACAATCAAATAACTTTAAGGGCGTTTTTTCTTAATGATAAATGCTTTGCTTGTTACGTTTGCGCGAAGTTCCAATCCAAAAGTTCTTAAGTTGCCAACATTTTGGTCAATCACTTGAATTCATTCGACCAAGCGACCACAAATTTCCTGAGATTCTAAAACATCGGCGTTTTAGTGTCACAACTGTTTGTACATTTTGTTGCCGGTTTTTATGCAGGTTGTGTGTAACTAATCAAAACACACCTTGTATAAATTCCTATTCGTGAACAGCATTTTTTGAAAACGCAATCCGGAATAGTCCGGCTCGCCGTACAACGCTAAACTAAACTTTTTATTCTGACTAGCCTTTTTATTTTAACATCTCTTGAGTTTACTGCGCCAAACTCGAGGTGTACTTTACTGCATTGTATGATAGTTTTAAGTAATGTCATTCTGCAAATTAAACAAACAATGTGATCTATGTAGAGTTGATAAGTTATGCAAAGCTCAATAATCGCGATTAATCAACTGCCGAAACATTTAACTTAACCGATGTTCGCTTTGCTTTATTATATTGCACAACTTCTACTCGAGTTCGACTTACACAATATGTTGGTTGCGTGGCGTTTGTGTACCGCCCAAATCGTCTTACATTTAGCCACTTGACTGGTTTCATTGTTGGTTATCCCACAGGTTCAAAAATTTTGCTGTTTAACATTTTTACCATTCATGTGCAGTAGTTGTCTTCAAAACAAGTTTTTGCCCGCGAATGCTTTAATACAAACTGGCCGTATCAATGTTTCCGCTGCGTGAGCTGTCTCTAAGCCACGACGACAACAAAATAAAAGTAATATATTTAAGAAATAAATCATAGTGTACACGAATCAACTTCGCATCAACAACTAAATCAGTTTGCTAGATTCAGCAAAATAGTTTTTCTCACAAACTCCTCAGCGACTTTCTTCGGATCACGTGATTCCTCTCCAGCGCCGCTAGTGGTTAAACATTCTTCGTCTTCAATTTTATTTTCCGCTGCAGGTTGCGCAGCTGCTTTACATTGTTTAACCTGAGTTGGAGTTTTTGCTGCGTCATGCTTAGCTACATCAGGCTTTGTTGCTGAGTCACGAAATATGGTCGGCGATCCCCGGAGTCGCGGGATTTTGTCCACGTGTTTGAAAGTTTTGTTTTTTCGCCGGTTCGGGAGGGGCGAGAAGTGCTCGGGCATTGTGGGTATTTGCACCCCCGATCCCGCACCCCTTTGCATCCGCTGGGGCTGCTTTAGCGTCATCCAGTGGTCGCGAAAAAGTTTCGCAAATATTTCGCAGGTCTCATCCGATGATTCGCGGACTGAAAACAAACCGCTTGCAATAATCGTAGTTAGTTGTCAAGGGGAGCATACCAACCTGATATTTCGTGGAACTCGCAGTCTATGCTGTTCGCAAGTTGCAAGCCTTCATCCCGTTCAACCATCCGTCTGCCCTGCATCTCGTTCTTGTTACCAACGATAAAAGTAACCGGGTCCGGGGTCGACTAAAAAAGGAAATAAAAATAAAAAAAATAAAAATTAAATTCTTCAAAAAAAATCAAATCCAAAAAAATTCTCAAACACTCTTAAACAGATTTGTTGCACAGAATTCACCTTTTTGCTGCTCGTGTGTGAAATTCGAAACTTAAGCCGAATAACTTCATCGAAACTCAATCGGTCCGTCACAGAATAAACAATAATGAAAGAATCGGCCCAAAGAATTTTTTCGGTCAAAACGTCGTCGTTTTCGTCCTTAAAATATCAAAGTAAAATGAACTTTAGCCGTACAGCTACTAACACCACAACTCACGTTAGCTGCACATTTAGCTAATTTTCGATAGGTGTCGCAGTAGCTGAATTATTTATTTAGCGGCTAAATAAGGGTAGGGTTGGGAAGAAAGTTTTTGAAAATGTTACATTAAGAACTAAATCTTTGCAAAGATTGGTTTAGTTGGCTTGAAATTTTAAGGATAATACTTAACCCCAACCCCAATAGCCCTAACCGCAGGCATATTTTGAGACATGCCGTTTTCAATAGGATTTGCGCTTTTTGCGCCAACTATCGAAAATTAGCTAAATGTGCGGCTGACGTGAGTTAGAGCAGGATTGGAAATACGTGCGAAGCTAACAAGTGAAATTACCTGGCCAGTAGAGTCAAGAATTTCGTAAAATACCGAAAAGCCTGGAGGTATTCGACATGCTCGTTGATAAACCCGATCTGAAAAAAAAACTTTGTTTGTGACCTCACACGAAGTGTTATGACGGAACAAAGTAATTCGTTCCGCTTTCGCACAGAAACCTCATTTTGTTGAAATATTTAAAAAGTTGAATATTTTACGAATTTGACGGATTCACTGCAAACCTTTTGCGATAAAATGTTATTTTTATTTTGCAGGGGCCTGTGAAGCGGCTGGGTTAACGCTTTGCCCATGAATACGAGGCGAACTTTTAACCTAATCTTCCATTTGCTCGCAGGACTTTGTTGAAGGAATTTGTTTTCGTGGCGCGTGAATTTATGCGGAACGTAAACCAGTTAAAGTCAGCTCGTAGCCTTCCAGCGTTTCAAACTTCAAACCATTAAGTAGAATACATTAGTCACGTGACTTACCTTGCGTCGAGTCGTATTCACCGATGAAGCGGTTTGTCACAAATCGAACTGTCAAAGCTGTAAACAATAGAACCCGATTATGCGGTAACATGTAGCTCGACTAACCAGCGAATTCGAATCACTGAAACAACTTGGTTATCAAACTTTGATGTGTGCTTTTTTATATTTCCGCTGATTTCAACGTTACCATGGTAACTTTGCCGTTAAGCTTGTGTGCAGTCAACCGTGACCATGTTATTAACAACAAAATTCTCTAAAACCCAGTTTACAACTTTTGTACGAAAACTGGATTTTATGCGAAATATTATATTTTATCGGTTGGCTTCAAAAACCCGTTTACGCAAAACACAAACACAAGCTTGGAGTCAACGTGGCCGAAACCACATCCATTAGAGATCCATTAATTGTCACAACAACGTTCCCTGTTCAATTCTCTGTCACATCTAAAGTGCAAAGTCATGTTACGCGGCATGTTAATGCGTCTACGACCATTAACTGCGGGAAGGTACTTCACTGATAAGAAGCAAGGAGCGATTTGTGAACCAACTATTACGTTTTGTAGCTCGCACAATTTATTCACAGCGTGCCAGCTTGGTTTGTGGACTCGTACAAAATATGGCTTACCTGTTTTTCCGACTCCCTTTTGTCCGAACACAGCAACGCGAAACCGGTGAGATTCCTTGCTTGCGACAGCGGCTTGCTTGCGAAGTTTGAACACAGGACTCGACATTTGATAGCCGAGTTTGGAATATTCTATCTCATCAGGTGGTAGGTGACCAATAAATCCGCTATTTATCCAACAAAGCACAACACTCCTGCCTACTTAAGTAAAACTCACAATTACTTACGTAGCACCTGCTCATGTAAAACACACAAATACTTTCGCAACACCTACTGAAAAACAATCAAGTATTCACCCACCCAACTGATAATACACAGGCCATCACAACTATACATAATTGGTAATGTGACGAGGAGCAATTCACAAAAAAACTTTCCCAGCTGCAAAACTCACTTTCCAAATAATTGACATCACGCGAAAACACTTGCAGATAAACCTCGTTCATGTTGAAACAAGTTTCTTAATGTTAAACTCAAGCAGCGCAACCTGACAAATGTTTTCACCGAATATTTCCCCTGATTTCGAAACTTAGAGATGCGCGTCCAGCTTTCGAGGCTGCCAGTAACCAGCAATTTCTATCGCTTCGACTAATCCGGTGCACCAGGGGAAGAAGTGTATGACGTCATAATAGCTCAGCTTTTTGACACTTCGCGGCATTCATTGTGACGTGATATAGCAATGTTGGGCGGTGAGACACTTGCGCGTGGAATTATGTAACAAATGAAGGAATCTAAAACACGCGAACCCTGTCTATATGTTGGCGATCTTTTAAGTAAACCATGAAAAGTTGAACGTACTTAGCAAAGTGCAATGTTTGAACGCACAACACGCGACCCCTGCCAAAATTAATCCGTGTTTGTCGTCGAAACAAGAACGGTCGTCACGCCCCAGTTAACAGGGTTGGCCCAAACCCCCTCGTTCTGTTGCTTTCAAACGAGAAACCACAAAGTAATCGCAAGGTCGTTTGAAAGTCGTCGAAAATTAAACGGAAACATGCTTTGTTTGCTTGTGTGTGTCGTAACACAAACACAACAAACGAACAAAACCTGGTACATTGCCAAAATATGTCGCTAAAACACCGCGATACGCAGCAATGCGACAGCTGTAAACACAAGAAATACAAAATGTTAAAAAATTCGAGTAAAATTTCAAACATTTACACAAACGCAACGAAGCGAGACAGGGGTACTAAACCGTAGCGACCCACGTGACCTACCCATTGTTTAAGGGATTAGCGGTGAAAGATTCTTGTGACGTCACATAGCTCGCTTATTATTTGCTCACAGGGATGAAATAAAGAGATATTGTTGCGTTATTGTTGTTTTGCTTTAAAGTGAACGGTAAACATAACCTTTGTGGTGATATAACGCAGGTTGTGGTAAAGCAGCTAAACAATGCGCGAATTCTCGGCAATTTTGTGTCCAATTGTTACAAAAATCGCTCAGTAAATGTTGTTCTCATTTATATTCCGCGAAAACTAAAAAAATCCCGAAGCTAAGACTGATCGTAAACCAAACGGTTCCTCTCGTATAGTTGATTGATTTAAGTGTTTTTTTTTAATTTAGGATTTAAAAAAAATCTTTTGTTGTCGGGCGAATTATAAAACACGAACATCGTTATTATTGCCCTGTAAGTAAAAACAATTGTTTGTGAAGGTATTTGAACCAAGATGCTGACACGGCCGCCCGTGTTAGGAGGAAATGCATGTGCGGTCTAAACACATCCAAGTCATTATCCCTTGCCAGACTCACACCTCCTTTATCTCACGGGAATCTATCGTAAAATATCGCACTGGTTCTTATATTGCATCGGTGTCACGTGTCAGGGCGATTACATGGAACATCGCCTCAGGGAAACAATAACGACAAAGTTGTTTTATGCGCTGTGGGGATACCTTGTCTGTTTCTGTGCAATGTTGGAGGTAGAATATGCCGCAGACCTACACAATTTTTAAAAGGGGTCCGTTAATATAAAAAGGTTGGAAACCACTGGTTCAGGTGGTAAGCAGCGATATTAAAGTTGTGGTTCGCGATCCGATAAGATTGAGAACCAATTGGTTCATTAATGCTCTACACAAGCTGTCATTAAATTACTGATATACATTGCAGCAATAACTGCTTGTGTTTTGATACGGCAGGAGTTGGAAAAACCTGCTATATCCGCTAGTTTTATCAGTAAACAAACTGAAATTATCAAACCGGACAACTTTCCCGAGAGGAAATTATTGTCAGCCGAGGAAATGAATGAAATGCGCGCGTAATCAGGCATTTAGTGTAAACATTCCAATGAAAAATTAAATAATTGAACATTGATATTTTGTTGTTTGAGCATTTATTGGTTTGCAACTTTGCGATGAGTTTATTGTTTTCAACATTGCGAGTTTTGGTATTTCAAGGTCGAAGGAAGGTCTTCTGTTTATTATTTGCAGGTTTTACGTTGTGTGTTTGTATGTTTGTATGTTTGTGTGTTTGTATGTTTGTGTGTTTTTGTTTTTTGATTATTTTAAGCAACTTCGCCTAAACTATTCGCATTTGTCCCGGTGTTTTAAGCCTGTTCAGTGAGCCGCTTCTTGATGTAAGTTAACCAATACTCCGTATTTTTTGGCGAATTTACTTTTCCGTTTTTAACTTCGAGTTCTTGCACATTTTGCGCATCTGCTGTTCGCAGGTTTTTAGGTTTTAGCGTTTGAAGACAATCACAATGGAAGTATGGAAACAAATGGGAAAATACGAGCGCAGACTTTGTGTTCTACTCGCCGTCACTTCATTCACAAACCCGTTCAGCGTTTTAAGCTTGTTGTTTTTCCATTACACGCCTAACTATCATTGTGACGTCACAAATATAGAAAGAAGCGTCGAAATTATGGTAAGTTTTTGTTACAATCAGATGAACGTTAAATAATGGAAGATAGGCTATTAGTAGCAAAACAATTTTATCAATTACTGTAGAGTTTTTCAGAATTGCCTTGTTTTTCCGATAATCATAATAAACCTCTTTTATTTCGGACCCAATTGGACGAAAAACTATGTCCGGATTAACCGATGTCGATTAGTTAGAGTCATTCCACATTACAATTTTTTTATCCTTTAGATTAACCAACAATTGGTGTCAGTAGTATACTGTTATGACCCAACAGATTATAACGTCCAGAGCAAAACACAATAAACCCATTAGGGTTTGAAAGGCCTCGACAGCAACAACAATTATCTTGTCATTTCAGCACAGCGAAAAATTTAATCGTTCCTACAACTTGTCGGAAAAAGTATCTCTTCGCGAATTCTTGATTCCTGAAGAAACAAGTTTGCTCGGAAAAATATCGCAAAGTCGTTGTTTTGTTTTTAATCGGACACGACAGGAGTTACGGGAATTTGCTGAGTCAGCAGGTTTGTACATTGTTGCCATGGAGATGAAATTTTAACTTTAACCAACTTCTGTCGTTGTTGTGAAGAAACCATGCAGACCAACAATAACACCGGAGAAAAAATCCCCTGCAATTTTGTTGAGTTTCATTACGAGAAAGATACGACATCCGCGGCCCAAGAGGTATAAGGTTATTTAGCGGGTTCGGGTGAAAATAGTGCCCCTTGATCTATGATTGGGCCTTAAACGTTTAAAATATGTCAAACTTTAGTAACGGTAAAGGCCATATCGAAGTTTTGTGGTTTAAACAATGTAAACCTGTGGTTATTTCACTTTATATGATGAGAATCAATCTCCGCATTAACTTTGCAAACCTTTAACTCCCGTCTCTCGTTGAAACGATATCTCGCACAGTTTGGGATGGTTTGTGGAAACGCTTGGAAGAAACCGATGGTTGGGGTGAATTATATGATTGGGAAGTTTGTGGGGACAGCATTAAGCGGATGGATTTCAGACAAGTAAGTAAAAAAAAACAAGTTTAACCGGAGTCAAAACGGTACTTGCGATTGTCTGGTACGAATGATCCAGATTTAACCTTAAAGCACAATTCGAAGTAGATTTAAAGCACTTATAAATCAACAAACGATTGTGAAAAGTCAACATAATTGCTTTGCACGTAGCCGCCAGTAGAAAGGTTTATTATTGCGGCTACTTTACGCCAAGCAATATGTTGGCTATCAAGCACATTGAGGAAATCAAGGAAAGGGAAATTATCATAAATCATTTGCCGCAATCAAAACGGGAAATAAGCAGAAAACAATTAAAAGTAACTAATAAAGTAGGTCGGCAGCGCAACATGTGCAATAAAGCAGCAAACAGTAAACAAAAATTGATGTAAATTATTGTGTAAAATGAAATAAGTCAGCTCCAATGGAAAACCCGTACATAGTTTATTACACAGTCTGTTACATATTCTGATTTTTCGAAATATTATTTGCAGGTTTGGCCGCAAAGTTGCCTTTTTCCTTTTCACATTCGTTCAGTTCGCAGCTGCGTGCGTCATCAGTTTCTCTGCAAACTTTGAAATGTATTTGGCTTTGGTGTTCTGCATGGGAATCGGGAGCGTTGGAAATTACGCTGCAGCAATCATGCTCGGTACATCTAAATCGCTTGGGTCCTCTGTGCGTACCTAACCACGTTTTTGTGCAGGTAGCGAAACTGTTGGCAAGCAACATCGGAACTTTATTTGTAGCGGTATATCGGTGGGTTACGCGTTCGGATACATGTTCGTTCCGGCGATTGCGTATTTCCTTCAGCAATGGCGACGATATACACTCGCAACTGGCCTTGTTGGAGTGATCTACATCCCCTTCTACTGGTGAGAAGTTAAAATGAACTTGAGTTTTTAACTGGGATCAGCTCGAAAGCGTCGATGCAGACCAGCGATTAAGGCACACCTATTTATAAATCATAGTGCACCAGGCCTATTGAAGGCCTCATGCCAAATCAGACGGTCACCAAGCATTCACCACCACACAGCAAGGCACAGGCTAGAAAAAACTAATCGGCGGTGGGATTCGAACCCACGATTGGAGTCGTTTCGAGACTTGCGCTGTCTTAACTGGTTTTAACGCCTTCAATGGGCCTGGCGTGCTATGATTTGATGAGAACGTTTTTGCAGATGGCAACTGTGTGTTAACTTTTTCATTCTTTTTGCAGGTTTATCGATGAATCTCCGCGGTGGTTGAACGCGGTCGGAAAAACAAAGAAAGCCGAAAAAATACTGGAAAAAATCAGCAAGTACAATGGAAGAAAAATAGAGATGCAGAAAGCGGAAGAACCAGAAACAAAATCGACTCTAAAAATGTGGTTGGAGTTTTTAAAATCTCCTTCTCTGATGTTTCGTCTGCTGCTGACCTGCTCATCTTGGTAAATATCGGACACAACCCATGCCACATATTGTTTATAGTGTTGTAATAAGTGGTAGGATTCAGCCGGTTAGCACCGGTTCTATAGAACCGTCCCACGTAATTTTACGAGATCAGCGAACCGGTTAGCATTACCGGTTACTATCAATGGACTTTTTCTAAAAAAACCGGCTGAAAAATATGACTTTTGTGATAGAACCGGCTGACAAAAAAATTGAATCCCTCTACTGGTTGTAATGCACTGCGACAAAAGATCAGACTTTTAGGGGGAAAATATTTGTTATGGTACCTGATAATTTCTGCTATGTTATGTTACGACGACGAGTGGGAACGTAAAAGTTGCGCTTAACATTTGAACAGGGTGATTTGCAACATGACTTACTACGCCATCCTGTTCGACACAAACAGTTTGACTGGGAGCCGATTTCTCAACTGTTTCTATGCTGGAGTTGTCGAGTTGTTGGCTTACATTGTATCGTTCGCAACAGTTGAGCGCGGAGGCAGGAAAAACACCTACATAGGATTCATGGTCGCGGCTGGATTAGCAATCATCGTAACTCCGTTCATTAAACTGTGTAAGTTGTTGGAATGCGTGGTGGCCTGCGTGGTTTAGTTGTTCGCTTTTGTTCGTCCATTTGATTCGACGTGCAAATGTTACGCAATAGTATGTTAAACACAAAACTACCAAATGTATTCTATACCTTAATGGTGAAAATAACGGCCCAAATAGACGTTAAAAGCGACATGTATTCTATACCTATTATCAGTTATGCGCCGAACATGCGAAAAAACGTTAGACCAGTGGTTCTCAAACCTTTTAAGCATGCGGCGCAGAACTTTTTTTCCGCGGCACTCTTCGCAGGTAAACATAATAAAAATTGTTCAAAGAATGTTTATTTTCATTGGTAAGGTGACTTTTCATTACCAATACAAAAAGCATGAGCTTTGAAACGTTGTCATGCTCACCAATATTTCGTCATAAGGTCCCAAAACACTAGGGAATGTTTGCACTTTAAAATAGAGAAAATTTCGCGGCACACTTGGAAATCTCTCAAGAATCACTGCTCTGGTCTAGACCGACAAACCGAGCTTGGACAAAACGTTTGTGTTCGCCAAAAATGTTGTGCAACTTCAAGACGTGTCTTGTTTATGTTTACAGGGAGTGAAGTAGCGGTGACGATTTTGACAATGCTCAGCAAGCTTTGCGTCACAGTGGGCTATTATGTCGTGTACATTTCCACCCCAGAACTTTTCCCGACCGCATTGAGGCACACAACTATGTCTGTAGCGTCAGCTTGCGGAAGATTCGGGGGAATGTTAGCTCCCTTGATAATATTCTCAGGTTTGACCGCAAAGTTTGTCTTGAATTTACGTCAATAACCAGACATACTCTTGCGCAGGTAAAAACGGTGATAGCTACATCCCGTACCTCGCCTCCGGTATTCTCACTATCATTGTCTCCTTGCTTTACATCTTACTTCCCAATACCCACAATGCACCACTGCCTGACAGCGTACCTGAAGCCGTGCAGATGGAAAACAGGTAAAAAATATTTCAACCGAATATTTCAACCATAACAATACTGCATCTATATAATTAACGTTGCAGGAAATTTTGCTGTTTCGGAAAAAAATTGGAAATTGAAAGTAAATTGGCCGAGGAAGAAATCCCGATGACAAAAGTGTAAAGTAAAAGCGCTTAGACTCAGAATAAAGTAAAACACATTTCAATTTGTGGATATGGCTGTGGAGTTTAGTGAATCACATTCCGAATTTGGGTAAAAAGCAAAAAAAGTCTAAACCGTTGAAGACCCAGCAGTCGCCGTGGTCGTTTCGTCGTCATTAAGCTCCGAAAATTTACAAGGAAGCAAAATTTGTTTCCAATTCGCGAAGAAGCAGGAAAACGTACAAGCCATGTTGACGGCGTAATCGCAATCCCGCAACCAGTTAGTGACCTGTGCAGAAAAACACGAGATTGGCGGGCTGCATGGGACAGTAGGGGTGATTTTAACGTAGCGATTGCCTGCCAACATTAGGCCTATAGTGTGACCTGTGGTTCGTGAAGCGGGCAGATTCGTACGTGAGAGTGGATTACATTATTGCAGCGTAACAAACTTAACAAGCAATGTAATTGTTTCAATTATATCCAACAGATTGGAGGTAAAATACTTAAATAATCTTTTGCAACACCAAGGACTGGAAAACGGTTACCAATCGTTTTGTCACATACTTCATTTTCCTGCCTGTTTAACCTGGTATAAGGCTGGGCACATATGCTAGACCGATTAACATTGAAATGTGCAGCAGCAAAACACATAAATTCTTACCAACTGAATAACCCTTCCTTTAATGAATGGCTAGATCACAACTAGAGTCAAATCTACTCCGGCTGAAACCAAAGCTGCAATGGAGCAATAGCGCACCAAGCGGCCAATCCTAGCCGAAGTTGAACTTTTTACTCCAGGGTTTGTGGAGGAATAAAATAGAAGTTCTTTTCGGTGAAGTCGTAGAATGTGAATAAATAAAAACAGCAATGATCCTACAAAGTAAAATATTTAATTAGACTTTAACAAAATGCAAAATTTATGAAATGATATTACTAAAAATAAACTGTGGATTTCACCGGTTATGTTAAAGGACTAACCCTGAATGAAAATGACGACAGCGTAGCTGATGAAAACCAAGATTGCATTAGACCCGGTTTTCACGTAATAACAAGCGTTGGTTCCGTTCAACACAGCCAAGTCCGCCTCCGTTGTTGACACGAGGACTCCAATCGCTCCACAGATTCCAGTCAGCAAAATGACAAACAGCAAAACTCGGCTGAACCTGGAGTAAATAGTTTAACACTCCTGCAAAAAAACACATCATATTTCCCACCTTATCACAGGTTTGGTCGCGAGCCGTGATAACTTTGGTTCTCTGTATAAAGTGTTTTGTCGCAGCCATAGAAATGAATACAGACAAGTAGTTCCTGCAAAACATGGTTGAAGTTGAATGAATATCGGAAAGTATCTTCGAAGTCGTTTTTTAAAAAGGTCACATTCGTCAATTTCTAATAGTTCCGTCAAATATTTTGCATTACCGTGTCATCCACAAACCTTATGCGAAACTGGACGTTTTTGTCGTTGCGTATACGTCATAAATTACGTCAACAAGTTTCTGCGCTTAATGAAAACAAAATCACCACAAAAATTCCGCCGTGCTATTTTCATGCGCGGGATTAGATAATTTCAAATTCGGCAAAACTGAAACTTTGTTAGTTGTAAGTGTTAAACGCTTTGTCAAACAAATCACTAACCCACAGTGTGGATGAACTGGTAGGACTTCCCGATGATGACACATTTCGTCGGCGAAACTGGGATTGGGGAATAATAAACAACTTGCGCCAGAGAAAACTTTGCGACTCCCAAAGTGACAGAAGCAGTGAACAAAGTGTAGAGGACGATCCGGAGCTTCACAGTGCCCGAATTAAACCGGGTCTGTCCTTTCTTCCTCGACCTTAGAATCCTTAAATAGAAACAGTTACATAAAGATCATAATCATAAAAGGTGGATTTAAAGCACAAAATAAGAATAAAATAACAGATTCCCATTAAATATGTAACTACATTTACTCATAACAATTTGGTACATACAATTCACGCAAAAACAGGATGAGCGAAACCAAAAGGTACGTGGCAAATACGAGCAAACACGTTTCGAAGATAATAACAAAGTTCCATTGCCGATAATCTACTGCTGGTTTTAATTCTTCTGTTATGTTCATGTTTTTACGTTTTTTGCAACTAAAAATTAATCACATAAATAAACACTATTATTCGATATCACTTACTATATCTGAACGGTATTGCTACACAACAGAGCGTTAATTCCGATCTGTCTAACTCAGGAGTGCACAACCTTTTCGCTATGACGACCCCACCGCAAGTCCTTATTTCATCAACGGCTGCTAATTTCCTGCTCGCTTGTGCTTTAAAATTACTGATGTAAAGAAATAAGTATATATCATACATACATATACCATCGAATGGCGCCTTAAATGCCTAGATTACTTACTAACTTGATACACAGATTGTGTTGAACAGTCTGACGATGAACCTTAGCTGTTTATGACGTCATAATCTATATTGTGACGCTTGTGATATCTGCTTTTTCGCATTGTTTGCACACAATATGCATAAAAAGTCCAACGCGTATGGCTACAAGGCTGTTAATACTTTCTTCAGTTCCACAAAATGTGTTTAGAGCAGTTTAAAAGTAAAAATATTTGCCATAAGAGTATTCTTTAGTACATATATTTTTGAAATAACTATTCACGGCCGCACAAACTCGTCTTTGCGGCCGCAGGTTGTGCACCCCTGGTTTAACTGTTCATCGACTTCCGTGTTTGTTTTAACGCGTAAAGCGAAAACACATCAGGAAATTACCACATTTTCTTGAAAATGTCAAAAGCAATGAGGAAATTGCCACATATTCCTTGGAACCATGCGACAAAACATGATAATATAACTTCCGACTTTCTCACTAAAGTGAAATCATAGAACGCTATACACTACAACAGGGAACAAGTATTGTACTGTGGAGCAGGTTCAAAATAATGCCAAGTATATAGGCAGGTGTTATCGAATAATATAATATTCAGTAAACCTCGGTTAGTCCATATCTTCTCATAATTGTAACAAAACTCGAGGTACAAATGATTTGTAATGTGGTAAGGCTTGAACTAATCGACATCGGTTAATCCGGATCTTCGCTTAATCCAGACAATTTTTTTGGTTCAAACGGGCCCGGATTAACCGAGGTTAGCTGTATCTTGAATATTTTTATGCGTTTTTCGTTACCTAGTGCAGTGTTTTCCAATCTATGGGTCGCGACCCAAAGTTGGGTCGCCTAAAAATTCTGTTGGGTCGCCTGTTTTTGTGACAATTACATGATTTACTCTTTGCCTTTGTTTCGTAGCGTTATTTTTTAATTTCTCACGGCTAAATCAGGGTTCCTCAACCAGAAGTATTTCGTCCGCCGAGAGGTGACAGTTTTTAAAGTTGGGGGGCGATAGGGCATCAGCTTAAACATGCCGCTATTTGAATATATTTTGTTTACTGGCGATTGTTTGTACTTTTTGTGATCTCGAGAGCAAGGTTGGGCGTTTAATTTGCCACAGGGACACTTTCTTGAGGCTATGTATGGTGAAGGGTTATACTTTTTAAATAAAACGGGAACGAGCTTTTCCAATTTGGTTTTGCTTTCACATTTCCTATAGGCCTAATAGCGCTTCCCAAACTACTCAGTGTTGTATCAAATGTAGTGTAATTTGATGTTGAATGTACAGGGTTCTCCATGAATGTAAAGTTTGGCTAAATGGAAATGTTTTGTCAAAAAATCGAATAGTATTTGTCTGGTTTTATCTTCCAAACTGGCGTTATAATTTTCGAAAAGCTTTTCTGATTTAGAGACAAAAATACAACCAAAACAGTAAGAATGCATGTCAATGGGTTGCGAGAAACCAGAAAAAAGAATTGGGAAGTATTTGGGTCGCTTTAAAAAAAGATTGGATCCACTGACCTAGTGCACATAACTTCGCAATCATGTGTTGGTAGTCGGGAGAAGCGAAAACTGCAAATATTCCGTTTGGTCGAGCACCGAGCATCTCATGTTAGTACTCGGTGCATTGTGACGTCATAAACAATAATATTTGCACGCTAGTTTTGTAGGTTTCCACGTTCCCTTACGACACCGGCTGCGTATTAAACACTATAGCCCCAGAAATACGTGTTTTCCGCCATCTAGCGGGTAAAAAACAGTCACTTTTGTTCTTAGTTAACCTTTGGAAAACTAGTTTCGTGTTTAGAAGGGCATGAATATGCAAACATAACGCTCGGGTCACTTTGTGCAACTGATCGGCCGAGCACCGAGCATTAAAAACAGCGATGCTCGGTACCGAGTACTCGGGTTCTGGTTACTTGGCAGACTCACATAAAGGCAACGTTTAGTTCATAACCATATTTTTGCACCCGATACGCCACACCTTCAATCAACCAAATATTTTAACGACGAAAAAACTGTTTCTTTAATTAACGTTGCAGGAAATTTTGCTGTTTCGGAAAAAAATTGGAAATTGAAAGTAAATTGGCCGAGGAAGAAATCCCGATGACAAAAGTATAAAGTAAAAGCACTTAGACTCAGAATAAAGTAAAACACATTTCAATTTGTGGACATGGCTGTGCAGTTTAGTGAATCACATTCCGAGTTTGGGTAAAAAGCAAAAAAAGTCTAAACCGTTGAAGACCCAGCAGTCGCCGTGGTCGTTTCGTCGTCATTAAGCTCCGAAAATTTACAAGGAAGCAAAATTTGTTTCCAGTTCGCGAAGCAGAAAAGCGTGCAAGCCATGTTGACGGCGTAATCGCAATCCCACAGCCAGTTAGTGACCTGTGCAGAAAAACACGAGATTGGCGGGCTGCATGGGACAGTAGGGGTGATTTTAACGTAGCGATTGCCTGCCAACATTATAGTGTGACCTGTGGTTCGTGAAGCGGGCAGATTCGTACGTGAGAGTGCGTTTCTATCATTATTGCAGCGTAACAAACTTAACACATACAATGTTATGGTTTCAATTATATCCAACAGTATTGGAGGTGAAATACTTGAATAATATTTTGGAAACCTGAAGGACTGAAACATAAAACGGACTTTGGCCGGTCTTTTTATAAAATACTTCATTTCCCTGCCTGTTTTACCCTGGATAACGCTGCAGAGTTATAAGTCGGGCCGGGCTTTTCGAGTCGGGTTCGGGCTTGAGTTTTGTTAAACAAACAGGCTTAATTCGGGCCTGATTCTGTGTCCGTTGTTTTCTTTAGTCAAAATTAGCCAACTAAGTAGCTAGTTGCCTTTACTTCATCTTATGTCCAATATCCCTAATGTGCCGTTTTTAAGTATATGCTGTACAGTGTTACGTTTTGAAGGCTTATGTTGAGAGGCCTGTCAATCAAACTTCCGGGTCTAAACGGGCTTCTCAAAAACGATTCGGGTTCGGGCCGGATAACGTAGAAATGTACAGCAGCAAAACACATAAATTCTTACCAATTGGATAACTCTTCCTTTGATGAGCGGGTCAATCACAACTAGAGTCAAATCTACTCCGGCTGAAACCAAAGCTGCGATGGAGCAATAGCGCACCAAGCGGCCAACCCTGTTAGAAGTTGAATATTTTACTCCAGGGTTTGTGGAGGAATAAAAGAGAAGTTCTTTTCGGTGAAGTCGTAGAATGTGAATAAATAAAAACAGCAATGATCCTACAAAGTAAAATATTTAATAAGACTTTAACAAAATGCAAAAGTTATTAAAAAGCGAAATAAACTAGTTTATCAATATAGTTGACCGGTTAAATAAACTGTTGCTGCCAGGTATAATACAAAAAAATAAATATTTTTCCTTTGTTTTTCGTACACTGTACTACTCGCATTCAGTGTTATTTACCCTGAAGAAAGCGACCTGTATAGGACGTCAACACGTCGGAATAAAAATGCAATTGACAGAAGATCTCAATAAGGTTGGCCAGTAAGGTAAGTATATGAGGATAAAGTAAAATAATCAAACAAAACGCAGAAGTTGCAAAATTCCTTCACTATACAAAAACCTGGTTCATTAATGTAGTTGAGCAGTTACGTTAAAGTACTAACCCTGAATGATGATGACGACAGCATAGCTGACGTAAACCACGATCGCATTCGCCCCGGTTTTCACGACGTAATAACAAGCGTTGGTTCCGTTCAACACAGCCAAGTCCGCCTCCGTTGTTGACACGAGGACTCCAACCGCTCCACAGATTCCAGTCAGCAAAATGACAAACAGCAAAACTCGGCTGAACCTGGAGTAAATAGTTTTTCACAAGTGGTGGGATTTAAAAATTTTCAGCCGGTTCTATCACAAAAGTCACATTTTCAGCCGGTTTTGTTACAAAAAGTCCATTGACAGTAACCAGTAATCCGGTTCGCTGATCTTACAAAATTTCGTTCTACAGAACCGGTGCGATCCGGCTGAATCCCACCACTGCTTGACACCCATGCACGCAACAAACATTATATTTCCCACCTTATCACAGGTTTGGTCGCGAGTCGTGATAACTTTGGTTCTCTGTATAAAGTGTTTTGTCGCAGCCACAGAAATGAATACAGACAAGTAGTTCCTGCAAAACATGGTTGAAGTTAAATAAATATTGGAAAGTATCGTTCAAAAGTTTTAGGTGAGCTCTGAGTAAACCGAGCGTACCAACAGTACCGATACATTTTTTTGGTTCTTAATGAAAAGTTTACATTCAGTTTCTGAAATCCCCGTCAAACATTTTGCTTTATCGTGTCATCCGCAAACAATGCGAAACTGCACGTTTTTGTCGTTGCGTACGTCATGAGTTACGTCATCAAGTTTCTGCGTATAATGAAAACAAAATCACCCCAAAAATTCCGTCGTGCAATTTTTATGCGTCGGATTATTAGATAATTGCAAAATAAAAAAACTGAAACTTCGTTGAGAGTATTTGAACTGAACAGTATCTGACCCTTCAACAGGCAGCATGGTCATCGACGATTAACGTTTATTTAATTCAATAACTAATGGAAAGTATTTTCCAGGTAACAAAATCTGATGATGAATATCTTGGAATATATATTTCGCCTAATGGCATCTTCATTCCTCAGTTCCTTATTCATACTGAAACTTTGTTAGTTGTAAGTGTTAAACGCTTTGTCACAAACAAATCACTAACCCACAGTATGGATGAACTGGTAGGACTTCCCGATGATGGCACATTTCGACGGCGAAACTGGGATTGGGGAATAATAAACAACTTGCGCCAGAGAAAACTTTGCGACCCCCAAAGTGACAGAAGCAGTGAACAGAGCGTAGAGGATGAACCGGAGCTTCACAGTGCCCGAATTAAACCGGGTCTGTCCTTTCTTCCTCGACCTTAGAATTCTAAATAGAAACAGTGACATAAAGATCGTATAGTCCTAAACGGTAGACTTAAAGGCCAAAGTAAAAAACAAGCAATTTTCAATTAAATATGTAACAACATTTACTCATAACAATTTGGTACTTACAATTCACGGAAAAGCAGGATGAGCGAAATCAAAAGGTACGTGGCAAACACGAGCAAACACGTTTCGAAGATAATAACAAAAGTCCATTGCCGATAATCTACTGCTGGTTTCCGTTCTTCTGTTATGTTCATGTTTTTACGTTTTTTGCAACTAAAAATTAATCACATAAATAAGTGTAACACTATTATTCGATATCACTCACTACTTTGTATAGTTTAGCTACACAACAGAGTGTTAACTGTGCTCCGTATAACTTCTGTTCAACGACTTCCGTGTTTGTTTTATAGCGTAAAGTTGATGACTCAAAAACAATAAGGAAATTACCACATTTTCTTGACACAATGTGACGAAACATGATAATAAAAATTGGTACTTTCCCACTAAAGTGAAACTATAGAACACTGTACAGCAGTGATTCTCAACCGCGGCTCTCATGGCCATATGCGGCTCCCAACTACTTGTTGTCGGCCCTCACCAGACCCCAGAAAACCACCAAAGATTACCATGAAAGCTACAATAGCCAAAAAAAAGTTTCCAAATCTACTATTTGTAAAAGTTGACAATGCAATTAAAACACTATCATTATTCCAAAGTTATTCATTATGTACAGAGGTAATTGTTTATGGAATGTATTGTGTCCTATAAGTCAGAATCAGTGAGCTTTCTGCAGAGAAGTGTTATTAAAAAAGAAACTATTCAGATTCTTGTTGTTAGCCGTTCACCGGAATTCTTTTTTATTCGCTTGTTTTGCGGCTCCTAACAGGCTTTTGAAAAACTTCCTTTTGGCCTAAACAATCAAAAAGGTTGAGAAACAGCGCTTTACAGGGAACAAGTACCATACAGGTGGAGCAGATTCAAAATAATGCAAAGTAATAGGCAGGCGTTGTCGAATAATATAAGATTCAGCAAACTTCGGTTAATCCATATCTTCTCATAATTGTAACAAAACACGAGGTACAAATGATTGTAATTTGGTAAAACTAATGGACATCGGTTAATCCGGATATATGCCCAATTCGGACATTTTTTGGCCCAAACGGGTCCGGATTAACCGAGGTTTTCTGTATCATGAATATTTTGACATTTTTTACCGTTACTCCGTGCACATAACTTCGCAGTCATTCGCTTGGTAATCTCACATAAAGGTAACGTTCACCTCATAACTATATTATTGCACCCGATACGCCGCACCTCAACGTGCACATAAACCACGTGACGCGCGTCACTATGCGACTATTACGTCATAATCAACACGTGTGGCGCAACGAAGGTTACTGCGGTGCAAACTAACTTTGGACGAAAAAAACAGTGTAGAATAAGTTATATATACCATGTTTAGACAATTACCATGAATTGAAACAGCACATTATGAGAACAGCAGAATATTTCAACAGACAAATAATCACAGTGCAAACAACAAATGATATGAAACAGCAAAGTGAAACCAAACAGCACAATCCTAAACTAAAAGTTAAATTAAAATGCTTTTATATAACTTAACAGGTGATCTAACTATACAGATTTGCTACTATACGGTTACATGTAGAATAGCACCTAAACATGAAATAGACTTTTTAACAATATTTCAGGGTAGTTCACCATAAGTTACGACGATTTTCGGCATTTATTATTTGCCAGTTAGGGGAGACTGAATCCATGGCTAGCCAGTTGAAATCATCAACTTTATTCCAGTTATTTTTACAACCATTCAATCCAGCAAGTTTGAGGTGGTTTTCAAGTTCTGGGTAATCGAAGTTGTACGGAGCGAATCCAACTTTTGTTGTATCTTCTATTATTGCACGACTTGAAACATTCAAATAAAAGTTGGTGTCTGATGTGTGATGGACTCTGAGTTGCTGACATCCAGTGGCTATTTCACAATCAGTGCACCTACAACAAAACCAACATAAGAATATTTGAACTGAACAGTATCTGACCCTTCAACAGGCAGCATGGTCATCGATGGTCACTGTTCATATCTTGTTGTTTTCAGGAACTAAAGTTGAAATTAGGCAAAATATATATTCCAAGATATTCATAGTCGGATTTCGTTATTAGGAAAATATTTTCATAAAACATAAAGTTGTGCACAAGTGCTGAAACACGAGAAGAGCTTAACCAACTGCTGACGTTTATAACATACCCTTACATACGTCATTACAGTCTTTACTTTTGTTCATAAGGAAGCTGCCTTATTATCACAGAAAAAGATGAAATGGCCATATTCTTTCACTTGTTAATAATGAGGTGGGTGGGTGTAACAAATGAAGATACACAATGTACAAATAACCTGAGCAATCCCTGATGTAAAACGAGATTTTTATTATGTAATTTTTAAAATTCAGTTGTCAGTTTGTACTCTGGTCAAATAAAACAATAAGAGCATAAGAAAACACACACAGATACCCACCAGTCTACAAATACTGATCCAGACACTGGCCCAATGACAATAGTGCATTTTTCCACATTGTTGATATGTACAGTACTCGGGGCTCCCAACAAATATACTTTGCAACCAACAAGCTTAGATAATGTCAAATCCTTCTGGTTGACCACATTGCTGTTTAGAGTAATTGTTTCATCAGTTTTTCCACTTATTTCACATCCTTGGTTGAGTTTTTGAGCATATTTTTGCAATCCACTCCCCTTGTTAACAACAGGAGCTAGACAGACATAACAAGAAATTAGGTTTCAAAACTTTTTCAATTTGCACTTTTAAAACATAATTACATACACCAGCAGTAAACTACATTTTCTATTTGCCAAACCAAGAATAATTAATCATTAACACCAATTCGACTGTCTCACACTTGGTCTAACAGTTAGTGATGCAATAAAAACCAACACAACAATAAGGAACTATTTAATTCTGTTTCTGAATACTTCTTTAAACAGGCAAGTTATAAACAGTAGGCCACTTATTTTTGAGTTATGTTGGTTGTCCAGCTGATGATTACAAACTCAAGATTCAAACACGACTCACCTTCATGGCTGTTTTCCTTGTTCTCACTCTTCTTGACCTTGGATTTGAAGGTGAATTTTTTCTTAGGAATCATATTATTTTTTCTCTCATTAATTTCCTCCATTAACAAGTTAAGTTGTTCTTGAGCCACTCTAGCCTTGAAAGCCGGCAAAAACATAACAGAATCATTGAAAAACTTTTGCAATCTTTGATGGGACATAACAATGGAGTCAAAGTGTTCGGTCAATGCCAAACGATCAGTTGGAGCGATACCAGTGCACTGCAGCAAATTGGTGATGGTGGAAATCTCATCATTGAAGTATTTCTGAAAAAAACTTGACTTTTCTTCTGTAACTTTTTTGCCCTCGGATTCTTCGTGTTGTTGTGTCCATTTGCTCGTCCGAGCTTGCTTTCTTTCACTCAACTTGTTTGCAATGAAATCTTTTTTGTCGGTTAAGACATTTTCCGTCTCGCTAATGGTAAATGCTTCTGCTTTTTGAACAGCCATAATAATTTAAACAAATAGCTAAAGTAGGTGGTTTCCCTGAAATTAAAATTATTAAAAGTATACATAACGGCAGTGTGAAAGCACAAAATTTTTAAAAGAAGCTGTTTTCTTTCAACTTATGCATAAAAACAAATAAAATGAGTTGGTAATTTTTGACCATCTCCACATGAAAACAATTTACAAGATAAAACATATTTGATATGTTTTAAGTAAGTTTTGAATTTCACCCATTAGTAAATTATACAAATCATGAAATTGCTTTTTTGTGATCAGTCAATGATTGATATTCATTCACATTAAAAAATGATGAAACATTTGTTTCCAGGTATGCTAAAAATTCATGCATGTGCTTTAGAAGATCGGACATGTTCTTATCATTAAGATTAGTGTAGGACAATATTGGTCCCACTCGAACAAAGAATCTTAATAAGTGGGTAAATCCATATATTTGTGAAGCAGTTAACTCTGGGTGTTGGTCAAGTATTTCATTATATTGTTGTCGTTCACAGCGATAAAGTAGCTGAGATCCCAACATCACATTAAAATATTCTTTTACTCCAGCAGTGAATTCTGACATGGTACTTCTTTTCTCCGTAGTTTCACTATTTGCGTTCGCATACATGTCCAATATACTGTCAACTGTATCTGTGGTGGGTAACTTGCAAACTCGTTTTTGTCGCGTCACCAAATCCCAATCATCAACAAGTATCGGTTTTAGTTCACTTGGTATTTGAATGTTAACCTCAACTTTTGCAATATAAGCATCCTCTGACTCCACGGACGGATCAATCCGTGATTTCTTCTTTTTAGGTTCCCCCAATATTGGAGGTGCTTCCGCCTTTTTAACTTGCTCCTGTGAAGTTTTCTCTTTGTCAGGTTTTACAAATTTTGCCATTTTTCCCCGTTTGGTTTTATCTTTTCCATGTTGTTTTAAAAGATCTTTTTGTTTTTGCAAGTTTACATCGTTGTACTTTAGTACTCTAGTTTCTGGAACCCATTCGTCCCAGTGTTTGTTCCACCCGTTGTAATGAATCATATAAAAACTTTTGCTTCCGTCACGAATTTCTGATTTCATACACTTTGCTTCATACATTAAAGGTCCATGAAAACAAAGCACCCTTTCCCCGTCACTAAACTTCACTGCTTTCGGTGCCATAGTCAGTTGTTACAATTACTGAAACTACTTAAAATTACAAAAACGAACTCACCAACTCGCAAACACGAATGTTCTTGAAAACTCAACCAACAAACACGAGTCGACGTAAAAATTCTCGACCAGTCGACCTGGTCCCAGTTAGGCGGATAAATTCTCAACAATTTAATAATTATTGTTGTTGTATAATTTTTTAAATATTGAATGATCAAAAATCATTGGCGGTGGTGTAAAGAAAATGGTACGGCACTAATCCAAAGACTTGTTGTGTTGTTGGTTACTTTTTATGTGGTCCCAGTAACAAACATTAATTGATTTCGGTCGGTCGCACATGGCCTGGTATGTTTCAAAGTGATTGCAATGATCTGTTTCGCAGCAAAAAAGACAGGTTTCCCACTGTGTTTATATCTCATATAACATGTTTTTGTTTGATTCGTTGTTTGCGCCATAAACACGTGATACAAACGAGCGATTCTTACTTTTTAGGGCAGAATTTTGGCGACGATGCAAATCCTTGTTCCGGCGATGTGATTTGTTACTTACGACATAACAGGTTTTTCAAGCGAGTGACGAGTACCAATCTGGAGTTTTCAGCTATTAATTATTATTTTGCTTTCGTAATTACCAAAGATAAACAAAAATCACATATTGTGCCTTAAATTATAAACAAACGCACAAACTTTTTTTTTGAACAATTGGTTTTACGCTGTACCATTGTACCAGCTGCTACATCTGACATTTTTCAGATATTTTTTTAACATCTGTCATTTTTTCTTGAGTTAATATTGATTGATTGTCACAAAGTAAAATACAAAGTATTTTAACAATGAGATAACAATAGGATTCAATAAAGATGTACTCGCAATTTAACACACATGGGAAATACAAATAAAATGTCTTTGCAAATCCATAATTTTAACCACAAAGATTGTCAAAGTTTCTGTTGACATCGACTGTTTTTTTTCATCCGTCTCCTGATCCCTGATCATCTGAAGACTCGTCTTCACTCCGTTGTTGACTGTTTCGAAGTTTCCAATATTCTCTCACCGTTATTTTGTGTGGAATAACCTCTGCAACAAATATGCCTTTAATTTCCCCGTCATCATAAACAAGGTCTACTTGGATTTCCTTTCAGGTTTTTCTCGTACTAATGTGCAGATTAGTTCCTTACTTCAAATCCAACAACATTATTACTTCAAGAGCTAAGTTGCATTTAGCAAAATGGTAAACACATGAATGCAGTGGTCCTTTACGTTGATGCCCTTAGCAGCATTTTTTATCATTAAGGGAGAAAGTATGGCAGTTGGGGAGTAAGAGGCACTTTTGTCATATCTATTCCAGTGACACATAAAGGAAACTGGAAAAAAATGTTTCAGAAACTCATGGAGTGATGGGGTAAAAAGTCTGTACGTAACACATGGGTCCCACTAATGCAGAGTAGCAGATAATGTACTTCACAAGATAAAAATGAAACAGTTTGGTTCTGTAAACACATTGATTGAATAATCATGCTATAGGAGATGCCAACCATGAAAGTCTTATTCCACTTGGTGCTTGAAAAGATTTTTGAAAGCTAGCATGTAACAATAACCGATACTTGAAACTTAACAGTGACATTAGTATCCCATAAATGTTAAATTTGTATATTCCAAAGTCCATGCCACAAGCAGGACATTTGTTAACTTTATTTATGTTATACATTTGTAATGATAGTCAAACCAGGTATTTTTCACTCATGCTAGTAATATAAAACGAAAACATACCTTGTAAAAATCCAAACACATCATCATTATTGACAACATCAGCCAAATTTTTGTATTCTATGGATCTTTTGTTTGCATGATCATGAGCCTTCATTGATAAATATGAAACAAACATTTCCTAAAAAAAATAAAGCAACTTGGTATGCAATTCACAAACACGAATGCAACATACATACCAGATTGGAAAGTTTTTTTTTGCGCGGAGGATATTTTTTTCGTCAAAATAATTGCGCGGATTTTTGCGCGGAATAAAAATTTTCTGCACGGATTGATAGACTTTTGATTGACAGGTGGATTTAACGATTAACGCACTTTGCATGTAGCGCTTGCAACACTATCTGACAAAAAGAACAACAAAATAAACACTTTACGAATCTTCAGTTTTGCTCTATTGCGTACGCAGCTGTTTCGCTAAACTCTGCAAATTATCATTTTCATAACGATTCAAACATTTTTTGCTGTTATGTTTCTTTCTCATGAAGTAATTTAAGAATGCCAAACTGCCCTAAATTATTAAAACATTATTTTATGTAACTTGCCTATCCGGTAGTCACTTTAATGTCATAACTACGTCCTAAAAATACTGATAAAATGTACTTTCAAAGACTACGTTAGCGAATTAGAAATGTTATTGCAAGCGTGACGATCGGTAAGTTACGATGCGCTTGACTGATTTACGTGGATTGTTCGCGAAATAAGGCTCGTGACGACATAGAACTTCATTGTGCAACGTAAATCTAAAATTTTACAGACAGTTTATTGAAGTTATCTATGGAATCTGTGCTAAGTTGCGCGGATTACACGTCAAAAGCCTAAATTTGCGCGGATTACAAGGGAAAATCCAAAATATTGAAAATCCAAAAATCCATTCTTTCCAATCTGGCATACATACCGTTGCTTTGGACATTGCTTGCAAAGCGTCTGGGCTGATATGATCAACATCTGGGGAACTTTTCATGATAATTTTCACACGGGACAAGGGCAAACCTGAAATAGCAGAACCCTGCTTGGGTGATTTTATTTCCATCGTCTTTCTTAATGCTTCACACGAACATCTTTAGTTTATAAGACAACTTTTGCAAGTTATGGTTATTAAACTACCAACTCACGTTTAAAGTTTTGAGGCTACCAACAAAATTCCGCTAAATGGCGCCAGCACCATTATTGTTTCTATTTTGAAAAGTAAGAAAAACTGGTAGATACTTTAACACCAAAAACTAGCGGCACTGGAGTCCGGTTCACTTTAGGTCAAAAAGGTAACGTCAGGTCAAATGTTTGAAAATGCTTGTTTTTAACGTTATTTATGATTTTAAACCTTCACCTGACCCGAATAGCCCTCACCGCCGGCATTTCTACAAGTCTGCAAAAAAAAGAAAAAAATTAAACGGGATTTGAACCCAAAAATTGTGCGCATGAGGCATTGTTTTTTCCACTACACTACAACAACAGTTGCATTCTAATGGTTTAAACAACAGTTATAAACTATCATATACTATTTGTCATTTGACCTAAAGTGAACCGGACTCCAGTGCCGCTAGTTTTTGGTGTTAAAGTATCTACCAAGAAAAACTAGACGAAGAAAGTTTAGAAATGGTAAACTTGTTAAACGTATTTCTAGCCCAAAATCAACCATTTTTACACATAAATAGTCTATTATAGTTTGAGATGTGGTTTTGTAGATTTGATATTTCCGCCAAAACCAGCAACGCGCAGGAGAATGAAAACTCCCATGAGTTGAACTTGTTCTCAACAACCCATGAAGTTTCAATGGACAACGGGTAAATTCCCTGTTGTGAGGTTATGCTCATTCCAGAAAAATTTGGCGCTGTTAGTTGTCATGCGTGAAAAATGATTGCGTAACAAACATGAACTGGTTGTTACATAACCGCAAACAAACAAAACTAATTAATTATTTACTCGCGTTTAATGAAATCATAAATATTTTACTGTGTTTGGAGACTGTGGTATTTTTGATGTGTTTTGCAGCTTACTTATCATAAAACTGTTCTGGTAAAATCGTTCAAGTTTTAATAACAAGAACAGCAATGGCAGGTATATATATTGTACATTTATTTTACATTTGCTAAAACAATGCTAAGTTATAAATATACTAAAATCCGAACATTTATAAAACCAGGTCAAACGTCTGTGAAAAATGGAAAAGTTGATTGCGACGTTCGGCTTGATGGGAAAACTGTTGTTATTACTGGAGCCAATAGTGGAATTGGATTTGAAACAGCAAAAAATTTAGCTAAACGAGGAGCGAAAATTGTGATGGCTTGCAGAGATACAAAAAGTGCTCAAGAAGGAAAGGAAAAGGTTAAAAGAAAATTAAAAAACTATTTTTTTCCTTTTTATGAGTAAATTAGGAGTTATAACCATCTTACCAATGACATAGTTTGTTGATTTTGTGAAATATTTCTGATGTAAAAAATGATTTGGATTTTTTGGTGTTTATGTTTATTGTTTTCAATGGTATATCTTGAATGCAGATTCTTGCAGAAACTCCAGAAACTATTATTGAAATTTTCAAACTAGATTTGGGGTCCATTGCATCAGTTCGGGAATTTGCAGAAAGTTTTTTACAAAAAGAAGACAGATTGGATATTCTAATAAACAACGCAGGTTGGTTTTAAATTCATCCTTGCCTGAAATCTAGCAATGTAATCCTGTGTGTTGTTGCTATCAGGTGTTATGTATTGTCCACAAGGAAAGACTGTTGATGGATTTGAAACTCATATTGGCATAAACCACATCGGCCACTTTCTCCTCACAAATCTGTTGCTGGATTTGTTAAAAGTTGGTACAAGTGTAACATTGTTTAACTTGGCACCACTTAAAAGTAATTTGTATTCAGAAAAGTTCACCGAGTCGAATCGTGGTTGTGTCATCAGCTGGATATAAGAGAGGGGAAATGAAATGGGACGATATGATGAACGATAAAAACTACCAACCATTTCCAGCTTATTTTGACAGCAAACTTGCCAACACTTTGTTTGCTCAGGAGCTCAGTCGAAAGCTGGAAGGTAAATCTGTTTTATCAACTATTGAATAATGTTTACTGCTGAATACCGGTAAGCACACATTTTGTTTCATTTTGTAACAACTGTAAATTCCAAACCATTGCTTATCGGTTGTTGAAAGGCATTTTGTTAATCGCATCGGGCTTAAATGCATAATCCAGATAATTGCATAAATTATTGATAAGTTTGGAAACAATCTGTTTAATATCTGACAGTATTGACTTTAATTGATTGACAAGAGCTGGTAGCATTAGCTGTGCTTTGTGGATGCGATGGTGAAGGAATGTAGCCTTATACTGTTTGTTAATACTTCCCCCTACCACTTGAAGGTTACATATTATCACTGCAGATCACCCCTTATTGTAAAAAATCAAATAAGTTAGTTTGATAGACTAGCATACTATAATGTGTGATCTGTATCTACTTGCTTTTCACAAACTGATTAGTGTGAGGCAAAACTGCTGACACTTTATTTTGTCTCCATTTTGACCATTGTTTCAGTATGCAAGAGTTAGTACCTGGTGGGACAGGTACAATGTAGCTCTTTAAAAACAAATACTTATTAAATTACATCACCCACCTGGATAGAAAGCATGTGTTAAGGTTGTGCGTTGTGACCGTTATTATGGTTTGGGGAATTTTCTATTCCCAGACTGCATTCGGAGAAAAACTTCAGATGGTTGTCTCATTAATGTAAATTCATCTGTCGCAAAGAAAAATATGATACATTGCGACAACCGGATTCGTCTGTATAAAGTTGAAACCAATATTTATTAGCCGAAGTATAGTTTATTTTGCTTACTAGTACTTCATTGTTTTTGCAGGCACTGGTGTGACATGCAATGCTCTGCACCCAGGAATGGTTAACACTAACCTTGGACGACACATGAGAGAAGAAAATACATCAGCTATCCGAAGGTTTTTCCGAAATCTCATTTGGCCATTGCTTCCATTGTTTTTCAAAACACCTGAACAAGGATCACAAGCTTCGATATTTTGTGCGATTGCCCCAGAACTGCAAGATGTTACGGGAAAATATTTTAGGTCAGACTTGTTGAAATCAGCTTTTTTCCATGACATTGTTCTTCACTTCGAAACGTTTTAAAAGTCGTAACAACTATCGAGCGACATGCTTTATTGTCAGACGTTTCGGCGAATGCCCATTATCATTGAAAAGCGCTGTTATATTCCTCATTGGAACAGATAAATGCATCGTGTTCCATTCTTTACTTTTACTTATATCTGTGATGCTAAATCATAAAATTATTTCGGGAAACTTTCGTTTTTCGATCATTGTCACACCGTTATCAATAAAACCCCTAAATAATCCAGATTGTTTTTGGTTTTAGCACAATGCTTAAAGTTTTTGTTCAACAGTTCCAACTGTGCAGAGGAAGAGCTTCTTCCCAAAGCACTTAACAGGGATGATGCTGAAAAACTGTGGAAGATGTCAGAAGAATGGTGTGGATTGTAAAACCTGCAGTTTCGGTTGAAGGATGTTTCACTTGTTTGAACTTCTACTTAAAGTGTTCGCTGGAATGTATGTTGCTACCATGGATTAGCGTTTTCATATTAAATATTGCAAATATGTCTTTTAATTTATCAAAAAATTGCAATAATACAGTTTATGTTTAAGTAGCAACGTGTTTGTACTAAAATAACCTACATTGTGTGGCGTTTATTGCGATTTTTATTTGTGATACAGCATGTTATATTTACGAAACTTTCAATGCATGTACACATGTGCCACAATTTACCAGATAGTGATTAACACTGTAACATTGCTTAATACTTCATGGCGTTCTATATATACACAAGACCAGGTTGACATATTGTAAATCTTCATAACTTTGTTCAGTTGGTTAATTGGTAAGTTAATTTCGACCGGTATGTCGTTGCAGTTATTTGTAAATGTTTCATTTTACGTGAACCAAATTATCAGGTACATTTTCCTTCAGGATAAACTTTTGTCTGTGTTGCAATTGTTTTGTTTTCGGCTTAGTGTAAAACGTAATTGTACGACAAGTGTTGGGCGACAACCAGAAAGACTTTGTTTTGTGTTAGTTTACCCATTCGGTCGTATTAAATGATTCGTTTGTCTGCGTTGAGATTAACAATAAACATGTATTGACATTAAAATACCGATTTTTGTTTAACGGGCGTGATAGCATGAAGTCAACACGCATATTAGGTTTGTGAAATTACCGGTAAGTATAATATAAATCAGTTACTTATGCAACCACGTTAAACGCACCTTCAAATATTAACTGATGTTGATATTGCAGCTAAGGAGTTGCGTAAATGTTTGTCATTTACTTAATGCTTAACCCTGTATTATAATTAGGTGGAACCAATTGCAAATTTGACTAACGTAAAAGTTACAACTGCACTGGTTGGAATAAATATGAAAATGAATTTAATTTTGTGTGTTAATCAGAATTTTGAGGGCACCCAAAATTTTAACGACGCCAATACATCACACAATAGTTCGTTGCGTATATTTTATTGGCAATAACGCTTGGTGCACAAATTTAAAAGTGAATTTCAGTCTTTTTTTTCGTCCAATTTATTGAGGACCTGAAAACAGAAAGAAAAACGTTAGAAAATCTATAATCTGAAGATTTATTTTTGAAAGTTTCACCACTTACATTGGTCGTGGTAATCGTGGCAGCAGTTTCCGAGTCTGCCGCATTGATAGTTACATTGGCAGCCCTTGGTTGCATCAAAATCACCACAACGATTAAAACAAGTTCCACGGACACAAGTAGGGACGCCAGCTGACCATCGGCCGGGATGTTTGCACTCGATGTCGGCCGTTCCAACCATCATGTACCCGAGGTTGCAGAAGAACCAGAGTTTAGTTCCAACATTTGCTTCTCCTGTTATACCGGGATGAACTCCACCGTTCACGGGTGCAGATAAAGCAGGGCATTTCGGGACTGAACAAAAAATGTGGTTTAATTATTTTCGTCGTTTGGCAAAATATGAATAAATAAACATTTTTTTGCACAAATTGTGTAATTTAAAAAAAGTCCATCAAACATTTAAACCCAAACTGGACCCAATAACGTTTTCTATCGTTTGACAAAAAACGAAAGAACGCAGACATTTGGACATTGTCGTTTTTTTACAAAAAAATAGCTTTTAAACTTACATACAAGCATGTAACGGTAGATTGCACGAAGCTGGTTCACTAACCAACATTAAACCACAGTCGTTAACTTACCGACACAATAAGGAACTCGTTGTGACCACGATCCGCTTGGGAGACATTCATGTTCAGCTTCACCCTTAATAGCGTAACCTTCCTCGCACTCGAAGCTGATGAAATCTCCAACATTGTAGGGGGTGTTTTGTTGGGGGCTGTACGACCCATGTTGGGGGGCTCGGGGCGCGTCACAAGTCGAAGCTGCAGACGTAAAAGTCACGTGATAATACTGTCGAGTGACGTCACTCATCTTGCACAAGATGTCACTGGGAAACTTTTTGGCAATTTGAAATTACGGCCCTTAAGGGATCAATCGGGTATTGCAGAAATAACAATGGGATTTGCGATTGAATGCTTGGAGCTATTATCGGGCAAATCAGTGGTTTTCAAACTTGTCCCCTCTCCGAATAAGTGGGGAACAGATTTAAGGGGGGCGCACGTATCGAATGTTATAATACCGCTTTACAAATGCAAACTCATGGAATCTTCTCATGATATCGTATAACAAATGCTCATAGATGATCATCTTTTATGTTTAAGCAAAACCCTATGACAACTTTAGTTGTAAAAACTGGCGAAGAATTAAAAGCTTACGAATGCATGTTGGAGGTTGGGCTGTCCATCGGCCGTTTCTGAGACAAACGATTCTTTCTCTTCCGTCAAGCTGGAAGCCTTCGTCACAACCAAATGTCAAAACATCGTTCGCGTAGTAATTGTCTTTCTCGGTGTCGAAAAATCCGTTTGCTGGGGCCTCGATGTCAGGGCAGCTGACCTCTACATCAAGGTCACAGAATATTGTGAGAAATTGAGTACTATACGTAAGGCTGGTTTGGTTAATAACCGTTTATTTGAAAAGTTGTTTAGATTGTCACAATAAGTAACGTGGCCTAAACAAAAATTGTTTCTAAAGCAGGGTCCACAACCTTATTCGCACTGCGGACCGGTTTTGAATCTAAAATTTGATAACGGACAAGCCTTAAAAAAACTACAAATATTCTGCAATAAAAACGCCTAAATTAGTTTTTCATTCCCGGGTATATGGGCAAAATGTTTCAAAGCAAAGTATACGGCCCGGTAACAAACTCTTTGCGGACTGGCACGGGCCGCGGCCCGGCGGTTGCCGACCACTGTTCTAAAGGAAGAAGCATCGATTTTTGGGCTTGTGAGATAAATAAATTGAGCGAAATTATAAAAATGTATCAAGAAATTCCAACTACTCACGTTGGCAAGTTGGGTAGTCATGATCCCAAGTTCCGTCAGCCTGGCAGAACAACCTTGAACTTCCGATTACAACATATCCGGTTGTGCAGCGGAAGTACAACCGGTTCCTGTAGACGTATCGGTTCCTGGATGGGCTGAAACTTCCCTTGTCTGGTTTGTCAGGGACCGGGCAGGTCACAACTGTAAGAAAACAGTATTAGTGGATTTTGAGACGTACAAGTATTATAAGTTAGGTAGGATTGCGCAATACGAGAAGTGTTAGTAAAAATCTGTTTTTAACGTCTGTTTTCTACATCAGTGGTTCTCAACTGGTGGTCTTTGATGACTTTTTGGGTGGTCCACAGAACGTCCACTAAATTAAGTGATAAACTAGAGCAGATTATATATTTCATGTTGAAAGAGCATAAAAACGTTAGCTGTTGGTAATTGTATCTTACTCCTTGAAAATCGGTTTTAAAGAATTATGTCCAAATGGTTGTTTCGTATGCTTACTTCAACCTTGCTCAAAAATGAAATGGTCCACGATATTATTTTTACTGGGCGAAACGAGTTGAGAACCAGTGGTTTACATAAAAGGTTTGTTTGGAAATGATATTCACCTTCACAAGTAGGTTCGTCATCCGACCACAATCCTGTGTACAAGCAGATGATTTCAGAAGCTCCATTAAGTATGTATCCGGTTCGACATCCGAACTCTGCACTCTCCCCAGCTGAGTAACTCGATTTACTCGGTCTTGTGTATCCGTAACGTGGAGTAGTTGGACGTCGGCATGTTACTCCTGTGAAAATTTTATGGTCAGCCACTGGTGAATTGTGAGGAACATAAACTGAAGAATGCATTGGATGGTAAAAAACGTGTATTTCTGGGCCCTGTACAGACTTATACTAGAACTAGGCCGAGCCGAGCCAGAACCTGGGTACTCGGTACCGAGCACCGCTGCTTTTAAAATTTATTTTCGGTGCTCGGCCGAGCAGTTGCACAAACTGACCCGAGCATTAAATTTGCTTATTCATGCCCTGCTAACACACGTAACTAGTGTTTGAAAGGGCACCGCTGGTGACTAAGTGACCTTGTAATGATAAAACTAGCATGGAATTGTGAAATCATTAAATCACAATGCACCGAGCATTGACGTTATATGCTCGGTGCTCGTCCCAACAGAACATTTGCAGTTTTAGCTCTACTCTAGAAACAAGTAAATACCTCTACATGTTGGTTCCGGCCCAGACCATTGCCCGCTCGGCAAACAAACCAAAACTTCGTCTCCTTCCAAGTTCAACTTATCATCGCATGTAAACGTCACTTCAGCGCCGATTGCGTAATCGACTTGGTCGGGAGATAGGGAGCCTTGATCCGGAGCGGTGAGGGCTTGGCAGCGGGTTTCTATGGAAACAAGAAAAAGGCGAAATATTAAACGGTCGCGGGCAGTAATGTACCGAATGTTCGAACTTATTCAGCTGAATCAGTCATTTTTACATGGATATGGTTTCGACCGAATAATTTGATGCACAAATACTGTCTTATCAGCCTGATTAATAAAACAAATCGAAAAGATCTGTTTGATATTGCAAGTTACAGACCAACTTCAAAAGTGAATAACAATTCGTTTCGTTGTAACAGAATAATTTTGAAGAAAATGCAACAAACCTTCACAAGTTGGTTCTTGGTCCGACCACAAACCGCTGTAAAGACATCTGATGGAAGCAGCACCTCTCAACACGTAACCATCGTTACATACGAAGTTAACTACATCCTGAGCGTTGTAGATCGCCTGCTCGGGTGAGAGAGAACCTTGATCCGGTGCGATCAGGTCGCGGCACGTGATTGCTGAAGAGAAACAAACGTCATCAGTGACATCACAAAGCCGCGTTTTGAAAATCACCAAAAAAATCGTTAGTTCAACAGTTGCTCGTTTATCCACAAAAGTTTGACCCACAGTAACCCCGCCTTCTCTTTGAACCACAGTAACCCCGGTTTCTTATTGACCCACAGTAACCCCGCTTTCTCTTTGACACGCTATAACCCTGCCTTCTCTTTGACCCGCAGTAACCCCGTTTTTTTACCCGCAGTAACCCGGATTATCTTTGACCCACAGTAACCCGGCTTCTCTTTGACCCACAGAAACCCCGCCTTCTCCCAATATATAATGCTGAAAACAAACTTACGTTCGCATGTCGGTTCAACATCGGACCAAACTGCTCCGATCTGGCACGTGATCGTCTCGGCTCCTTCAAGTCGGTAACCTTGGTTACAAGCGAACTCAGCTACGCCACCCACTGGATACATAGGTTTGATCGCAATAATTGAGCCGAAGTTTGGTGCGACTGGCTGGAAGCACATCTCAGCTGAAAAACAAATAGTTTTGCATTTTATTTGATGTTTTGTGACCAGTGAGGTTTTACAACTGAAACATTCGTCGTTTGAAGTTTAGTGGTAGTTTTGCGAAACAAATGATGTTTTTGGAAGTTTTTAGGAAACACTGGCATACAATTCTGGGTTTTAACCGGTTTCAAGCTTAGGCGTTTCAAAACATCTTGCTTCATTCGAAAATACGTTGCTACATGAAACCCGACAATTACCTTCGCATGTTGGTTCGATATCAGACCAATCTCCGGTGTCCAAACAAGTAAGTTCCTCGGCACCGTTGAAGAAATATCCGTCATCACATGTAAAAGTGACGGTGCTGCCAACTGAGTAAGATGTTTGGCTTGGTGAAAGTCCTCCGTTCGACGGGGAGATTAGCTCACCACATTCAACAGCTGAAACGTAAAAAAACAGGGAGTTTAACTCACCACATCTAACAGCTGAAACATAAAAAACGGGGAGGTTAATTCACTCAATCAAACAAATTTAAAAAGCTCTTCTGGCGATTGTATCAGGAAGTACGTTGCCATGAGACACTCGATTCCGAGGCACATGACAAACCTGAATTTCAACCACGAGTGTATCAAGGAAAACTTGCTGCGCTCTTTGTATTTAGAACGCCTGACAACATACATTTGCCAGAAGATCTCTATAAGTTTGATATCATGCCTGGCAGCAACAACTTACATTTAACCAAATAAATATGAAAGTACAACAGTTTTGTTGCTAACATTTTGTGAGCGAGGAGCCATGAAATGAATTTTACATTTCCAACGAGGCACTTTATCGATTCGAAACGTTTAGATTTTCTGTCGCAAACGAAATACTAATTAGGTTACGTTGTTAATATATTGTCACCTTCACAAGTTGGAACGACATCCGACCAATCCCCGCTGAGCAAACAAGTCGCCACATCGGCACCAATCAGTGTGAATCCAGGATCACATTTGAAAAGGATCTCTTCGTTGACGTTGAAAAGATCTTGTAGTGGTGATCTGCTGCCATCTAGCGGTGCATCGAGGGCCTGGCACTGGATCGCTGTGAATATACGGAGGTGGATTTATTAAAGTGATGCGACGATCGTTTTTGCAATCTACCAAGTTTATAGAGCTCTTTTGGCAAATGTATTTTTATTCCGACGTTTCGACGTCCTATACAGGTCGCCTTCATCAGGGTAAATAACACTTAACGCGACTAGTGCAGTGCACGATAAACAAAGGAAAAAAATTACCCTGATGAAGGCGACCTGTATAGGACGCCGAAACGTCGGAATAAAAATACATTTGCCATAAAAGAGCTCTATAAACTTGATATCATGCCTGACAGCAATGGCTTAAATATTGTGCAACCTACGTTCGCATGTGGGCTCCACATCGGACCACGTGCTGTCAGCTTGACATGTAATAGACTCAACTCCGTTTCTGATGTAACCTTCATCGCAGGAGAAAATAACCACAGAGTTGAATGGGAATTCGGGAAGTGGGTTTTCGATGTTGCCGTTCTCGGGTGTGATTGGTTCGTCACACAGAATCCCTGCGAGGTAATATCAGTATTAATACAAGTCGAAAATTGCACATTTGTATTGTGTTTGAAGCAGCAGTGGATAACCAGGGCTCCCTTAAAGAGAAACGTACGCCACACAGAGAAAGTTCTATTTGAATAAGAAACTGAAAATGCCAGTTAAACGAATTGTTATATATTGTAAATTCATGGACTGAATCTGTTACTTGGAAAGTATTTTCCATTCCCAGTTATTTATTCTCATAAACAGTGATCGTTAATGACCATGCTGTCTGTTGGAGGGTCTGATATTGTTAAGTATATTCATTCTCACACAGAGAAAGGAATTTTCAAGGAGGCGTCGAGGTCTTGCTTAACACGTAGGATTCTTTAATATTAAGCTCCTTTAAAGCTTTTTATAAATAATACGAATAAGAGCGTGGGCAATTAGGATTTTTTAGGTGATTAGATGCAGCAGAGGCAAAAACGTTGAAAGCAAGGAACAATCTGATTACACTAAATCTTACTTTCGCAAGTTGGTTCGATGTCGCTCCATTCTCCAGTCAACAAACAAACGATGGAAGTTGCTCCAACAAGTCTGTAGCCTTCGTTACATGAGAAGAAAACCTCATCATCGCGATTGTAGAAATCTTGCACAGGTTGGGGTTCGATTTCGCCGTTCTCGGGAACGAAAGGTGCAAAGCATTGAATTGCTGGAAACAAAAATCCGAGTTCAAAGATTGGCACAAACCGTGCGTACATGATCGAAACGGAACAAGTCTTCAGAAACAAAGCTCGGAAATCTTATTATATTGAAATACGATGTCTTTACAATCCCGGTTGTCGATATCGGTACAGAATGTTCTAAAAGTTCCGCGTACATCAAAGTCAACCTTGCCACAAAAACCGAAAGGGTTCTATTTTTTTACTTTTTAATAATATTTCGATGATACTAAATGAAAAAGTCCCCCCTTTAAGCTGATGGAGTTATATAGTAGAGAAGGTCTGATGATTTAACGCAAACTGTTGTTTGACTGACAAATATTTTAGTGGGAAACCCAACATACATCAGTAATTCAACCAATATCGTGGTTGATGTAGTGAAGCCCCGACCCTCACCTTCACAAGTCGGTTCAACATCTGACCAAGTTCCGTCATCTCCGCATGTAACTACCTCACTTCCGGCCAAAATATAACCGTCATCACAAGTGAATGTGATTTCGGAAGTGACGGTGTAGACGGGCAGTGCTGGGTTCAGCTCGCCGTTCAACGGAGCTTGTAGGGCCTCACAAGTAACCTCTGCAAAATGGTAGTCAATCCTGGTAAATTGAATAGAACTATTCCTTTTTTTAATTTGAATCCATTTCATTGCTCTGTATAGACACTGAAGATGCTTTAGCGAAATTAGTTTGTTTTTATAACACTGTCAGCTGATTTTAACCTGGAAATAAACATTTCCCAACTCTGCAAAATGGAACATAAAATATCATACAACCGGCGCTTGGATAAGATTCAAGCGCGTAAGTTGTCTGCATTACCCTAATTATGTTACATTTTGCATAATATACATTAGATCTATTGTAAAATGAGTGAGTAGGTTGAAAAAGTAAAAGGTATTTTAAGTTGGGCCAACAGTTTGATCAAATTAAAAGAGATATATACGACAAACGGGCATTATGACGCAACATTTCATCACGTGAAACATGGGGAATACCCACCAATGCATACGGGAGTAGGTTCGGTCCAAGTTGCGTCACTCTGGCATATTGACGTCACTGACCCGTCCAACAGGTAACCGGCGTTGCACGAAAAGGTGATGACGTCATCCACACCATAACCAGTGGGCTGGAACGGAACTGCGTCACCGTTGTTAGGTGGGAGGAGTGGGTCGCACATAACGGCTGGAAGGAAACGGTTTAAGTTTATTACCTGGCAGATAGATTATATACATGAGCTGTTTACTACTCGCTTTATAATAACTACCCACAAACAATAGAAAACATGAACTTTAAGTTAAACAAACATACAAAAAAAACTTTATACCACAAAAGTCAGACCTTTTTTCAAGTTTAATACTGGCAGAAGTTTATTACAGGCATATTAAAGCAAAATGTAGACAGTTTACTACACGCTTTTTATATATTTGACCATAAACAGCTGCAAACATGAGCTTTAAGCCAAACATACATAGCTTTGTATAACCAAAAGTAAGAAGTTATTGTTTTACAAATAAAAACTATGAAAATGAAACCTTACCAACACAAGTGGGTTCATCATTTGACCATTTTCCACTTGATTGACAGGTGGTGGACTGTGAACCGGTCAGTGTGTAACCTTCATCACATGTGAAAGTGACCTCATCACCAACATCATAGAAAACCTTCACCACATCCATCTCACCATTGTCGGGAGTTTCAAGCTCGCTACACTGGAGGGCTGAAAAAAAATCAAGGTCATTATTAGGGATGAACCGAGCCGAGCCAGTACCCGAGTACTCGGTACCGAGCATCGCTGTTTTTAATGCTCGGTGCTCGGCCGAGCAGTTGCACAAACTGACCCGAGCATTTAATTTGCATATTCATGCCCTGCTAACATACGTAACTAGTGTTCTAAAGCAGTGCTCTTCAACCGGTGTGCACGTGCACCAAAATATGCACGGGGTGCACTAGTACGAAGGGGTATACAAGGGTGCATCACAAACTTTTAATGAGCCATTAATATTTGACTGTTAGGATATTAGAAAAAAGATGTAAGTTTCAAATGATGTGAGCCAAGGTAAACTTTTTTAAAACTTTAAAACGCGCACTTTATGGGCATGTACAGCTTAATAAAACACCGGTGACGTAAGAGACCTTGTAGAGCTAAAACGTAGAAAGGGGATTTTTCGTGACGTCATAATGCACCGAGCGTGCTCGGCCGAGCACCGAGCATTAAAGTGAGATGCTCAATGCTCGACCAAACAGAACATTTGCAGTTTTGGCCCATCCCTAGTCATTATGATTTGTGTTGTTGCTACCAAATAGTGATTTGTAAAAACATAATGAAAATCTGTTGGATACATTCAGCATCTTTTATGTAATATTTATTCAAGTTATTTTATGCTGTCTGGCTGGATTATTTTAGCTTGTGCATTGTCATATGGTAAATGCTTGGCGACCGCCTTGATTCGGTATGACGCTTCCAATAGGCCTGGCGTACTATGATTTCTATATGAATGTGCCACGATTGCAGGTTTGCACCGATGTTTAGGGGCTGATCCCAGTTATGGATTTATATCTTATTGTTATGCCACTGATTAGCTTGATGTTTTTGATAAATTGTTACATCAATATATTTTTTTTCACAAAACATGAATGTTCAGCTTACGAATGCAAATAGGTTCGAAGTCGGACCAGGTGCCATCAGCTTGACATCTCACGTCAATGCTTCCGATCAATTCAAATCCTTCATCACATGTAAAGGTGACGACATCATCAACTGCATAATCATTTTGTGGCGGATTGAGACTGCCATCGACAGGTGCCGTAAGTCCGGGACAGGTGACAGCTTCAAATACGAATTTAAAAATTAGCAACAAAATGGAAATAAGGCACCAAAAAATAGTTAAGGCTTTTTATTTGCACACCTGGGCATCTGGTTAAAAAATATAAGAAAGCTGTTGTTGCAAAGTTTATGAGGGATTGCTGGATTGATTTGAATATTAGTTAGTAATATGCAATAAGAAGAAATGTTAGTAATAAATACTAGCTTCACTTATGAGACCTTATAGATCAAAACAGTGTGGACTGTCTGCAGCTTATCATGTAGAAGTGTTTAAAAAAGACACAACTACCAATAAAACTGTGCGTACAGAAATCACTCTGAACCAACAAGCACTCAATACAGATGATTCAAGTTACGGATAATCATAATGCACTATAACCAGTGGTGGGATTCATATTTTTCAGCCGGTTCTGTTACAAAAAGTCCATTGACAGTAACCAGTAATGCTAACCGGTTTGCTGATCTCATAAAATTCCGTGAGATGGTTCTAAAGGACCGGTGTGAACCGGCTGAATCCCACCACTGACAATAACTACCAATAAGATTTGTATATTTATTTCCACAACTGTAGTAGAAAGCAAAAAAATATTCCTAACATCACATTTCACTAATAGATGCAACTTTGCCCACCTTCGCAAACTGGTACTTCATCAGACCATAATCCATCGATTCCACAAGTGAGTTGTTCAGCACCAACAAGATTATATCCACGATTGCAAGTTACATCAATCGAGTCACCAACAGGATAGAAATCCAAATTGTTGGAGAATTCACCGTTTTCGGGTTCAACAAGTGCATCGCAAACAATTGCTGCAAACCATGTGAAAACAACTTCACAAACTGACAACATTACTGTATTTACTTGATTATAAACCCTATCTCGATTGTAAGCCACATACTGTGGTGCTGGGTGCTATAGTTTCATATTACCTATTTTAGTTGTCACTTAGTAAAACTTTTTCCAAAAAGCTGTTAATCACTTAAATAACAGTACCCAGCAGTATGTAGTTGATGTATAAACTATAAAGTGTCAATGCAAAGAATTTTGAACACAAAGTAAATGAAATGCAGGGGGGGATAATATCAGCATAACATAAAAAAAATACAAAGAAAACTTTGTAAGATGTCAAATAAATATGCTACTTCCAGTTTTGCTAGCATCGTTAAGTAAATATAATGTTGGTGGTAACATAAGTAAAGGAGGGCTATGTCATCCTTAGCATGTGCAGAGGTGATACAAAAAAACACTTTGGAAACAACAGTTACCCTGTCAGGCTATAAATATTGACCAACACACAACAGGGAAAATAACTCACGTTCACAGAAAGGTTCAGGTTCACTCCAGAGTGAAGTATCTTCGCAAACTGATGAAGTTGCTCCAATTAATCTGAATCCCTCGTCACAAGTAAACTCAACACTGTCACCAACATTAAACTGAACATCATCAGATGAAATAGCTCCATTGAGTGGCGCCAACAATGCATCACATGTGATTTCTATGAAGAAAACAGTTTTTTTTTTTTAATAATCTTGTAGAATGTTACATAAAATCCCTGAACCAATAAACAAAACAAAATGCAGCAAAATTGACACAGAAGGCAAACTAGCAAGTTTTCCAAAAGAAATCAAAAGTACACTTGCCACATTTTGTGATTATACGGGCAAGTTTATTAAGTAAAAAATTAAATTGTATTATTGACAAATTTTCATATTTACCTTCACACACAGGTTCCACATCATCCCATTCCCCAGATATTTGACAGTTCAGCTCGTTTGCACCAACCAGTGTGAAAGTAGGAAAGCATGTAAATACCACAGTTTGTCCGACGCTGTATTGGGTTTGCACTATGTCCATTTCCCCGTTGTCAGGTGCAACCAATTCTCCACAGGTAATAGCTGCAAAAAATAAACAAATAAATCAAAGCTCGAATCAATTGACCAAAACAATAACAGAATATGCAAAAAAAAATGAATTTATTTTCTTGGCAATAAACAGCAATATTATATTTTTGTATGTGTTAGTACCAAAAGTGATTGTTAACAATATAATATGCAAAACTTCTTCTAATGTGTTATCCCAAAGCAATGTGCAAATACATTAAAATCTTTCATACAATTGGCAATAAAAGTGGTATTATATTTTTGTAAGTGTTGGTACCAAAACTATTGTTAGCAATATAATATGCACAATTTCTACTGATGTGTTATTCCCAACCAATGTGCAAATACATTAAAATTTACATCAAAATTTGAGGTAACAAATATTTACGTTGGCAAGTTGGCTCCACATCAGACCAAACTCCTTCAGCGAGACATTCAAGCTGCTCAGATCCGTCCAAGAAAAATCCATCATCACATGAAAAGTCAACCTGTTCCCCAACCCTGTACTTTTGGTTGTTTGATGATTGTTGACCATTGTCAGGAGCAGTGAGCCCATCGCAAGTAACGGCTGCAACAAAAGTTAGATTTGGATCACAATGATTTATTCATCATAGATTTGCTGGTAAAACCTTTCATGCACAAATAAAGAACTTTATGGGGGTTTTTTTATTTTGTTTTCGGACACTGATGATGGAAAAGCAAAATGCACTCTTTTTCGTGAAACAAATAAAACACAGCGACAGATTTAGCGGTCTTTACACTGAATTTTCATGATCTGATTTTAATGACCTGAATCATCGCAGTTGCTTTACTTGAAAGGAAGTTTCATTATTAAGAAAAGATTTACTATGTTTATGGTTTCTATTGTAAAAACACTGAGTATAAAATGTATAAAGCATATGACTAAACAATTGCAAAACATTGGTTACCTTCGCATGTTGGTTCAACATCAGACCAATCTCCGTTATCCTGGCACACGACCTCCTCTGCCCCCATAAGTTCATAACCTTCATCGCAGGTGAAAACAATCGTCTCTTCAACCTGGTATTCGTCTTGATCGGGTGAAAGTTCACCATTAATTGGAGCAGTCAGTGGATTGCAAGTATTGGCTGAAAATAAACACAAATATGTAAAAAGCTGAAAATATGGTAAACCTGTTTTAAACATGTTGTGTGAATTCCTTACATTGGCAAGTAGGAACCTTATTTGACCACTTGGTGTTTTCGCGGCAAGTACTCGTTGATGAACCAACAAGCACGAATCCGTCGTCACAAGAAAATGTGATCACATCATGGACATCATAAGCATCTTGTTCCAGATCAATGCTTCCATTTTCAGGTGCTTCCAGCGCGTCACACTGAATAGCTAAAAATACTTTGTGTAGTTTTCAGTTTTTCTAATAAATTAAATTTGTTTGCTCTTAGTAATGTAAGTTAAATACACTAAAAGTCTAATACTGTTCGTGAATTCTTCAACAATTCCAAACAATGAACAGTTTGCACATTTGAATCGGGTTGAACATGCCCCATGGGTGTTTGAAGAATCAATGGGTTAAGGTTAAGGGCAAGATACATTTCAATAATTACTACTTGGGAGCTTGGCTAGCACACTTTATTACATAATCCATATCATACCGGTGCAGAATGCTGTAGCGCTCCACTTTCCGAGCAGACATCTTGCATAAGATGCACCGGTCCGTGTGTATCCTTTGTTACATCGGAAATAAACACGTTCATTTCTTCGGTATGTCTCCTTGTTGGGGCGAATATCACCTCCCTCAGGGATGTCAGGTTTTGAGCAAGTAATAACTGAAAATACATAAAGTAATATATAAAAACATAAATGCTAGAGAACTTGCGTATAAAGAATACCTTATGTAGACATCATCTATCGTAGTTATGCTTTTGATGAAATTACTCTTTAAATCAGTGTAAGGTGTTCATTAGTAAATTATTATTATATTCAGCAGAAAATCTGGTTACCAATATTTCCATAAAAAAACTACTAGAAAAATTATGAATAAAAACTACATACTAGAACAGCTTGGTGCTGGAGTCCAGCTCCCATCGTCCTGACAAGTTGATTCGGCACTTCCTACTAAGTTGTAACCATATCTACATTTGTAGGTGACAGTTGAACTTGGCTTGTAGGATGATGCCGATGGTTTGTAAGAAGCATAACTAACACGGGCAGGTCTTCCACAAGAAACCTCATCGGCTAAAAACAACATTTTAAGTCAACAAAACATGCAAATCTTAGTTATCCGCATGTTTGTTGTGTGTTTGTGCCAAATTTGTCGTCAACATTCTAATTAAACAGTCTGCAATATGTGGCAGCTCCCAACAATATTTTAGCTAGGCATGCAAGACCAATTATACCGGGCCCGGGTGCAACGCAAGTGGTAAACAGGGGCAGGCAAGCCAGACAGTATACTAGCATTATAGGTATACTTAAACTTAATGCTAAATTTCTTTATAAAATATATATCTCTACTTTATGCTACATTTTCATGTGCAATAAAAAAAAAATGGAGTGATAATCGCACATACAGCTGCCATACTCTGCAGAATGTTTATAAACAGCTATAGCTGCAAAGTATTTTTGTTAATAACACAACATATTTGCATCAGAATTTAGAACCAACCTTCGCATCTCGGAGGTCCGTGCGACCACTGGCCGTTTGATTTACAAACAATATCTTTTTTATCATTCTTGTTTAGTGTGTAACCAGCGTCACAAAAGTACCAGACTTTATCATCGACGTCGTAAGATGTTTTATCTGGTTTGAGTCCACCATTTTCAGGTTCTGCTGGTTTACCACAACCAGTTGGCACTTCTAAAAACAAAACAAAATATATTGACAAGCGAGTACAATAAAAACAAACAAAAAGCAACAGATTGAGGCAAATTGCAAAACAATATGTTTAACTTTTTTGTTTTTACCGCAAAATTTTCTCAAAAGGTTGGTTATGCTTGAAAGCACATTGGTCATGCACCACTAAACATGTATACGCATGAACAAAAACAGAAACTATTAAAAAATGGCCCCCAAAAAACTGTCAAGCCACTTACTGATACAGTCGGGGGTGCCATGAGACCAGCCACTCGACAAACAGGTGACATCTTTTTTCTCGCCATCAGGAATTTCGTAGCCGGCGTCGCAAGTGAACCAAATTTTGTCACCCTCATAGAAATGCTGTTGGTTGTAAGGTTTGATGTTTCCATTTGCGGGGGCTTCCGGTCTGTCACATCCGGCCGGAGAGGCTGGGTAATAAAAAAAGTTTTCAAGAAAGTCATTGTTTTTACGAACACTATACACGGACTTGAAAAGTAATTTAATCATAAACATAACTGCCAAGGAACTGTTGTATATGACAACAGAGATTGTTGAAACTCCTGCGCGATGTATTCTATATACACCAGTTCCTTGGCAGTTATGTTTATAATTGAATCACTTATTTTTGCAGTCCAATATTTTTTAGCAGGCCTGTTACGTTGTACTTACAGGATGGGAGAACGCAAGTTGGCGCTGCTGCATCCCAACCGATTCCTTGCAAACACGTGAGTTTTGCCTTTCCTTGCATCTGATAACCGTTGTTGCATGTGTAAGTCACAGAATAGCCCTTCCAAAAATATCGACGTCTTGGCGAGTACGTTGCTTTATCAACGTTGATCGTCCTGCACCAAGCTGAAATCAGACGCAACAATTATCGACATGTCCAAATTACAGGCGGTTTGAACACCCTTCCGTTTTTTACAGAAATGAGCACAAAAGTTATTTCAATTCTTTATATACATTGAAAATTTTCGTTGTTTTTGCAAGAAAATGGAGCGTTATAGTCATAGTTAAAACAGGTTACTGCAAAACCGAAAGCTAAAACTACTTTAACACACAGCGCAATATTGTTTTAACTTTGCCAAACCAACACTTACTTCTTTGGTAGGAGGACGAAACTGTGCTTGCCCAACATAAAACTGCCAGGAGGATCAATGACTTCATTTTGTATTTTCTTTGCCGTCTGGATTCGGCCAAGTGCCGTTTGCCACATTTCCAATCCCTTATATACCCGGTGATGACGTTAATACTCGATTTCAGTTTATTTGAAAACCTTTTTTCGCGACGAAAATGATTACACCTACGCACTTTGAAGTAAAAGAAATTGAAGATAATAATGCGTAACTGAAATTATCCGAATTACCTGAACGTGCCCCTCGCAGGCAGACGAACATAAACATCTGTAGCAATTAGTGAACTTACCGGCGTAATTAAGTGTCTTTGCGGACCAACAGTCGGAGGGTTTGCTTGTAATCAGCCCGACAAAAATTACATCCCACAAATTCGTTGACGATTTAATCGCTCAAGTGGATCACCGCGTGCGCAAGATAATATCCTATTGTTACGTAATAAGAGCGCTCGCGAGGTTAAAAATAATCAAGAAGTTTTATCAGAAATTGAACTGAGTTCGGTAGGCGGAATTTTAAACGTGAAACAGTTTAAATGTCAATACGTTACGGGAACGGACATAATTTAACGTTTAAACTGAAACACCGCAATCGTTAATTTGGAGGGGGGAGAATTAAAACGAATTTTCAAATTCTTTCGGTCACGTCAATTTAAGTATAGGTTCGCAAAAGTGTTTGATGCTAAAAAAATTTCTGCACTAATTCAAACATTTACCAGTGGAATTTTACAAAAAATATTTAACACACAGGATGCTATCAGGTGATTTTCCAAACTTATCCTTTTCACATTAGTAACTGAGTGACCATATATTAGCGGAGATCGATGAATTGGAAACTAAAGCGGTTTTTGCCTCATTCGGTTAAAGTTAAACATTGTAAGAAAAACAAAAATGATTAGCTGCTGTGTCAAAAAATTGGAAGTGAAATTCTGCTTGGAAACTTTTGGTTTGTTCTGGACAAACATTCCTTGTTTGAAGTAAATATGATTTAATTGTGTGTTTTTTTCTGTTATTTACACTTTTCTTGGTTGTGTAACATATTGCGGCGATCGCTTGCTGTTTATTTGGCGAAGTCCAAAGTGGAATGACTAAACACAGAGCGACACACAACAGAAAAGAAAAAAACGAGAAAAAGGGCAACAATTGACACGCTTTAATAATCCCGCGTCTGTAGAGTCGCTCCTATATCATATAGTTGTGGTAGAATGTATGCCGCCGAAATAAAGAAACAAATTTTCTCAAATTTTAGTTTTTTGCCATAAACAAAAGGGTTCCCAGCATAATGACCATCAATCCAAACATCTGATGAAATTCAGCATTTAGCCCAAAGCTGAAATTAAGCTACAGTGGTGAATATTTTTTTACAAAATTTGTAAAATATCTTATCAGCTTGTTTCATTTACAACAAACATTGGAATTAGACAACAAAACAACAAAGCACCGTTACGATCAGTCAACATAAGACTTTTCTTAAAACCGGGAGACATCTTTCACCCTTTGGGGATAATAGGCTGTACTTGTTTAAATTAAAACATCACTGTTGTTTGTTGATGAAAAAAGTTAATGGTGATCGTCGAAATAGGAGGCTTAGTATTGTTGGGAAAGATTCTTTAAAATCTTAGAAATTAAATCGTAGCCGCGCAATTGCGCTAAAATATTCACCAGGCCGGAAATAGCTGCGCAACGTTGGGACGTTGTAAAGCGCTAAACAGTGGAGGGCACAATTGGAGGATTGGTGGTAAACGCGCTGCAGCTACACCGTTACTACAATCAAGTCAAAGTTAAAACTTAATACCTTGACATGTCGGAAACTCATGTGACCAGGAACCCCCTATCAGACAAACCACATTTCTACTTCCAACCAATTCATGCTCGGGTTCACATTCGTATAAAAGTTTCGTCCCGAAGTTGTAAGTTCCCGTGCTTGTTGTAACTACGCCACCCAGTGGCTGTGGTGGTTTGGGGCATGTAAGGCCTGTGAAACCACAAAGTACAAATGCTATGTAAAATTCCACCGAACAGAAAACCGTGTTTGGTTTCATATCGGGATTTTAGAAAACAAAAACACAAAAATAAGTCGGAGCGATTTAACAAAGATCATCAGTAGCACTTTAATGCAATCGGTAATATAACGAATAACTTGACATTGATTTAGTGATATTAATATGTTAAAATAAGATGTTTTTTTTACTTACTCAGACAATAAGGTGGGCACTTGTCGAACTGTCCACTTTCCGAGCAAGTTAAAACCGCTGGACCAGCCAATACAAACCCGCTCCCGCATCTGTATGTCACGTTTTGTCCGAACTCATATTTGCCTTGTGCAGGTTCCAGTGTCGCTCCTTCCACTGTGGGCGCTGTGCATGTTGTTTCTGCAAAATTATTTATTATTTAATGTTGGGCAGGAACCTGGCCGAATGGTCTGGCGCGCCTGACCCATATACAGACATATAAAACCTTGATCGGGATTCGTCCCCGGGAGTGTCCTGGGTTCGAAACCCGTGGAAAAAAAATATATTTAATGTTACAACAAAGTAATTAAATTGATCACAGTAAACGCCAACGACAGTATTTAAGTAAATTGTTAGATTTGCCAATCAACAAATGCTTTGAGTAACCAGCCAAACATTCAGCACGAGCAAAACAATTTCTATCCCACCTACAAGAGAAGCGGACAAATTTTCGGATAAGCCGCATTTAAACCGAGAAAGAAAATTTTGAAAGCGTTGCTATGGGCAACTGGTTGCTAAGTGACAACAATTTGGTTGCTACCTTCACAAACCGGGAAGTCGTCCGACCATTTTCCATTTTCCATACAAGTTAGTTTTGTGCTTCCCACCAGCGAATAACCGACTCTGCACTTGAAATCGATTCCATCATTAAGCGAATACGAATCGGCTTGTGGTGTGAAGTTTCCGTTGGGTGGAGCTAGAGGTGGTGGGCACTGACGCACTGAAAACATCGGCTTGAAGTTAAAATGTGCTGGTTTATTCAAGTTTGGCCGGGTTTTTCAGGTCGGGTTTGGGGTAGGTTTAAATAAAACATACATATGTGTTGTAAGTTTGTGTTTGTTTCGAAGCAAATGTTCAATGTAAAGATCAAGAAACATTGTTGACATTTCACAACAAAATATCAAATCGACAAAACACGACATCTACAAAATATGAGAATTTATGGAAATTACCTCGACAAGACGGGAGACGACCCGACCATTTCCCGTCGTTCCCGCAAATAATCGATTTTTCTCCGACAAGATTGAATCCAGGATTACAGGAATATGTGACGATTGTCCCAACAATGTAGGGAGTTTTGTTGATTGTGAATCCACCGTTGATTGGCAAAGTTGGGGAGGGGCAAAGTATTTCTGCGGGAAAAATGGGAATTTGAGTTTTTAATCACGAACGAAAACACAGACAATGACAAAAATATAAAGTTCGATGTTTTCTGATTTGGCCACAAATATCAGGAGAAACAAACTGACGTTAAAATCTGCTGAGAATTTCCACAGTTGCGTAAAATTACTCGACAACTCCACAATAGTTGGCAGCAAACCTCAACAAATGGTTAATTGCAAAACGTAGAAGACAAAATTAAAATACTGTCGATTTTTATATTATTAGATGTGCAAGTCTTGAATGCTGTAGGCCAGGAGTGTGCAACTTACGGTATGGGGCCAAATGCGGTTCATTGGATAAAAGTTGTGAGGTCCGCGGATACGTTAAGATTTCAAAAAAGTGTAGCCCGCTAAATTATTGAAGTGCAATACCATAAACTCAGTGGATAGTATTGGTGTGAGCAAATCCAAGTGCCCGGTGCTATTTTTCTGCGAATTATTTATGTGACTAGAATCACTTGCGAATTTAACTGATGGTTGTCAACTTAATTTAAGCGTATTTGGTTTGCACAAAGTTGCGGTCAGCGATCTAATCATGTAAATTGTGTTTGGCCCATCAGTGAAGTTAATCAGCCCTTCTGTAGGAAATAACAACAATTCAAACTACAAAGGATAAGATCAACAACTTTTTGTGTATCTCACAAAAACAAGAGAAACAAACAAATTGTCTGATAACCAAACTTTAAGCTGAAAAGGAAAATTTAGAAAGCGTTGCTATGAGCAACTGGTTGCTAAGCGACAACAATTTGGTTGCTACCTTCACAAACCGGGAAGTCGTCCGACCATTTTCCATTTTCCATACAAGTTAGTTTTGTGCTTCCCACCAGCGAATAACCGACTCTACACTTGAAATCGATTCCATCATCAACCGAATACGAAGCGGCTTGTGGTGTGAAGTTTCCGTTGGGTGGAGCTAGAGGTGGTGGGCACTGACGCACTGAAAACATCGGCTTCAAGTTAAACTGTGCTGGGTTATTCAAGTTTGGCCGGGTTTTCAGGTCGGGTTTAAATAAAACAAACTTTCCCTTTTATGTTGTAATTTTGCGTTTGTTTTTTTTAAGCGAAAGTTAAAATTAAATAATAAGATACATTATATATGTTGAGATTTTAAAACAAAATATCAAATACAACAAAATAAAACATCCACAAAACATGAGAATTTATGGAAATTACCTCGACAAGACGGGAGACGTCCCGACCATTTCCCGTTGTTCCCGCAAATAATCGATTTTTCTCCAACAAGATTGAATCCAGGATTACAGGAATATGTGACGATTGTTCCAACAATGAAGGGAGTTTGGTTGATTGTGAATCCACCGTTGACCGGCAATGTTGGGGAGGGGCAGATTATTTCTGCGGGAAAATGGGAATTTGAGTTTTTAATCACGAACGAAAACACAGAAAATGACAAAAATACAAAGTTCGATGTTTTCTGATTTGGCCACAAATATCGGGAAAAAACAAACTAACATTAAAATCTGCTGAGAATTTCCACAGCTGCGTAAAATTACTCGACAACTCGACAATAATTGGCAGCAAACCTCAACAAATGGTTAATTGCAAAACGTAGAAGACAAAATTAAACTACTGTCAAGTTTTACATTTTTTGATGTGCAAGTCTTGAATGCTGTAGGCCAGGAGTGTGCAACTTACGGTCTGGGCCAAATGCGGTTCATTGGATAAAAATTGTGCGGTTCGCAAACATGTTTCGATTTCAAACAAACCATGGCCCATTAAACTATTGTCGTGAAATAATAGCAAACCAGTGGATAGTATTGGTTTGAACAAATCCACGTGACGTTTTTCTGCGACTTGATTAAGCAACTGCAGAATCACTTGCGAATTTAACTGATTGTTGTCAACTTAATTTAAGCGAGTATTTGGTTTGCAACAAAGTGAAGACAATTTAAGTTACACAAAGTTCATGTTGATTGTGTTTGGCCCATCAGTGAAGTTAATCAGCCCTTCTGTAGGAAATAACAACAATTCAAACTACAAAGGATAAGATCAACAACTTTTTGTGTATCTCACAAAAACAAGAGAAACAAACAAATTGTCTGATAACCAAACTTTCAGCCGAGAAGGAAAATTTAGAAAGCGTTGCTATGAGCAACTGGTTGCTAAGCGACAACAATTTGGTTGCTACCTTCACAAACCGGGAAGTCGTCCGACCATTTTCCATTTTCCATACAAGTTAGTTTTGTGCTTCCCACCAGCGAATAACCGACTCTACACTTGAAATCGATTCCATCATCAACCGAATACGAAGCGGCTTGTGGTGTGAAGTTTCCGTTGGGTGGAGCTAGAGGTGGTGGGCACTGACGCACTGAAAACATCGGCTTCAAGTTAAACTATGCTGGGTTATCCAGTTTGGCCGGTTTATTACCCGAAGCTACGATTCTGTCGCAATTTTACGACGATGAATGTAATTTGGACTTTGCTTAAAACAATTCAGGGCCTTGCTTTGTTTCTAGCTCCTACTTTCGAGTTAGAATAATATATCGGCCTTCCTGCATCTCTGTCTTGCTTTTCTTGGGCAATGGTTTATAAATTTATCAATCTGCGCCTCTATGTACAATTTAAGCAAACTTGTCCAACCGTCCAAAAGTTAAATATTTCATCCAAAAATATGAGTGTGACATAACATGGAGAAAAACATTAGTAACCCAAATTTATTTCAGTTGTCACCAAACTTAATGTTTATTGCATCTTGAAAAGTCTTCACAACATACAAATATTTGTTGACGCTCACAAATGCTTAGAGTGTTTCACACATGCAGATATTGTTGCATTAGTTTTCTACTCACTCATACACAGAGGAACTTTGTTTGACCAATTCCCTCCAGCCAAGCAAGTAATACTCGCCTCACCAACCAGTGTGAAACCAGCTTTGCATCCAAACCACACGCGACTGTGCACAAGATATTGTCCGAGTTGAATTTTAACAAATCCATTCCCTGGTGATTTTGGCTTGCTGCAAGTTGTGGCTGAGAAAACGGATTAATTAGATTTTGGTATAATTACATTCAGGATATTTTTCCAATTTATTGATCATTTGTTTCAAAACGAATGTTGTTATTTATTTAAAGACTGAATGATCTCGGCAGTGAAACATTGACTGTTAACATTTTATAGTAAAATGTCAAACACAACAAATATCACTGATGATGGCATGAGCATTTGTCGAAACGTTTGACATATAAAGTATGTCGCTTTTTACGTCTATTTGGGCCTTTATTTTCATCATTAAATAAAATAAAACATTCACAAAACATGAGAATTTATGGAAATTACCTCGACAAGACGGGAGACGACCCGACCATTTCCCGTTGTTCCCGCAAATATTCGATTTTTGTCCGACAAGATTGAATCCAGGATTACAGGAATATGTGACGATTGTCCGAACAATGTAGGGAGTTTTGTTGATTGTGAATCCACCGTTGACCGGCAAAGTCGGGGAGGGGCAAAGTATTTCTGAAAATGGAATAAAAACATGGAAATCTAACTGAGTTAGCCGAGTTTGTTGAACAGTTAATCAAGATTATTATATTTCCAAATGGTTATTTTGCCAATTAAAGTTTGAAGCGCACTTTCTACCTTTTATTTGCAAAAAAATATATCCTCAGTAATCACGTAATTCAACTTAATCGGCAATAAGAGCGCAGAATTACAATATTATGTCGTTTAAGTTTAAGAATATTTGTGGAAACTAGAATAGAAATTTTAATTGAATGAACGAAACCTCGTGATTCGTACTTTGGGCGTTCTGTTTGAACAAAAATTAAGCAAATATTCATAAATCGTAAATCTGCTAAAAATATGTTAAAATAATTTTAGTACTTACTTTTGCAATATCCATGTAGTGGTGTCCACTTGCCAGTTAGTAAACACGTGACTCTTGTATTGCTCGAAATAATCTGATATCCAACTTTACATTGTATGTGAACAACAGCGTGCGCAGCATAAGTTTCAACGGACGGCTTCAATACCATGTTGCTGTCAGGTAACTTGGGAGCTCGACATATTTCTAAACACCAGTAAGTTAACAAACTTGTTTTGTGATGACACGAACTTTCCTATCGTTCTTGTGGGCGCATTTCGGGGCGGTGTTTGTCCATTTCCCTCTCAGACATTCACTGTGCGTTGCTTCCCCGCTCAACATTGTATAGCCGTCATTACATCGGAAGGTTATCTTCTCATTGTGGAGGTAACTTAATTTATAAGGGGAGATTGATCCGAACTGCGGGGCTGGTGGTCTGCTGCAGTCAGCTAGAAAAAGATACAGTTGAGCGCATCAAGCGGGTTTACGAGAGGACATGTGTAGAAAACTGTAGCAAAATGGTTTGCCTAATATTGGTGGTTTACAACCGTTTAACAAGCGAATCTGCACGCAGGGTTGAATGCAGACCATGGTTGTTTTTAATGTTTAACGTAAACTAACGGTTAAGCGATCTATAAGCAGTGGTGGGATTCAACCGGTTCGCACTGGCTCTACATATAGATATATATATTTTTTTATATTTTTCAGCCGGCTCTCTATATATATATTCTATAGAACCGTCTCACGAAATTTTATGAAATCAGCGAACCGGTTAGCATTACTGGTTACTGTCAATGGACTTTTTGTAACAGAACCGGCTGAAAAATATGACTTTTGTGGTAAAACCGACTGACAAAAAATTGAATCCCACCACTGCCTATATAAGCTGTGAGATAGAAAGCTTTGAAAGATAAAAATTAACTTGATGTTATTAATGATCGGTAGAGAGCAGTAGAGAGCGTTTTACCAACACACGAAGGTGGACCGAACGACCAAGTGCCATTCAGACACTGTATATCCGCTGCTCCTTTCGCGAGTCTGAAGCCAGGGTTGCACATGTACCACGACCACTGCTGGTGCTTGTAGACATTTTGTGGGTCTTTCACTGATCCATCAACAGGCGCGGAAGGTTGTGAACATGTGACTGTAAGTTATTATGTATCATGTCAGGTTGTGGGTGGACCAACCAGTAGAAATAATAAACATGATGTCAAAAATCGTATGTAAGCTATTGCTGCATGATATCAAGTTTATAGAGCTCTTCTGGCAAATGTAATTTTTGAAAAAGGGGAAAAAAGGTTGTTACCCTAATGAAAGCGACCTGTATAGGACGTCGAAACGTCGGAATAAATTTACATTTGCCAGAAGAGCTCTATAAACTTGATATAAAAATCGTGTGTAAATCGTTTAACAAAATATTTCATTTGGACATAGTAATGAATTGCAAGTGGACAATGCCTATCATCAGCATGGCTTTGCACACCACCATAGCTTTGTAATGCAGCAAATGTTTTATACTTGAAGTAAGATTCAACTTACGATAGCAGTTTGGTGTAGGTCTTGGACGCCAGTATATTGTTATACAGGTCAGTTCAGTTGGCGAACCATGCGGAAGAGCGTAACCTTTATTGCATTTGATCGCTCGTCTTGTTCCGATCCAAGAAAACCTCCGGTCGTTTTCCACATATCCGTTCCTGGGTTTGTCTGGTCGACTACAAACTAAAGAAAAAAATGCTTAGTTATCACATTTTACGCTTTAACTTCTGAAGCAATATTTATGCTATTGCTGCTAGACATAATGTCAAGTTTATAGAGTTCTTCTGGCAATTGTATTTTTATTCTGACGTTTTACCCGGATAAAGGCGGCCTGTGGAAGACGTCGAAACGTTGAAATAAAATTACAATTAAGAGCTCTACAAACTTCTGAAGCAAGCTGATGAAACGACTTTTTAGTCAACAATTTTGGCAAATTATTTAAAATGTTTGAAGCAATTAGACTTTTTCACGCACGCGGAGTTTGTTGCGCATAAATTTGTATTTTACCCAACAAGGCAACACCAATCAGTGGTGGGATTCAACTGGTTCACACCGGTTCTATTGAACTGTCTTACGAAATTTTATGAGATCAGCAAACCGGTTAGCATGACTGGTTACTGTCAATGGACTTTTTGTAACAGAAATGGATGAACAACTATCATGTTTTAAACAGGCACACCAGTTTGTCAAAGTAAAAGTTACTCACGATATCCATACGCTGGCGCCACAAGCAACAGAAAAACTGAAAACTTTGAAAACTTCATTCCTATACTATATCGTCGCATCGAATGTCGTCACTGGCTGGCTCCTTCCCTCTTATATAGAGTTGTTTAATATGCAAATTAATTGCATATTTGTGTGTACATTAAACCGTGGATTGCCTGGTGTTCTTCGTCAATAAAACTAAAACGAAATAACGTAACAGTGGAGTTGATTTAATTATCTGTTTGCATTATTTTGTAAATTTTCGTGCAAATTAATTTAAGTGTCAACTTGCATCTAAGAATATTTTACCTGCTAATGATGAGGTGCATTCTGTGCATAGAAAGGAAATTTGATCCTATTTGGAAGGAACAGTTTTCCATAGAAAGCAAAGGGAAGTAGTTAATGTAGTTGTAGTGCCCTCATGTGGATACTAGAAACATGTACGTAGATTATTTTCCTTCAATATGTGAACAAACTAAGCTATATGATCAATATTTGTGCTCTGATATTCCTAGATTGTAGTTCTATTTTACGTTGCACAACATTTCATTTGGTACAAAATATGGTACAACAAAACAAAAGGTACAAAAAAATAACTGGTGCAAATAGAAATAAAAAAGATACTTTTTGTTGTTGTTTTTTTGCTGTTGTTGTTGCACTAAGTCTGATGGTGCTTGTACAACAAAGATTAAAATATCGCAAAATAAAATACTACTTCGATCGAGTTTATGTTGGTTAAATTATAAAAACAAATTTCATGTTGACAAAAACTTCGGATTGAGTTGCCTAAATTGGGTAATTTTTGTGTAATAATAGAAATTACTTAGCTGTGCCTATTTGATTATTTTTGAATAAAAAGTCGTTTTGGGGTTTTATGTAATTGATTTTTATTCATGCTTAACAGTGTTCAGTGAAGCACAACGCACGTTGCTCACCGAAGCGTATCAATTACCGACAAACTCCAATCGAAAATAAAGTGATGCGATGCCTCAAACGAAAACGATTTGTAAAATTATTGGCTTGCACGAGTTTTCGAAGATAATTACAAAAGAGCGCGATTTTTTTGGTTGGACTTGTTGTAGAAGTTTTTTTTTACTTTTTTTAGCTGAATATTACGTTAATCGTTACTGTTTTAAAAGCGCCAAAAATACTTTAGATACCCTCTCGCATTATGTTGCAGGAAATTATTGTGTTATCAAACAACAATGACAACCCCAGTACAAGTCGAAAGTGTTGAAATCAGGGTGAAAAAACTGGAGGACATTGAGAAGAAAATAGTTAGTGCCATCCATAGTGCAGGTGTGAATAACAAATGCTTTGAATGTGAAACTAATACTGTGTCTGTTTCAGGTGGAAAATGGTTATGTGACATAAAGTTTTCAAATGTATCTGTGTTGGTTCCAAACTGTTTTCGACAAATTGTAAATTTGACAAGAAAGTAGACTCTTGTCCTGTTATAATTAATTAGAAAGCATTCACTATAGAGCAGTGTTGGTATTGTTTGTGACTTTGTGCACCTGCATGAAAAAAATTGAAACCTCTTTTATGGCATGTTTGGTAAACAGAATGGTTGGAAGTGTTAATGGACTTGTTTTGACAGGATTAACAATGCAGGAGTTGTCTAAAGACAAACCAACCGATCGAAACTTGGACAAACACACTTCAACATTTCTACAAAATCTGGATGAAGCAGAAACGGAACTTGCAACTCAAATCAACTACCTAACTCAGGTATTTTGCTGAAGATATCCTATAGCCAGGTTCGGCAGCCTTTAAGTGGAGCGTGCCAATTTACTTGTTGTTTCCATGTGGTAATGGCTTCATGTGCCAACAATTTTGTGGATATAGTGGTTCGTACCAGATGATATCAACAGTAACCAGAAAGCGGACAGACTTGATTTTTAAACAATGGCATTACAAAAAGCAGAAAATAAGGCACTGTAACTGTTTAGATTAGTATATCAATACAAACACACAAATTGATGCCATGAAAAATCATCTTATGTTGTTGTATTCTGTTTTTTATTGTTGTTGTCTTCTGTATTTCAAAGACTTCCATAAATCCTGTTGTTGGACAACAAGAATGAAGACATTTCAGCAACTGCTGTTGTCATCTATTATGATGATTAGCAATTGTTGAAATGTCTGCAACATGATGTATTCACTAAATACAATCTGTGTCAAAATAAAATACACAATTCATAACTTGACAGGTTGCAACCAACCACCAACATGAAGGTTCATGTTATTCCGCTCGTAAAAGAGCTCAACTGTTTCATGAAGCCATCGCACAAATTTCAACCCAGGTTAACGAAATGGTGTCAACTTGTAGCACGAAGCCTAACACGTGAAACAAAAGGGTCAAATAAAGACATCAGTTGGTCATCTACGGGAAACATTTTATCCAAGCTGAGTTTGTAGTACATCAAATGCATGGACCACAGCAAGTCCAAATTACATTGAGTTATTACATATTTTTATGTTTCCAGGAACAAAATGTATTGTGTGAGTCGCTCCAAATGCTCTTCATTCTTTGGTTTACATTCCATAATTTGTTTTGTCTTCATCGGTTTCACAATTTCTTTTTCCTCACTATATTCCCAGCCTCTGTTTTTGACCAGTTCCAAAGCAGTACTTTTGTCCAAACCTGGATTAAATAAACATCTGTTGTATTTTGTGTCGCAATGGCAGAAAATTAAAATGAAAAATGTATTCTTTTGTTACTATTTGACAGAAAAAAGAAAGAAAAAAGTTTTAGGATTGTTTATCAGGAATGTTAGGCATTAGTGCTTGAGAGAGCCTGCTGAGTGTGATGTAGACTTGTTCCTTTAAAATCAATGTAAAGGAATTAAAATGATCCAAAAGGTTAGAATTAGAACAAACATTAATTGAGTGTGGATAATTGCCTTCACATGTTACCTGTGATAAACGTAAAAGAGCATTGCTCTGCAGTATTTTGCATAATTTGATATTTTAACAGGTACACCATTAAATTCTCAAATATGATTGTATAGGACCATAGGCTATTAATGGTTGAATAAAATAACATGACAACAATATTCAAAAAAGGTTTAGCTGTGTTATAAACTTGAATAGTTTTCCAAAAGAACTTTTTATCTCAAAAAGGTAAAAAATATTATGACACACAAAATCTTTTTAAAGAAACAAAAACCCTTGAGTGCCTGTTTTAGTATAACTCATTTAAAAAGCTTGTCACACACAAAATACCTAGTATTTGTGCAAGGTAAGTAATCTTGACGGACGTGTAGCTTCCAGCAATCATGTTAAGACAATTTTCCCTCAAGTTTTCCTTATGTTGACTCATCACAAGACGACATTGTTCTGACCAGTCATACGAGTCAAGGGCAGTATGAACTCCTGTTGATGTTAACAGAAAAGTGTAATAACATCTGAAAGTAACTTGAACAAACACACAACTGCAAGAGCACTTGTATTGAGCACATGAAATCTGACTGCACATTACACTCACTTTCTAGTGAGTTCCCGTCACATAAAACTCTATGATACGGTGTTGCTGAAGCACGTTCACCGTTCAGCCATTATCCACCAGTTGTGTCCGACAATTTTTTTGCCCCATAACATTCAATGTTGCGCAGCTATTAGGTCATTGTTTCAATTCAATTAGTGCAAAAAGCTATGTCATTGTTATAGTGCAGTTGTGTGACTATGTTGTCTTACACCAATGGAATAAAACTTGCATCAACTTAATTTCTTGCTCACCTGCAAAATTTTGCTGCCAAGCGTTTTTCCCCACTTCCCAGACAGCTTTGAGTTCGGCAGAATCTGATTTCACGTCTGCAGGAATCCGCTTCCACAGAAACTTTGCATTAGCAAGATCATTGGTGAGCAGATACAAAGCAAGAAGTTCACAATATAGCTCAGCGGGTAAAATACCCTTCGGAGATTCAAGTTCTTGATTTTCCAGAATAGCAATTCGGCTGAGAGCAACTTCTGTGGAAGTTCCCATCACTAATTAACTTTCACTGTGAAGTATTTCACCTCCAATTAAACAACATCACACAGAAGCTTCCAGTTCAGTTATTATTGAATAGAGATACAGACCCTCTAAGCGCAAATTCTGTGAGAAAACTTTATTTATTTCATGAAACAATCAGATTTTCACGGGTATGATTTTGGTGTGAACTGAAGCGTATCGTATCGTATCAGTTTTTTGTTTTTCTTTTGGATGCTTTTCATGCATATACTGCAGAACAAAGTATAAATAAAACACGTTTTATATAGACTTTGCTACAGAACTAGTGAATTTGGTTCTGTCATTAAAAATATATTAAAGTATTTTTGAAAACGCTTTGGTTCTCGCAAAATTTAAAACGTGAAGAAACTGAAAAGTTTGAAATTGTTTTCCGCAAACCAACACTTTGCAAAACATATTTTTCGTTTTCGATACTTTTCTTGCGCACATGCGAACAATTTTTGTGCAAGGTTGCGTCTGCAGAGTAGCCACCATTACAAAACCTCGGTTATCAGTCTGGCAACAATTTTCGTATAGTTTCCGTTGACACACCGCGTTTAGAGTCCAGACATCCGTGGTGCGTGGCATAAACCCAGGCTGTGACGCATTTTGTTGTAAAATTCTGCCTTCTAAATAGTTTTAAATGATTAGCTGGCGTTAAAAGATGTTTAAACTGCTGTTGATGATGTTCGTGATTCGCCTGGTGAGCTCTGAGTTGAACGGATTCGACCCGATTGTGCCAAAAGATTACAAAGGTAGGCTACATTATTTTATTGGTTGGTTGCAGTGGTGGGATTCAGCCGGTTCGCACCGGTTCTATTGAACCGTCTCACAAAATTTTATGAGATCAGCGAACCGGTTATCATTGCTGGTTACTGTCAATGGAGTTTTTGTAACAGAACCGACTGAAAAAAAATTGAATCTAACCTAAAATCCCAGACAGCGCTACAAATCTGCGTAACATTGCACACATAAAACTGGATATTACACTACTGAGCTTGTATTAAACGGTAGCACAGGCAGTGGCGAGCGTTTGTACAAGACACAGACAACAAAGCATTCTGCCAGCAGACGCCTTTGATGGAAGAGAAAGTTGGAGTGGAAAAAAAGAGATAAAGTACAACAATAGATACAGTAACACTAAACAGCAGGAAGTTGGCACACAGCCATAGCAGCTAACAGGTATAAATAAGATGAATATCAAATCTAAAAATAACAAAATATTATAAGTTTAAAACATAAAAAAAACTGATGTCAGTAAAAGCATGCGGTAGTTCAAATAAAATACACGAATTGCTTGTTTTGTAATTCTTTTTTTCTGAAATTTCGAAATTGTATTTATAAATACTGGATCGCACTGACGTCGGTGCCAAATAATGCATGTGTTTTGAATTTGATCAAGTAAGGTTCGATAGTGATATTTTATTGCGTATTTGTATTCGATTTCACACAAGTAGCTCAAATGGGCACGTTTAGCAATGATCACTTAAGGTTCTGCGGGTTGATCTTGGTTTGAAAGCCATTGCACCGATTGCACAAACACAACAACTATAAAGAAACATTTAGCCTATGTTCAAACACATTATACACTAAAATAATCTACATTATCTAAAAATCCATACACTACCAGAGTAACAACCATAATTAAGTTTACAAATCAAATCCTACTCAACATTATATCGATGGCGATTTATCGGGTAAATTACAAAACCTCAAGGAATTACCCCCTTGAAACAGTAAAACGGGAAAGTAAGACAATTAACCCATTATGACGGATCTGTGACGTAATGTGCGCATACGGGAATTCCCCTACTATGACGCAACATTAAGGATTGGAGGACACGCATACGGGATTTTCCCTGCTACGACGTAACATGTTAGTGGCGGGATCGCGCTCATAGGGATTTTCCCTGCTATGACGTAACATGTTAGTGGCGGGATCGCGCTCATAGGGATTTCCCCTACTATGACGCAATATTTTACGGGCTGGGGACGCGCAAACGGGAATTCCCTACTATGTCGTAATTTGTTGTGTACGATACGAGTTACGTTTGATTTTTGGTGTTTATTTAAATTATTTATTAAAATTGTAATTTTTTAATTCGGAACCTTGTTTAAAATCCGCAAAAATAATATAAAGGGCCGTGCACACCCTCGATATTAAATAATGCGGCGAAAAAAAATCAGCAAAAAAATAAGAGATCAAAAGAATAAAAGAGAAGTGAAATCAAAGAAAATAAAAAAGAACAAAACAAGGTTCCGAGTATTCCTGTAAATTTGATGAAAATTATCACGAGTTATCAGACATGATGTTATATTCGGAAAATTATTGGACGGATAAAATAATTCTACATTCAGGACAAAATTATTTCAAGAAGGAAAATTATTATGTGTGGATTTGTCATGGTAGCAACGACTTTAGATGGCCATGTTAGTGCTGTAATCAGGGACAGGATCTACCAAATAGTGTCAGCTTTTACATTATTCGGTTAGACATATTTAACAATGCTAATATTATTTTGAAATAGCGTTAACTAGATGGATTAAATGTCCTGTGATTTGAGGCAAATATCTACAAAATTATGTTTAAAACAAGATAGTTTGGCATGTTAGTTGTTAGTATTGTAATCAGGGACATAATCTACCAAAAAGCGTCAGCTTTTATATTGTACAGTTACGAGTTCAGTACGAAGTGAATTAGGGCAAATTAGTGGGTATAGGGATATAGGCCAAACAGCCATATTATTTAGTTAGGAGTTTAGCATTAAGTGAATGAATTTAATACCGGGTGATTTCAGGCAATTATCGACTAAATTCTGTTTAAAACAAGACCCCAGCAACTGTGGTTTATCAACGGTTAAGAAAAATTACGTGGCCTTTGTAAACAGCTATGTGGCAATTTAGTTGATATTAGGTCGCATTACAATTAAAACGTTTATTAAAAGGTTTTGTAATTAAACCAAATAAACCGCCATCGTGTTTAAATTAACATTTAACATTAAATTATACAAAATCTTAATTAACATAAACAATTACATTTAAATCTTTGATTAATACAAACAACTAAATTAACCCACGCACAAACGTTTCTAAAATAAAAAAGTTTGTCGTGTATTTATTTGTCGTCCAACATATAGAAGCGGCTTTCGGTTAACGAACGTATTAATATGCAAAATGGCTGATTTATAATGAGTTGTGTGCTAATTAATAAAAATACAATGGATAGTTAACATTAGAATATTTGGTTGGACGACCTGGGTGAATCACACGACAGACTTGTAACAAAACTTATCAGGAGGAAAGTTGTTGTTCGATGGAGAGGTGGAGTTTGGTGGGATGGCAGAGAAGGATGTTGGACGTTCCTTAATTAAATGTTATAGTTAAGCTGTGTGGGTAACCATACAAGCATATGATACAAATTAATAAAATTGAACTGTCTGACTGCAATATAAAACGTTACCAAGCTTGTATAGACTCATTTATTTAAACAAATATACCTCGTTCCTTTGATGAAATTGTTGTGTCGCTGGTTGTCGAATTCTGTTGGATCATGGTTGTAAACGCTCTATGGATCCGATCATCGTCGCTTCCTTATCCCGTCGTCTCCACTGAGCTGCAGACAAATCAACAATGCAAAAACACATCGTTAAAATCTTTAAAACTGCGTTTTAAGTGCTATTAACTTTACGCATTTGCTAAAAGGTTACTTAAACAACCTACTATCATTTAAAAAATCTACCTCGTTCCTTTCATGATATTGTTGTGTCGCTGGTTTGCCGAGTCATCTTACTTTCAGGAATCCAACCGCTCCATGGATCCGATCATCGTCGCTTCCTTATCCCGTCGTCTCCACTCCGCTGCACACAAATCAACAATGCTTTAAAACGCATCGTACAACAAAGACAAGGAGTGTCATACGGGTTTCGGTAGTCGCACTGCTTCGCCGAAGATGAAGTCATCACTGGCGCTCCGTCGTGTGACGTCATCGAATAGTGACGGCGTTCTGGTTCTCGCTGGTGCTTCGGTTTCATTGGATCATGTTGCGATTCCCATTAGATGACATCATCAGTGGTTACGTCACATGCGTGCAAAACAAAAGGCAGATTAGTGTCCATGTCCGTAAGATAGTTGCGGCAATAACGTCAGAAAAGTTACACAACTTTATCCGCAAAAACCCAGAACCTTGTTTGGTAAAATCCGCAAAAACAATCTAGAGAGTCTGGCCAAACCCTCTATATTGTATAGTGCGGCGAAAAAAATACAATAGAAATAAAAAGAATAAAAGAGAAGTGAAAGAAAGTAAATAAAAAATAGACATATCAAGGTTCTGGGTAGATTCTTTAAACCGTGTTTTATAAAACAACAAAAGAAAACAAAACAATAACAACGACGAACCTGTAGCTTGGCTTCCTCCATCCGCTTCCAGCAAAATGTGCTTTTAACGCCGCAAATCAGCTGTTTGCCTTTTATATCAACCTCGGCGCCCCTGCAAGTTAACTTTGGAGTCCCCAAATCTACGCGCAAATTGCCTGTGGAGTTTTCGGGCATTGATTGCTGAATCAAGCAGTCACGTGTTTTGGCCGACCAATCACCGCCTCGGAAAAAACCTACAAACAGTTTGAAGAAGCGATAACAAAATAGCCTCAAACCCATGTTGTTTTTCCTTTCTGCCTGTGGAGTTTTCGGGCAACGATTACTTAATGAATTTACCGCGCGTTTTGACCGAACAATCGCCCCCTCCGGGACGAAACAACTCTTGGTTTACAAACAGTGGAAAGAAGTGACAACAGAATAAATAAGTATGTTGCCTGTCAGAGGGTCAGATACTGCTCAATCAATTGATTCTAAGTACAACAGAATAAAATACTAACTTGTGTCAGGTAATGTCACATAAACATAATTAGGACGGACTTGATTCGTAGTTTTGGAATAAAATAAACATTTCACCGAGTGGGATTTAGCCGGTTCGCACCGGTTCTATCGAACCGTCTCACGAAATTTTTTGAGATCAGCGAACCGGTCAGCATTACTGGTTACTGTCAACGGACTTTATGTAACAGAGCCGGCTGAAAAATATGACTTTTGTGATAGAACCGGCTGAAAAATTTGACTTTTGTGATAGCACGGCCTGACAAAAAAAATTAAATCTCACCAGTGGTTGGTTGTCTAACACTGGATTTACAAAAGAATAACGTAATGGTGTCAAAGGTTGATAACAGCAGCACCAAATATGGTCATGTTTCCGAATTGTAATCCGAAAATTAATAACGTACAAACCTATTACCTGGAATTAGATGAACTTGAAATTATTATTTTTTGAACAAATATCGAATTTGAACTAATTTGAGTTTCGTTCATGTTTCAGGTTGCCGACGACCCATCGAACCCGCAAACGGTTCATCGAAAGAAAAAAAGCTTTCTATAGAGCCGGTGAACAAATCTTGTTCTTCTGCCAAAATGGTTTTAAATTGTCCGGTTATCAAGTTGCTTCATGTTTGATCTCCAAACTGTTGACAGGAAAATAACTTGAGTTTATTCTGTTTTTGCAGGAGACATTTTTGCAGAGAATTTAAACTCAACAACCAGCAATTGTTATTCTCATTAACAATCAGATTGTTGTTGTTGTGCTTGTAAATAAAACAACTTCGGACAAATCTATCTTGTTGAGGTTTTCAAAGTTGCATTGGTTCAAAATACCTTGTTATAGATTATTTTCAATCAGACAATTAAAATATTAAATTGAACTTGAATTGATAAAATGCATACTGTTTAACCGTCTCATACGATACGTGGTGTTATTAGTTAAGATAACGTCTTGTTGCCCTGAAAGCCTATATCGATAGTAAAACATCTGTTTTCTCTTCAATTTCGGAATAGTGCCCCAAACATTTCCCATACATTTGAGTTGTTAATGACTGTACACTGATCGCCTTGTAGCATTACTCACTGTCACTATAGTACCACTTCTACTAACAGCTTTTCCTGCACTCTGTCACGCATACTGCAAATTCCACTGCTTATTACCAGTAAGTATATATAAACGCAAACGGTTATTACACATATGCGCGTGTGTGTGCGTTTGTTTGTTGTTGCTTAATTGTGATGATTTGCACTTTACCTCACCTTGAACTTTTTGAACATATTAATCACTATGTGCTGTGTGAACTAACAAAATTACTTGCAAGCGTGCTAATGTCTGGTAGTTGCATGTGCAGATAATTTGCTGCAGTTGTTTTCGCAGGCAGCTGCTCCCGGCTAGGTCTCGACCATCACCTGAAACCCCGAACCGCTCCCTGAGACGCGACAACCCATAGACTTATTTATTTTCCTTCATTTATTTTGTTTTATTTGTTTATTTATTTATTTATTTATTTAGTTGTTTGTATTTTCATTGAGTTTTTGCTGCACCCTTTCTTCTGGCGCCTGGAACTATCCAACAGGGTTTCTTTTGGTGGTTTCTTTTCCTGTTGAACCCTACCCTCTTTACCTAACACGGGTGGTTAGCTTTTAGGTCCCAACCTGACTGGTTCCACCAACGTTTCCCCCCAGTCTTGATGTCCCAATGCGCCAACCTCACCCTCTGATGTGAGTCCCTGCCACATAACGCCTATACATAGTAACGGCGTAGCTGCAGCGCGTCTACCAATTGTGCCCTTAACTTTGTCGCGCTTTATAACGTCCCAACCTTGCGCAGCTATTTCCGGCTTGGTGAATATTTTAGCGCTTTTGTGCTGCTACGATTTGCCCAGGGAAATAAACTCAACTCAACTCAACTCAATACATTGTTACACCAGTTGTTTTAAAGAAGGTTTGGTCAGTTTTCGTTCTAAAGTGTTAAAACTTCCCCACATGATGAATCAGGCGGTTTTAGTGTCAATCATTTGGTAAACACAAGTTGCAACGCATCTGGTTGGTCGGTTGGTTCTGAATAGTGTTGAAGTGGTCTATTGGCGGCTGAAGATGTTTAAACTGTTGTTGGTGTTCTTACTTTGCCTACTGCCGGGCTCAGAGGCAAAATTGGGCTACTTCAACTGGCGTTTGGAGGGACCCAATTTTAAACTGTCAGCATTTTATACACAATCTGCATGTGAAACAGTTCAATGCGCCACTGATATAAGCAAACCTGTGTGTTGTGAGTTCCTGTGTTAGTAGCTTCACCCACCGAACAGATCAAATCCATTTTGTCAAAACAACGAGATTTCGTCACCAGCTCTATAGAAAGCTTTTTTTCTTCGATGAAGCCGTCTCGGGTATTTTAGGCTGCAGGAAATCTGAAACACAAATTATCTGTGAAATTATTAGGTTGTTTAGCGAGAAAAGACTTGAATGTGAATTGACATTTTTAATATATTGAAACGAACTTATCATTGTTTATGCACCTTACTTCTAATGCACACAGTTTGAAGAGAATACACAAATGAAAATGCGGTAACTGTAAAGTTTTGTGTCTCGTTCCAATGAAAACGTCTGTGTTGAGCAGAATGTGAATGAAACGCAAAACAGCGAGAAATACCGCAACTGTGACGTAGAAATGAAACAATTTAGAGGAATTTAAACATTGCAACGGTGAACGTATACGCGGTCGGATAATTACGGCGCTCGATTGTTATGTAATAGCTCAGCTTAATGGGGGGTGATTTTCCCCGCAGCCTATTTCAAAGAGTCTGCCGCGCAAAAGATTCTCTATCGTGTATCGATGCTTGTAATTATCTAAGCACAATTAAAAAATATAATTAAGTTTAGTCGTGGATTGTTTGGGCGAGAGATTCGTTTAATTGCCGCCTCGTTCCGTCACGGATTCGTATTTAAACCGGCGAATGTTGTGTTTCAAATCACAACTGTCTCAACCGGCAGTAGAAGCATCTCATCCTCCACAAGATGTCACTCAAGCTCGCTCTCCTCGTTCTGGCCGCGGTTATTTGCACAGTTTACGCAACTGGATCATCTAGCTCTGGATTGTCATACTCCTATATCGCGAGTAAGTGACATTTATCTTTATACTTATAGTTTTTGGTTAAAAATTTTGCTTGCATTAACAGACAAAATATTGTAAGCATGTTGATTTTGAAAAGTGGTTTTGTTTTTCCTGCAGCAAATCTGGCGATGAAAATTGTGTTTGTTAGTTGTTTGGTAAAGTTCGAAGTGGCAATTTTGATGTATTGCAGTTTGCAAGTGTGCGATCTTATCGATACAGAACCAGCTGAGGTTTTTGTGTAAAAAAACGTTGCATTTTGCTTTACAGATCGACCATGTTACGTGAAACGGATCAGTTATGGAAGCCACGATTCAGAATCTGCCTACATTTACAACGGAGATGACGTGACGTACACATGCAACTCCGGTTATCAAATCAAGGGAAGCGCTAAAGTTCAATGCCGTTCTTTCGGTCGTTTCTCTGCCCCGTCCTGTGTGAAAATACCAGGTAACTTGAAATTATTTCCCAGCTGTTCCTTGTAAGTTGTAAAATGTAGTGAGGAATTTTATTTAGCTTGGACCGTAAGTGCTACAACTCTACAAGGGAAAAGCAAAACGACCATTCTGTAAGTCAAAAAGTTTAAACACCACTGTCATAGGTCTTGGAAATAAGTTAGTCTATGTCAGTGGTCTTCAACCTTTTTTAAGACCACTGGTCTATGCGGCCTAAACGAGTGTCGATAAAATGTTTGGTGGCTTTTATAAACATAGAAACAAAAGGCTCCCCACCCCTGGTCTAAAATAAGACAAAAAACGAGAGGACTTCATCAATTAACTTCCCCTAATTGCTTTTTATAAATCATACCAAGAAACTTGCGAATATATGAATGTCTATTTATTTGACTTTTATCTTTTACAACTTTTTTAAAGTTTAGTTTCGCGTCAGTTTTTCTTTCGTGTTTTTCAGCCTAATGAGTTGTATTTATATTTCAATCTTTTTGTTCCAGGCTGCAGCCGTCCATCGAACTCCCATTTCCCCGTTGGAATGCAATACAGCCCATCCAAACCCCGATACAACACATACGAGAAATTGTGGCTGTCCTGTGTCGACGGGTATTCCCTCAAAGTGAGAAGCTCCAGTGATGAGAGCATTCGTTGTTTGCCCAGTGGAAAGTTCGAGAATGTCAGAGCTTACTGCGTCCGTGAGTATTATGGGGCTGAAGGTCATTTGGGGATTCCTGTTCAAACCCACCCGGGGAGAATTTAAATTTGGTGCGAAATTTCTTGGGCAGTGATGTATTCGAGAAAAAAATGTGCTGTTTAAATCAAACATCTAAATATAATATTTTTTAAATTTAAAACCAAGCAATCTTTAAAAATACCAAATTTAACAAAAAAAGTCGAATTCAAATTAAAAGCAACAAAAACTGAAAAACATTTTACGTTCATTTGAAAAACGTAAATATACGGATTGTTCCTTATGGGTCTCTTAACGCATTTTATTACAGAGTTGCATCAGCGTCTGTCACTACCCTTAGTTTTATCGTATTTATACGATTTCTATGTTCAGGTGTTTCATGTCTTTTCCCTCGAGCGCCAGCAAATCCAATACCCAGTGTATAAAACCCCAAGCAAAACAGAATCAACCAGTATAAGTAATATTTGCACAGAAAATATATTTATCAAAGGTTTTTGCCATCTGCAGACCGGTGAACGAATAAAACACTGATGGAGAAAATAGTACAACAGTAAATAGTTAAGCAAGCTGCCAGTTTGCATGCAACAATCGAGCAATGGGCATGCAGCTCTTCTTTGTGTTTCATTATTTCGCCAAACCAACAAACTTTCATCCATGTTTTTTTGCAGCTAAATGTCGTGCTTTGGGAGATTTGGAAAACGGCTCGTTCGATTTGGACAAAGACAAGTATGACGTAGGTGATGAGGTCACTTACGAATGTGACGCGGGTTACGAATTGGAAGGAGAATCTGTTCTCACTTGTTTGAAGAGCGGAAAGTTCGACCATGACAAACCTGAATGTATTCGTAAGTAGAAAACTTAAACATTATCACAAACGCACCATTGCAAATTGATCCAGAAACACTAAAAGAATCAGCTGATGACTGCGGTTCTGTTTCGTTATGCTCCAAACTAAAAAAACTCGTAGCAAAGAATATTTGTCAAAGAATTGTATGTCAACATTTTTAAGAATGCAAGCTGCAAAATGTTTTGAACTTGACTAATCGGAAACAATCAGAACATTACCAGTTTCGTTTCGTGTTTGTGACTTTGGGATAAAACTAATTCATAAAAATAAAGATTTAAAACCGCTACAACAAACTTGAAATCTCTACATAATGTCTTTAAAAAAATCTACAAATTTCGGGTTTTCTGCAAAACTGACCTGTAGACAATAATTTCCTTCCATCAGCCGAACTCTGCCCAACACCTGCAACAATCGACAATGGTTTCTTCAACGACGAGCAGGACAATTACCCAGTGAGCACCGAAATCACATACGGATGTGATCAGGGATTCGAACTTGTCGGAACTTCTGATCTCCGGTGCGAAATTGGAGGAGTTTGGTCCGATGATTTTCCATTCTGTGAAGGTAAACATAAAAATCATACCGTGAATAAGTAGGGTAAAGGTCAACACAAGATTCGGTGTATATCGGGACAGCATGATGCATTTTACCTGAAACATTGGGAAAAATGTATTTTATAGGAATTTTGTCCACTCCATGTACAAAACGCAATCTAAACATGAGTGCCTACGTCATCACATTAATTTATTACAAGAATCAAACCAATAATTTTGACATATAGAAATCTTATGCGCCACCATTCCAATCGACAACGGTTCGTTTGATCCGGACCAGGACAGTGTCGTGGTCGGACAGGATGTGACGTATGAGTGCGATGAAGGATTCGTGCTTGACGGTGAAAAAACTTTGGTTTGTCAAGCTTATGGTCAATTCGACGAAGAAGCCCCTGAATGTGTCCGTAAGTTTCAACTGTTTCTCCTCACTATTGATGCTCGCCAGTGGTGGTTGTTTCAAATCGAGTTTTCGTTTAATCTTTGAAACATCGAAATTATATTTGTTATGTAAGTTACTGCCCCACATATAAGCGGTTTACAATTTTCTTCTTTGAGACTTGGTATTTTATTTTTGACTAAATATCCAACCACATGCAACACTAACAATCTTAATGAAGACAACATGTTTACTGAAGTTTAAGTGTCAGAAATATTAACTTCGCTTTTCTTGTTCTTCCAGCAATCCGGTGTGAATTTCCCGGTGGAATCGACAACGGATCAACCGATTCTGAAAATGATTTGTATGACGTCGGTCAAACTGTCACTTACTCTTGTGACAAAGGATTTGATCTCGATGGTGAAGCGACTCTAACCTGCCAAAATGACGGGGAATTCACTCCTGACAAACCCGAGTGCAATCGTGGGTCTTCTTTGTTGCTTCTAGTTGTCTTCTAATAGTTTAATTTGAAAGATACACGTTGACAATTTAATTCAAGTGAAAATGATTTCAAAAACGATATAGCACTAAAATAACTCTTGCTTAAAATGTACACAAATTTTTCAAATTTTTACAAAGGCCAAAGGAATTTCGGCTCTTTTTATACAAAACGCAATTTAAACATAAGTAAATAAGCTCATCTTAATAATTTATCACAAAAAAAATCAAACCAAGAATTTTAACACATAGAAATCTTATGCGCCACAATTCCAATCGACAACGGTTCGTTTGATCCGGACCAGGACAGCGTCGTGGTCGGACAGGATGTGACGTATGAGTGCGATGAAGGATTCGTGCTTGACGGTGAAAAAACTTTGGTTTGTCAAGCTGATGGCCAATTCGACGAAGATGCCCCTGAATGTGTCCGTAAGTTTCAACTGTTTCTCCTCGCTATTGATGCTCGCCAGTGGTGGTTGTTTCAAATCGGGTTTTCGTAATTTTCTTCATCCGTTTTTCTTCATTTCTTCATCGGCAATTTTCATCCGTAAAAAATCAAAATTATATTTTCATGTAAGTTACTGCCCCACAAATAAGCAGTTTGCAATTTTCTGTTTTGAGACTTGGTATTTTATTTTCAACAAATAAAGGGTCAGAAATATTAACTTCGCTTTTCTTGTTCTTCCAGCAATCCGGTGTGAATTTCCTGGTGAAATCGACAACGGATCAACCGATTCTGAAAATGATTTGTATGACGTCGGTCAAACTGTCACTTACTCTTGTGACAAAGGATATGATCTCGATGGTGAAGCGACTCTAACCTGCCAAAATGACGGGAAATTCACTCCTGACAAACCTGAGTGCAATCGTGGGTCTTATTTGTTGCTTCTACTTGACTTGTAATGGTTTAATTTGAAAGATACACGTTGACAGTTTAATTCAAGTCATAATGGTTTCTAAAACGATATTGCTTTAAAATAACTCCGGCTTGAAATCGTTGAAAATTATTACAACTTTACGTAAAACTTTTTTCACTACTTACGAACTCTCTGGCGTGAACACATTGTTAACTTGCCACTTTGAATTTTTTAATTAAATATTATCGTCTTTTAGCAATTGTTTGCCCGAGCCCGGTTGAGCCCAAGAACGGTCGGATCAAGGGAAAGCGAACAACCTACCGACCCAACAACAAAATCTGGTTTTTCTGCGATGCTGGATTCGAATTGGAAGGCAAAAAGGATTTGACATGTTTGTCAAGTGGCAATTGGAACTCCGAATTCCCAACCTGTGTACCTTCAGGTTAGTTTTAAGCTCCTAATATCGTCTTGTTCAGACCAGCTCCTAATATGGTCATGTTCAGACCAGATCCTAATATGGTCATGTTCAGACCAGCTTCTAATATGGTCATGTTCAGACCAGCTCCTAATATGGTCATGTTCAGACCAGCTTCTAATATGGTCTTGTTCAGACCAGCTTCTAATATGGTCATGTTCAGACCAGCTCCTAATATGGTCATGTTCAGACCAGATCCTAATATGGTTATGTTCAGACCAGATTCTAATATGGTCATGTTAAGACCAGCTCCTAATATGGTCATGTTCAAATCGTTTAATCAGGAAATGTTTCACCAAATCCTTCTTTGCCGATCTGGGATTGATGATAACTTTTGCACAAACTTTTTTTCCTTTTATTCAGGTTGCCCACACCCAACAGCACCTTCCAACGGTTACATCACAGGAACGAAACCTTCCTACAAAGCCGGCGACAAGATCTGGTTCAAATGCAATGCTGGATTCTCTCTGGTCGGAAAGAAAGATTTCACTTGCTTGAAAAATAACATCTGGAATGGAAAATTCCCTATTTGCAAAGAAATTCGTAAGTGATTCGCCCATGCCTGTAACACATTGTGAACCTGAAATATTTGCTTCAACAATATTTTCACTGTTTGTTTCTAATTTTAACTTTACTAAACTGTGAGTTTACATTTTCAATGTCTGCATGTTTCAAGTTGGTGATCTAAGTTTTTATTTTACAGCGAGCGGATGCAAGGCGCCCCCAGGTGTCAAGTATGCCAGCTATTGGCCGAGAAGATCTTCGTACAGCGTCGGAGCGTCAGTGACGTACAAGTGTTACCGGAACTACGTCCTGATCGGAAGTGATGACATCACATGTGGAAATGGCGGAAGTTGGGCCCCTGGAAGCCAGAAGTGCGTCAGAACCACCTCGTGCTTTGGCAGATGCTACAAATATGTGAAAGGTGCCAGATGCGACTGCGATATTGGATGCAAGAGTCGAGGAACATGCTGCAGAGACTTCTACGGCATTTGTCATTAAGGTAAGAACTCATTGATTTTCTGGTTAATGTTTCAGTACAATAGGCTTGACAAATAAGGTTTGCGTATAATATATGCTGAATATAAAAATTCAAATTTGAAACATATATAAGAGATATTTTGAAACATTATCAAAATCCCGCCTTTAGTAAATCCTGTTGTTTTCTTTTTGCAGAAGAACTGATGGACCAACTGATTTGACCAACACAAACCATAATTGTTATTCTTGATCATAATCTGATTTATTTTGTTGTTGTGAACGTAAATAAAACAACTTCTGACAAATATTTGTTGTTTAGTTTTGCAGGATCTTAGTACAAAAGTCAGTTTCCAACTTGCTAAGCTCGCGTGCACCAAACTTGTACAAAAATCCTATTATTTTCTGTTGAGATTTACAAGAAATGCAGGATATTTTCTCCTCCTGACAAACCTGAATGCAATCGTGGGTCTTCTTTGTTGCTTCTGCTTGTCTTTTTAATTTAAAAGATGATAGCTGACAGTTTAATTCAAGTCATACTGAGTTTAAAAACAATATTGCTTAAAAATAACTCAAACTTATGAAAAACTTGTTACTGCTCACAACTCCCTGATGCAAAAACATAGTTGATTCGCCACTTCGACTTAGAAATTTCTAAATTAATATTTTTTGACTTTTAGTCATTCTTTGCCCGAGCCCGGTTGAGCCAAAGAGCGGTAGCCTCAATGGCAAACGAACGATTTACCGACCTGACAACAGAATCTGGTTCCTTTGCGATACTGGATTCAAGTTGCAAGGCGAAAAGTATTTGACATGTTTGTCAAGTGGCAAATGGAACTTCGAATTCCCCACCTGCGAATCAGGTAAATTTCAAGCTCCTAATATGGTCATGTTCAGACTAGGGATGGCCCGATAGTACTGTATCGGCGCCGATACCCGATGCTTCGAGCAGTATCGGTACTCGTCCGATACTTTAGCGGTATCGGTACAAGTTCCGATACTTTTTTTGAGACTTTATCATGTGTAAAATTGAAAATGAACGGAGGCAAAAAATCAACAATCATCGGCTGTGATAAAATATTTATGGGACTACAATTAAAAAACGCGTTCGTTTTGGATTTAATGAAATAATATGACCTAATTCGCTACAGCGACTTAATGCCGACTTAATTGGAAGCTTAACAAAGCAAATTTTCCTGCATTATTTCATTTAGCAAAATATTTTTTAGGCCTGCTATCCAGCAGTGTTGCTTGTGAGCGATTATTTTCTGTTGCCGGTAATATTGTGTCTCCTTTAAGAAACCGCTTGTCGCCAGAACACATTACAAATACATCAGTTTGAAAATGTTTTTGCTTGTTTGCAAAGTATCGGGTATCGGTATCGGATCGCAGCACTTTTGGGGTAAAATATCGGGTATCGGTATCGGTTCAAAATATTGGTATCGGGCCAACCCTAGTTCAGACTAGATCCTAATATGGTCATATTCAAACCAGATCCTAATATGGTCATGTTCAGACCAGCTCCTAATATGGCCATGTTCAGAACAGATCCTAATATGGTCATGTTCAGACCAGCTCTTTATATGCTCATGTTTTTATTCAGGTTGTCCACAACCAACAGCACCTTCCAACGGATACATCACAGGAACGAAATCTTCCTACAAACTCGGCGACAAGATTTCGTTCCATTGCAACACTGGCTTCTCTCTGGTCGGAATGAAAGATTCCGTTTGCTTCAAATATCACTGGGCTGGAACATTTCCAACTTGCAGAGAAATTCGTAAGCAACACTCCCATGTCTGTGACACATTGTGGAACCTAGAACATTTGCTTCAACAATATTTTTACTGTTAGGTTTTAATTTTCACTTTACTAAATTGTATGTAAGCTATTGCTGACAGGGATAATTTCAAATTTATAAAGCTCTTCTGGCAATTGTATTTTTATTCCGACGTTTTGACGTTCTATACAGGTCGCCTTCATCAGGGTAAATAACACTGAATGTGACTAGCACGATAAACCACTAAACTGTGTTTTTATTCTTTTAATGCCTGCATGTTTCGAGTTGGTGATCTAAGTTTTATTTTTCAGCGGGTTTTTCGTGCAAAGCGCCTCCAACTTTCCCGGGTGGAAACTACTGGCCTCGAAAATCTTCATACAGCGTCGGAACCTCAGTAAAGTACATCTGCAGCTTGAACTACGTCCTGATCGGAAGTGATGAAAGTACATGCGAAAAGGGCGGAAGATGGACACCTGGAGGACAGAGGTGCGTCCACAGCGACTCTTGTTACCGCAGATGCGACATGACAGGTGCGATATGCGACTGCGATGTTGGATGCGAGGAACGAAAAACATGCTGCGAAGATTTCGATAAGTGTTGTCGTTAAAGTAAGAAGTTGTTGATTTACTGCTTGCGTAGAATATACTAAATGTGAAATTGGATCTAATTTGTCAAGTTTGTAACAAAAGTTAGCCAGATGTATAAGTGACATTTTAAAAGATTATATCTAAAATCGGTTTTAAGTTAATTCAGTTGTTTCTTTTTGCAGAAGATCTGAAGCAACTGACCAACGCAAGCCATAATTGTTATTCTTGATCATAATTTGTTGTTGTTGTGAACGTAAATAAAACAAATTCTGATAAATATTAATTGTTTAGTTTTACAGGATCTTGGTACAAAGGTCGATTTCAAACTAGCTAGGCTCGCGTGCACCAAACTTGTGCAAAAATCAATTCATTTATTTTCTGTTATATTTTCAAGTAATGCAGGACATTTTGCTCTGCACTCGAACACCTTCGATATGTTGCCTGTATTAACTGCCACGTTCACATGTAAGTCGGTCACCTAATTATCATAACAAATACGACACAAGGGCGAAACCTAACGGTCGTAACAAATACGACATAGCTATCACAAAAACAAAGCAAGCCGAGCAATAATCAAGATATCTTCTCCCATAATTTCAAAAGCTTGTCGTGCACAATTTCTGTAAAAGTCTTTGTAGGAACGTCAACATTTTTCAGGACCAACATACCAACATACCAACCAGATGCGCTGCAACCAGTGTTCACCAAAATCGTTGATACTAAAACTTATGGAATTGAACAAAGCCATTTCGGCCGAAGAACGAGATTTGGTCACCGGTTCTATTTTCTATAGAAAGGTTTTTTTCCCTCGATGAAGCCGCTGTTGGGTGCCGTGGTTTGTGGGCAACCTGAAAAATTAATGAAATTTCAAATCAGTTTGGTTCATTAATTGGGAAGTCTAAAGCTTTGATTCGAAATCAAATTGGAATAAAACGGCCTGACTTGACAACCTTCACCAACTTCCGACCTAATTCGATATTTGTTTAAATAATAATCATAATTTCATATTCATTGTACTTTGTTAATTTAATGCAATAATCTCCCTTCATTTTAAGATTGATTAAAAAAAACACTTTGCAACAACTAAGTTTAAATCCGGCAAAATCGTTGAAGTAATATTTGCAAACAAACTTTTTTTCAGCTCTGCAGTAACCATCAAACCACGATAAGCTTGAATCATCCAACGAATGGCAACAAAAATCACTTATTTAATACAGGTAACATCTTGAAGATGTTTGCGTTTATGGCAGTACTAAAATGTGCTGGGTTAAATAAACATAAACAGAAATTGTTTGGTTCGATGGCCTTGCGTGTAATTCTTTTTTTCCTTTGTTTATCGTGCACTGTACCACGCGCATTCAGTGTTATTTACCCTGATAAAGGCGACCTGTATAGAACGTCGAAACGTCGGAATAAAAAATACAATTGCCAGATATAAATTTAGGAAAATGTTTGAATTGATTTTTGCATACGTTTGGTGCACAGGACTTAGTATGTTGAAAACTGACTTTGATTTTAAATATTGTACCAAGCTACAGAAAAACTGAACAACAATTTTGTCAGAAGTTGTTTTATTCACGTACACAACAACAACAGCCACAACAAGTTATGATCAAGAATAACAATTATGGCTTGTGTTGGTCAAACCGGTTGGCTTAGTTCCTCTGCAAAAACGAAACAACATGATTAAGTGAAAGCGGGGTCAAACTTTTGTTAGGTTCATACCTGACAGAGTCTGTCGAAATCTTCGCAGCAAGTTTTTCGTTTCTTACATCCAACATCGCAGTCGCAACTTGTAGCTATCGCAACATAAAGACCGCATCTGAAAAAGCACGAGTCGCTTCTCACCAACTTCCGGCTTCCCGATGTCGAACTTTCGTCATTTCCGCCTGTAATATTTCAAATTTATAAATTTTAAATTAGTTTGGTTGTCTATGTGCGAAGTTCAAAATAACGAAATAAAACGACAGAGTCCTTTTTGTCATCCAGCGATCAGTAAAAGTAAATTTGATTCGTTTTTGGTGTTTTGAAAGTTTGTTTTGCTAAGTGATTCCAATAATGATATGAAAACCGTTTTCAAATATTGTACCAAGCTACAGAAAAACAATGTGCAAATTAAAATGCCGCATTGCCGGGGCTTGTTTGCGCTTTAAGAGCAAAATTTTCAGGTGGCAATAGATTTGTGCCTGGCCGAACCGAGTCAGAACCCGAGTAAGCTACTCGGTACTTCGGCGCTGGGTCGCATTAACTAAGCCGAGCGTTGGACCCACTGCGAAACCGCACTACGAATTGACTACTTGCTTATTGCACAATAATTTAACGGGCAAGTCACAAACGGGTTTGTTGACGTCACAGTTAAACGTGTGTTTTGTTCACTGCTGACGTACGGAAGTAGGGTCTCAAATAATAATAGTGACTGTTTTTTAAAACTTAAAGTAGCGGGAACACGCGCACTCAAATGTGTTTTTAATTAGTGCTGATGTTACTAGAAAAACGTTGGTGTTTCACTTAGCGTCGGGTTGCCTCACATGTTACGCAGAAGACACCTCTACACCTTGAATACGGTCCTGGGAGCTACAAAGGAGACGTTAAAATCAGCAAAAACACCGTGTAAATGAGAGCGGAGCGTGACCGTTACAATACACCGAACGTGCCCGGCCAACCAGAACATGGCAGTTTAGGCCCACCCCAGCTACAAAGTTGCACTGTCTGCATTTAATGGTATCTTGTTGAACGAAGTCTTCGCATTTTTATATTTTAAGCGCTAAAGCCTTTATTATCGCATTGACCCTGTACGTAAAATAAAATCGTTTTGATTTTTGCTTTTTCAAAAAAAGGGGGCGTTTATAAGTTACGTAGACCTAAAAGGAGCGGCACAGGAAAAAGGTTGAGAAACACTGGTCTAGGGTCTTAGGGTCATACTTTATTATTTTTTTTATTGCAACTCGGACGCATGACCATATTTGGTGCTGCTGTTATCAACCTTGCGACAGATACGAACGAAACATCGCCATATGGATCGGCAACCTTCGCTGAAACGCGGGCCGAAACATTTTTCCACTTTTATTTCTTCTCCCTTCTATGTTTAAGATTTTTTAAACAAGTGTTACGGTTAATTGCAATTTATTGCGATCATCTCGCTTCATTTTAAGATCAATTCGAAAATACCAACAATTAGTAACAAAACAAGTTTGAAAATTGCAAGATCCTTAATGTAATATTAGTGGTGTTTTTTGCGTGTTTTTTATGGCGCCTTTTTTGTACCTCAGCTAAAACAATGTTGAAGACCAAGCTAACGGATGGCTGATGTTGTTAACACGAAGGAATGTTGCGTGCGGCAATTTTGCCAGTCATCCAGCTATAGCTAGACAGTTCCCGATGTGTTTTGCCTCGAGACTGCAAGGTCAAGTTCAGGCGAGCGAAGTGTCTTCTTCAGAAAAGTCACGCGATGTAAAACACGTTTCTTCTGCGATACACAAGTTTTAATTCCCGGGCGAATATTGCAAAAAATATAACTGGCGATTACAAAATTCCTCAAAACAAGGTTTAAAGTGAAATGGAAATCGATAAACTAACGGAACCAAATCTGTAGGTGTTTTGTTAGTTCATGTTACGTTATTATTTTTGTAATTTTCAACCGCATTGATAAAAAACTAACAAATAAAATGTTGTACCTTCGTTCTGGTTCTCCGATTTCACCAGGCAAATCACAAGCATCACCAACAACAGTTTAAACATTTTTAACCGCTGTTTATTTTATTTTATTTTCTGTACTAATCGCATTCGGTGTTATTTTTACCCTGATGAAGACGACCTGTATATGACGTCGGATATAAAAATTGCCAGATATAAATTTAAGAAAATGTTTGATTTAATTTTTTGCATACGTTTGGTGCACAGGACTTAGTATGTTGAAAACTGACTTTGATTTTAAATATTGTACCAAGCTACAGAAAAACTGAACAACAATTTCGTCAGAAGTTGTTTTATTCACGTACACAACAACAACAGCCACAACAAGTTATGATCAAGAATAACAATTATGGCTTGTGTTGGTCAAACCGGTTGGCTTAGTTCCTCTGCAAAAACGAAACAACATGATTAAGTGAAAGCGGGGTCAAACTTTTGTTAGGTTCATACCTGACAGAATCTGTCGAAATCTTCGCAGCAGGTTCGTCGTTCCTTGCATCCAACATCGCAGTCGCAACTTGTAGCTATCGCAACATAAAGGCCGCATCTGAAAAAGCACGAGTCGCTTCTCACCACGTTCCGGCTTCCCGATCTCGAACTTCCGTCATTTCCGCCTGTAATATTTCAAATTTATAAATTTTAAATTAGTTTGGTTGTCTATGTGCGAAGTTCAAAATAACGAAATAAAACGACAGAGTCCTTTTTGTCATCCAGCGATCCATAAAAGTAAATTTGATTCGTTTTTGGTGTTTTGAAAGTTTGTTTTGCTAAGTGATTCCAATAATGATATGAAAACCGTTTTCAAATATTGTACCAAGCTACAGAAAAACAATGCATTTGTGCAAATTAAAATTTCGCATTGTCGGGGCTTGTTTGCGCTTTAAGAGCAAAATTTTCAGGTGGCAATAGATTTGTGCCTGGCCGAACCGAGTCAGAACCCGAGTAAGCTACTCGGTACTTCGGCGCTGGGTCGCATTAACTAAGCCGAGCGTTGGACCCACTGCGAAACTGCACTACGAATTGACTACTTGCTTATTGCACAATAATTTAACGGGCAAGTCACAAACGGGTTTGTTGACGTCACAGTTAAACGTGTGTTTTGTTCACTGCTGACGTACGGAAGTAGGGTCTCAAATAATAATAGTGAATGTTTCTAAAAACGTCAAGTAGCGGGAACACGATCACTCAAATGTGTTTTCAATTAGTTGCTGTTGTTACTTGAAAAACGTTGGTGTTTCACTTAGCGTCGGGTTGCCTCACATGTTACGCAGAAGGCACCTCTACAACTTGAATACGGTCCTGGGAGCTACAAAGGAGACGTTAAAATCAGCAAAAACACCATATGAATGAGAGCGGAGCGTGACCGTTACAATACACCGAGCGTGCCCGGCCAAACAGAACAATGACAGTTTAGGCCCTTCCCAGCCATCAAGTTGAAAGCAACGTGCACTGTCAGCATTTAATGGTATCTTGTTGAACGAACTCTTCGCATTTTTATATTTTAAGCGCTAAAACCTTTATTATCGCATTGACCCTGTACGTAAAATAAAATCGTTTTGATTTTTGCTTTTTTAAAAGTAAGTTACGTACAGGCCTGAAAGGAGCGGCACAGTAAAAAGATTGAGAAACACTGGTCTAGGGTCTTAGGGTCATATTTTTTTAATTTGTTGATTACAACTCGGACGCATGACCATATTTGGTGCTGCTGTTATCAACCTTGCGACAGATACGAACGAAACATCGCCATATGGATCGGCAACCTTCGCTGAAACGCGGGCCGAAACATTTTTCCACTTTTATTTCTTCTCCCTTCTATGTTTAAGATGTTTTTAACAGATGTTACGGTTAATTGCAATTTATTGCGATCATCTCGCTTCATTTTAAGATCAATTCGAAAATACCAACAATTAGTAACAAAACAAGTTTGAAAATTGCAAAATCCTTAATGTAATATTAGTGGTGTTTTTTGCGTGTTTGTTGTGGCGGATTTTTTGTACCTCAGCTAATTACAAAGTTGAAAATCAAGCTAACGAATTGCTGATGTGTTAACACGAAGGAATGTTGCACGAAAGGCAATTTTGCCCAACGGAGGTCGTGGCGCAAACACGCCACTCGGCAACCGCTATGTTGCAGATGTGCACCAGGTGAAGTTTTTTGCTCGCGAACCCGTCTTACTTTGCTAGTCATCCAGCTACAGCTAGACAGTTGCCGATGTATTTTGCCTCGAGACGGCGAGGTCAAGTTCAGCCACACTGCAAATTTATTGAGGCGAGCAAAGTGTTTTCTTCAAACAATTCACGCGATGTAAAACACGTTGCTTCTGTGATGCACAAGTTTTAATTCCCGGCGAATATTGCAAAAAATATAACTGGCGATTACAAAATTCCTCAAAACAAGGTTTAAAGTGAAATGGAAATCGATAAACTAACGGAACCAACTCTGTAGTTGTTTTGTTAATTCATGTTACGTTATTGTTTTTGTAATTTTCAACCATTGAAAAACTAACAAATAAAATGTTGTACCTTCGTTCTGGTTCTCCGATTTCACCAGGCATATCACAAGCATCACCAACAACAGTTTAAACATTTTTAACCGTTGTTTGTTTATTTTTATTCTTTCACCAACTATAATCACTTCAACAAAGTTTCACAACCAGATACGTTGCAACCTGGGTTTAAAAATTGGCAACCAATTAATTTACTTTACATGGAATTTATCTCACAAACAGTAAACCCTCTGCCTTCCAATAAACTGTTGTCACAATGGCGTTAAAAATGCGCTACACTGCAGAGCGAGCTGACCAGTCAAGCAGCGCGACGCTTTGTAAAAATTCTACACAAACTTTGACAAAAGTTGTTAACAGAAGAAAAGTTGCCAGGACCCAAAAAATTAGGTGTGGGTGTGCCAAAAACATTTCAAAATTTTGCTTGGAGGTGTTTCATTTTCGATGTTTAGTCTCTTTACGTTGTGAACGTTATGAAAACCATTTCAAATTAAAAAAATTTCAAAGAAAAAACTGCGAACAAACTTTGTTTAGCTCTGCAGTTGTAACCGAAATAAATACTGATCCCGAATTTGTCCTAGGATTTTCGGGAAAGACGAGATGGCTATCTTTTACTCAATAAAGTAAACGTACCCAACGATAACCACGATTATAGCGGGACCACCGCCCCTAACTTGGTAAATACCAGGTCACCATGCACTAACAGCTTAACGCTAAAACCAAAGTTGAGTGGTCACACCGAACAGGGCCTCAACTAAAACAAGTTTAATAAAATATACAAAAGCGATAACATTAGATTACGACAGAGCGCCTTTCAATGTTCCAATCCAACCCCATCAAATGCAAGATCACAACGCTACCACGTTTTTTCACCGCACTCATAACACTACGAACAACAGAGGTCCAAGTGAAAACTGCCTCAAATCTAAAACGAAGCATGGCGGCAGTCACAAAGTCACGTGATTTTAGCGTCCAATTACAATGCCCAAGCGCGACACGTAGATGTCCAAATAATTGGTGCGAGACAACAGTTGAAATTTGAGTAAATCTTTGAATTGATTTTTGCATTAGTTGGGTGCGCGAAACTTTAGTATGTTGAAAACTGAATTTGATTTAAATATTGTAACGAGCTACAGAAAAATGAACAACATTTTTTTGTCAGAAGTTGTTTTATTTACGTACACAACAACAACAACAACAATCAGATTATGATCAAGAATAACAATTATGGCTTGTGTTGGTCAAATCGGTTGGTCCAGTTCTTCTGCAAAAAGAGAACAACAGGATTTACTAAAAGCTGGATTTTCGATAATGTTTCAAAACATCTCTTCTATATTTGGCTACCTTTGTTTCAAATTTGACAAATTAGACCCAGTTTCATATTTAGTACATTGTACCTATCAAACCTATATGACGATCCTGTTGTACTGATCAAGCAGCAAAACAACAAGTTCTTACCTTAATGACAAATGCTGTAGAAATCTCTGCAGCATGTTCCACGTCTCTTGCATCCAGCATCGCAGTCGCATCTGGCACCTTTCACATATTTGTAGCATCTTCCAGAGCACGAGTTGGTTCTGACGCACTTCTGGCTTCCAGGGGCCCAACTTCCGCCCTTTCCGCATGTGATGTCGTCACTTCCGATCAGGATGTAGTTCCGGTAACACTTGTACGTCACTGACGCTCCGGCGCTGTAAGATGATCTTCTCGGCCAATAGCTGGCAAACTTGACACTTGGGGGCGCCTTGCATCCGCTCGCTGCAAAAATAAATGGTAGATCACCAATTCGGAACATGAAGACATTGAAAGAATAAAAACACAGTTAGTGGTTTATCGTGCATTGTACTAGTCGCATTCAGTGTTATTTACCCTGATGAAGGTGACCTGTATAGGACGTCGAAACGTTGGAATAAACATACAATTGCCAGAAGAGCTCTATAAACTTGATATTATGCCTGTCAGCAAATAGCTTATATACAGTTTAGTACAATTAAAATTAGAAACATATTGTTGAAGCAAATTTGCCAGGTTCTGTTTTGCAATGTGTCACAGGCATGGGTGAGCTACTTACGAATTTCTTTGCAAATAGGGAATTTTCCATTCCAAATGTTATTTTTCAAGCAAGTGAAATCTTTCTTTCCGACCAGAGAAAATCCAGCGTTGCATTTAAACCAAATCTTGTCGCCGGCTTTGTAGGAGGGTTTCGTTCCCTTGATATAACCGTTGGAAGGTGCTGTTGGGTGTGGACAACCTTAATAAAAAGAAAAACAAGTTTGTGTAAAAGTTTTTATCAGAAACAGTTTGGTAAAGGTAGTTTAGGAGCTGGACTGAATATGACCATATTAGGGGCTTGAAATTTACCTGAAGGTACACAGGTTGGGAATTCGAAGTTCCAATTGCCGCTTGACAGACATTTTAAGTCCTTTTTGCCTTCCAATTCGAATCCAGCATCGCAGAAAAACCAAATCTTGTCATTGGTTCTGTAGGAAGATTTCGTTCCTTTAATGCGACCGTTGGTGGGCACTGTTGGGTGTGGGCAACCTGAATAGCAAGAAGAGTTTTGGTAAAAGTTATGATCAGCCTCAGTTTGGTAAAGGTGGTTTAGGGACCTGACTGAAAATGGCCATATTATGATCTGGTCTGAACATTACCATATTAGGATCTGGTCGGAACATGACCATATTAGGATCTGGTCTGAACATTACCATATTAGGATCTGGTCGGAACATGACCGTATTAGAAGCTTGAGACCAACCTGAAGGTACACAAGTGGGGAATTCGAAGTTCCATTCTCCAGTTGACAAACATGTCAAATCCTTTTTGCCTTCCAATTCGAATCCAGCATCACAGAAAAACCAGATTTTGTTGTTGGGTCGGTAGGTTGTTCGTTTTCCTTTGATGCGACCGTACTTGGGCTCAACCGGTCTCGGGCAAACAATGGCTGAAATTCGAAAAAGTTTAATTAAAACAATTCTAAAACAAAGTGGCAGGTTAACTGTGTGTTGTGAGTTCGTAGGTAGTGAAAAATCATTTACATCAATTTGTTTCAAGTTGTAATAAGTTGAAGCAATTTCAAGCAAGAGTTATTTTAGGGCTATATCGTTTTTGAAATCATTTTCACTTGAATTAAATTGTCAACGTGCATCTTTCAAATTAAACTGTTAGAAGACAACTAGAAGCAACAAAGAAGACCCACGATTGCACTCGGGTTTGTCAGGAGTGAATTCCCCGTCATTTTGGCAGGTTAGAGTCGCTTCACCATCGAGATCGAATCCTTTGTCACAAGAGTAAGTGACAGTTTGACCGATGTCATACAAATCATTTTCAGAATCGGTTGATCCGTTGTCGATTTCACCGGGAAATTCGCACTGGATTGCTGGAAGTACGAGAAAAGCGATGTAAATATTTCTGACATTTCAACTTTGGTAAATATGTTGTCTCCTTAAGTTTTCGTTTCCATTGTGTTAGTGTTGCGTGAGGTTCGACATTTAGTAAAAAAATAACCAAAACAGAAAATTGCAAACCGCTTATATGTAGGGCAGTAACTACATAATAAACATAATTTTAATTTTATTACCGATGAAAATTGCCAAGAAAATTACGAAACCCGGTTTGAAACAACTAGTAATGGCGAGCATCAATAGTGAGGAGAAACAGTTGAAACTTACGGACACATTCAGGGGCTTCTTCGTCGAATTGGCCATCAGCTTGACAAACCAAAGTTTTTTCACCGTCAAGCACGAATCCTTCATCGCACTCATACGTCACATCCTGTCCGACCACGACACTGTCCTGGTCCGGATCAAACGAACCGTTGTCGATTGGAATTGTGGCGCACAAGATTTCTATGTGTGAAAAATTATTGGTTTGTTTTGGTAATACATTATTAGGATAACAAAATTTAATGATGTTTCGATTGCTTTTTGTACAGAAGACAGCAAAATTTCGGCAAAAAGACGGCAAAACACAAACTCTTTTGATGACAAATTTTTTTCATGATTCGATTGGGCCATATTAACATACAGTTCTTTGACAAATAATCTTTGCTACGAGTTGTTTAGTTGTTTGAGCGTCACACAACAGAACCGCAGTCATCAGCTTCTACTTTAAGTGTTTCTCAATCAATTTACAATGGTGTTCATGTGATAATGTTCAAGTTATCTACTTACCAACGCATTCAGGTTTGTCATGATCGAACTTTTCGGTCTTTAAACAAGTGAGAACAGATTCTCCTTCCAATTCGTAACCCGCGTCACATTCGTAAGTGACCTCATCACCTACGTCATATTTGTTTTTGTCCAAATCGAACGAGCCGTTTTCCAAGTCTCCCAACGAACGACATTTAGCTGCAAAAAAAAAACAATCGGTGAAAGTTTGTTCGTGCGAACAATAGCCACATGCCCATTGTTTAATTTCTATGCATTCGATTCTGGCAGCATGCCTAACTATTTTGTCATTTTTTCACCAGTGTTGTATTCGTTACATGAACTGAAAATGCCTAAAAAATTTGTTGAAATATATATTCCGTGCAAATAGCTTTGTTTATGGCGGTTGACTCTGTTTAGCTTAGGGTTTTTTACACTGAGTTTTTGGATTGTTGGTTGTAACTTACGGACTGGTCGGCAAGTGGGGAAGTCGTCGTTCCATTGTCCGTTGTTCTGACAAACAAGATCTTTCTTTCCATCCAGAACGAACCCAGCGTTGCATGAAAACCAAACCTTGACCTTGGGAACGAAGGGGGCTTTCCCTTTCACATTACCGTTATCTGGCGCTCGAGGGAAAAGACAAGAAACACCTGATCATAGAAATCATCGGGTTATAAATATGATGTGACGAAAGATGACGTTTCGAACAATGCGTTTAGAGACGAGTAGAAGTCGGTGAAATTTAATTGTTTTCAATATGAACATTAAAATGTCCATTTATTTTTCTGTTTTTGTTGTTGTCAATTTGAATTTGTTAAACTTGGTATTTTTGAATGATGTCAATAGGTAGGTTTCACAAAGATTTGGATTATAAAATAACATTGGTTAGCCTTTGATGGATATTTAAGAAGTTTGATCTGAAACAGAATATTTTATTTTTCAAATATATTGTTGCCCAAAAAATTTCGCACCACATTTAAATTCTCCCGGGTTGGTTTTTTTGACGGGAAATCCCCCCAATAACTTTTAGCCCCACAATACTCACGGACGCAGTAAGCTCTGACATTCTCGAACTTTCCACTGGGCAAACAACGAATGCTCTCGTCACTGGAGCTTCTCACTTTGAGGGAATACCCGTCGACACAGGACAGCCACACCTTCTCGTATGTGTTGTATCGGGGTTTGGATGGGCTGTATTGCATTCCAACGGGGAAGTGAGAGTTGGATGGACGGCTGCAGCCTGGAACGAAAAGTTGGAAATATAAATACAACTCATAAGGCTGAAAAACGTTAAAGGAAAACTAACCCAAAACTAAACCTTAGAAAATCGCAAACAATAAGGTCAAATAAATAAACAATCATATAATGTCAAATTTGTTGGTACAATTTAATAAATCAATTAAGAGTAGCTAGTTGATTAAGTTCTCTCGTTTTTTCATGTGCTCCCAGGGCATTAAAACAAGTCGGTAGATTATCATGAATACTCAGTTACAAGGAAAAGCTGGGAAATAATTTCAAGTTACCTGGTATTTTCACACAGGATGGGACAGAAAGTCGACCGAAGAGGCGGCATTGAACTTTAGCGCTTCCCTTGATTTGATAACCGGGGTTGCATTTGTACGTCACGTATTGTCTGTATTTAATGTAGCTAGATTTGGAATCGTGGCTTCCATAACTGACCCGTTTCACATAGCAGCGTTTGACTAAAAACAAAAAAACAATGTTTTTTAAACAAAAACCTCAGCTGGTTCTGTATCGATAAGATCGCACACTTGCAAACTGCAATACATCAAAATTGCCACTTCGAACTTTACCAAACAACTAACAAACACCATTTTCATCGCCAGATTTGCTGCAGGAAATACAAAACCACTTTTCAAAATCAACATGCTTACAATATTTTGTCTGTTAATGCAAGCAAAAATGTTTAACCAAAAACTATAAGTATAAAGGTCACTTACTCGCGAGATAGGACAATCCAGAGCTAGATGATCCAGTTGCGTAAACTGTGCAAATAACCGCGGCCAGAACGAGGAGAGCGAGCTTGAGTGACATCTTGTGGAGGATGAGATGCTTCTACTGCCGGTTGAGACAGTTGTGATTTGAAACCCAACATTCGCCGGTTTAAATACGAATCCGTGACGAAGCGAGGAGGTAATTAAACGACTCTTTCGCCCAAACAATCTACAACTAAACTTAATTATATTTTTTAATTGTGCTTGAATAATTACAAGCATCGATACACGATAGAAAATCTGCGCGGCAGACTCTTTGAAATAGGCTGCGGGGAAAATCACCCCCATTAAGCAGAGTTATTACATAACAATCAAGCTCCGTAATTACCCGACCGTGACAACGTTTAGCCTCTGCAACGCTTTAACTTCCAGAAAATTATTTCAACAAAAAAACGCCGAGATACTGCGACAAAAACTAAAACGATAATTTCTTTGCTGCGTTTGCGAGATTTTCACCGTTTTGCGCAAAACCAAAACTTGTACTGTGTTTCATCAACAAAACAAAACACAAGTTAGGAGTGCACAACCTGTGGTCGTATACGGCCACGTGCGGCCGCAGAGACGAGTTTATACGGTCGTGAACACGTATATGAAAATATATGCACTTGCGGCCGTGGCGTAAATAAAAGCTATTTTGCTAAATATTTTAATTTTCAAACCGCTCTTAAGTAGCTTTTGTGGAACTAAAAAGAGTATTACCAACCTATTAGCCGTATGCGTCAGAGCCATATTTTTACGCCTATTGTGTGCAAACAATGCAAAAAAAACGATACCACAAGCGTCGTAACGTTATGACAAATGAGATGTATACATTAACTAACTAAACTTAACTAAATTTATGATTGGTGTTGTTGTGCCAATACCTGATGTTAACATCTATATTAGTTGTTGTCTACAGATACTTGTGAATAAATTGTTATGATAAAAATAAGTTTGAGAACCATTGGTCCAGTGAAAACAATTCAAAGCATGTGGGTGTTTGGATTGGCCCGCACAAAATAGCAACAAAGATTTTAAATTATCATAATGAGCTTGACCTTTCGAAACGTGACGTTTAAAGATATCCCAGCTGGGCGTTTGCCCTAATTCACAGAATATTCGCATTTCACGGAGTTTCAACGTAAACTTTGATCTTCACATAATAGCCTGAAACACTTTGTAATTGCAGCGACGAAATAAACGGTGTAGTCTAGGCCCATTGGCAAAACGGCAATTTAATTCCAATTAAAACCTCTTTTCGTGACAAATAATTACAAGTCGAGACGTTTCTGTGACGTTAACAAACTGAGAAGTAATTACAAACACAAACCTTTCGATTTAATTGTAAGTATGACATTGCATATCAGCCAGCGAAGATTGCTGCAAACCAACTTATTGCTTCAGCCTTCATTGCAAAATGTCGACATTGCAAAGTAGTGGTTGCATAATGATGTCCTTTTGGTTAATCCTGTTGTTGAATCCTTTCTTGAAACCGCAACTACACGAACCAGCTTTAATCAATGTTTCAAAGCAGTAAACATTTTTTAACACCAGTAACCCTACAGGCTTGCTTCACACCACAAAACTTCGATGAATTGGTACACACATTACACGCTCAGATTGAAAAAACTTGTGTAAAAAGTTGTTTACTTTAAACTGTATGTGATTGAAATCCTGCTTTCAGACACAAATGGACTAAAATATGAGGTTCTATACCAAGATCATGCATTTTCACGCCACACAGTTCCATAATGCCAATGTGACCTGCATCGACAAGCACTTCTTCGAAATGAGCCATGGCATCAATTGTCAATTATCTCTACTTGCCTTGTAAATCTGTATCTTATGTAAGATGAGATGTAATGTCACACACATTTATAGTGAAACAAAATAAAAATATGTATTTTTTGAATAAATTATTAACAACAAATTTTAAATTTTACAAGATTTATTGTTTTCCGTTGTTTTCCTAAACAAATTTGCGATAAATAAATATAAAACACTTTAAAACCTTTCACGCATCTTGTATATTGTTTTGCCATGACAGTGCACAAGTGGAGAAACGTTTGTGAGTTTGCTGATGCTGAGGTGTAATAAACTAATAACAATGTTTTAAACCGTAAGTCCACGAAAACGATGTTCATTTGATTTTAGGGTCATTTTTTGTGAAAACTTTGAACATAGGGCAAGCAAATCACTAGCCAATTTGCGCGTGTCGTTTTTTGTTTTGTGTTTCATTTAAAAAAAGACAATTGCAGCAAATTTGTTGCTTAAACTACCAGTTAATGTTCATTTAAAGTCGTAAAAAGAGCAGTTCACAAGATTTTATACTGGAGTTTGAATGTGTAATTTTACTGTGATGTGAATTAGAAATATAAGTAATCAAATATGTTAATTAAAATCTGTACTTTCCCCAGATTTATTGTTTAAGGACTTTTTGTTTGTCATTTAAATAGCATAATGTCTCGTGGAAGCAGTGCTGGATTCGACCACCATATTACTATATTCTCGCCAGAAGGACGACTGTATCAAGTTGAATATGCATTCAAGGCAATAAACCAAGCTGGGTTGACTTCGGTGGGAGTTCGAGGAGATGACTGTGCTGTTGTTATGACTCAACGCAAAGTCCCAGATAAACTAATGGACATTTCCACAATCACTCACATGTTTCAACTGACCCCGAGTATCGGTTGTGTAATGACTGGAATGACAGCAGATAGTCGATCACAAGTTCTTCGTGCAAGACATGAAGCTACAAACTGGAAATACAAGTATGGATATGAAATACCTGTCGACAGTTTGTGCAAGAGAATGGCTAATATCTCACAGGTGGGTTGGTTGTACTTTTTGCTGCAAAGTTTCATCTTGGATAACATACTTATATATAATTTTATTTTTCAACCTCTTACTAAAGTGAACACATTTATTTTCCCCTTTCTTTCCTGTAGCTTGTTTATACACCTTTGGGTTGAAATATTTGATGAATTTAATTATTTCACAATAATTTGAAGTTGTGGTATTATATTTAATTTCATATAAGCTGTGAGGTGAAAGTTAGTTTTTTTGCTTTTTTAGGTTTACACCCAGAATGCAGAAATGAGACCAAAGGGTTGTTGCATGATCATGATTGGCTGGGACGAGGAATACGACAAACCGATGTTGTACAAATGTGACCCTGCAGGTAAATTCATTCTAATTTCCAATTGAAATAAAATAACATTTTCTTGATTCTTAACCTATAGTTTCTTTGTCAATATTTTGTTCTCAATATTTTGTTCTCAATCAATATTATCAATATTTTGTTGAGTAATGCCACAAAACTTATGTAATGTTTTTGCAGGTTACTACTGTGGGTTCAGAGCAACCAGTGCTGGTGTAAAACAGACTGAAGCGAATACATTTCTGGAAAAGAAAGTTAAGAAGAAGAAGGATGCAGCGTGGGACATCGAGAAGACGGTGGATGTCGCTCTTTCATGTCTCACCCACATCTTGTCAGCTGACTTCAAACCATCAGAGCTGGAGGTCGCCGTGGTTACACGAGAGAATCCTCAGTTCCGCGTGCTCGCAGAAGATGAGGTCGACACTTATCTCACAATTCTGGCTGAAAAGGACTAAAATGTTTTTGTTTATATTTGGCTGCTAAGTTCCAATTGTTGTGATTGATGTTGAAAAACTCAAACAATGTTTAGACAAATTTGTGCTTTGCTTTAAAAAACTAAATACAGGTAAATAGTGAAGTGCATAAATTCACGCTATGTTCTTGACAACATGTTATCATGCACTGTTTGTAAGAGATAAAACAACAAGTGCATTGATGTGAAGTTCTACAAATAAAAGTTTGTGATGGAAGTCATTTGTTTTTGAACAGGTTAATCTTTTTTCTCTGCCTTCTTTTTCTTCTTGTGGTGTCCGATGATTTTGAGTTGTCTCCAAGTCACAGCTTTGTCCCGATCAGCTTTAGTTATCCGACTGAAGTCGAAATATTGCAACTGTGGGATTTCAGTCACAACATACTGCCTGAAACAAAACAGGAAACTCAACAACATAATAGTGTAGGGTTAGGAGGTAAATTCACATGTTTTCATGCAAAGGTTTGTGTAGTTCAAAACAAAAGCAGTACAAGTAATACAATAAATATTGGTTTTAGTGAATAGTGTAGCCTATTTTTTACCATGGATTTAAGGCTCTTTACTGACATCTAGAGGTAGTAAGATTTCGTCGCTTAGCGCCCGAAAAAAAATGAAACGTTCACAACACCATATTTGAATTAAATCACGTTTGAAATTAGGTTGTGATTTTCGGTGCAAAACATCACCTGTAGCCTTTAGCTCCGTCGATGATATTTCCATGCAGAGTGAGAGTTTTGAGATTTGGCAAACCAGCAAGTTTATCGACCTGTTTCATGTCATCAATCACGTTGGCATGGAGATACAAAACTTTTAGGTTGCTCAGCTCCAAAATCGCCTTGAAGAAAATATGAGTTGGTATTAAAGTATTCTGTCATTGGAAATATCACTTTGTGGGGTTTTTACGCTTGCAACACAGAATTGTAAGTTTGAGTTTGTGGGAAAAACGGACGGTGTTGGGGCTCAGGTCCAGGTTCGCAAATTTAATTATCTTGTATGCGCATGGTTATGTTTGATCCGTTATCTGTGCATTCACCACTTTATTATGTATAGGCGTACAAATTGGTTCATTCGAAAAACCAAACTATCGAGCCCATTTCGTACAACTATATCCCGGCTGGGATCCAGTTTGTAACTGTTACAGATTTGGTACAACTATTCGGAAAAGTTGATTTATCCGGATTGTTACGCCACATATTATTATTACAAGCAGATGTTTTCATTGTCTTCTTGTTAGAGTGCTGTTAATTAGTTCAACAACCCGCGTCAAACAAGCCCAGTTCGTTCGTTACACACCTCACTTATTTTCGTCAGATCGTTGAAGGAAAGATCCAACCACTCTAAAGTTTCAGTGGATTGCAATATCGCGTGCAAAGTTGTGGCGAAACCGTCAAACGATGAAATTGAATTGTTGCTGAACCGGATAGCCTTGCTGCAAAAAAACACCGGTAAAACTTTCCGCTTGCCTTAAACAAATTTTGGACGCTTTAAACGTTTTAAGAACGGCAAATTTATCTGTAAGCATGGCAACGTGATAAAAATGCTTAATGGTCTTACTGTGGTAAACTTTACCTTCGGCCAGAATTCATTTTCCTACCTGGAATATTTGACGTGTTTAGTTTTAGTGTCGTCATCAGCAACTTGTTCCTTCTCACCACTAGGTGTCGTACTGGAGGCGGGTTCAATGCTGGGGAGGGTCACGGGGATTGTGATGTAACTATGGACTCCTTGTCTTGGTGTTGCTTTTGTGAAATCTGCAACGACAAGATTCTCTCTTAACTTCTTCAAAGCAACTCACCAGTTCTCTGTTTGTCAAAAATACTGATTTTTCTCAACCCAACGATTCAATATCCCCGGACCCCTTTGGATCAACCCTGTGGTCCCAAGCAACATTTCAGAACACTCAACTAAAATTTCTGCATCCCCTAGTTTAGTACAACGCCCGAATCACAGTTGTAAACGGGCCTGAAATTGGAGCCCGAGCCCGAAACTCGACGCGAACCCGAATCGTTTTTAAGCAGCCCGTTTAGGCCCGAAAGTTTGATTGACAGGCCTGTACGTTGAAGCCTCAGGAAAGACCAAGACAACAAACACAAGAGACAATTGGTCTTGAACAAGGTGTTTTAGGGCTGTATGACACTGGGTCAGGTCCACTGGCTGCTTAGCTGGTTAAATTTATTCAAAAAATGTTAAAAGTCAGGCCCGAATTAAGCCCGTTTTTTGGAAGAAAGCCAAGCCTGAACCTGGCCCGAAAAGTCCGGCCCGACTTATATAACTTTGGCCCGAACCCCTATAACGTGTCTGGGGATCTATTTTTACTGTAGTTACTCGAACATGATCCAGTGGTTTTTATAAGAATAGTTTGGGTTACACTTATGAAAGCGATCCCTACCAGGATCGATTGCACTAAATTTGGTCGAATTAAACAGTGACACATAGCGGCGTATTAGACACGTCATAAATTTCAGCGAAATGGGCCACAGCGCCACTTACCGGTCAAACAACAAGTTTAGCTCTCACCTGACATCTTGCGGGCGTCTCTGAACGAGAAATCCACTGGAGGTCCAAACTTCTGCTCATCATCCCCATCTTGTGGCTGCATCGCTGCAAGCATTTCTCCGATGCTGTGTCTGTGAAAGTTTCAAATATTTCATCATCAAATATAAACTGTGGTAAGACATCGGGCTTGCTAAGACGAACATTGGTCAAACGCTGTAAAATGACTTCGTCATATCAGCTACAAATAATCCGTATTCTCAACCCCATTGCGCAAACAAACGTCATAGGTACGTCATCAAAATATTTCCTTCTGACAATTCAGCGACAAAAATAAATAAACTTTCGGATGAACTTTCCCACAATTTAGGTGAATTTTTATCCAAATCAGAACAAAAGTTTTACGTTAATAAGAAATGTGGTGCGTTTTCCCTAAATCACCTTTTTTCAACTGGGCCCATGGTCGCCTGAGGGACCACGAACAATCAAACGGTTAATAACAAGTCCCTTAAATGGCATGAAAAGCGCGAAAAAAATTCACAATTCGCCGAATCTGATGTGTGTGTTTCCACCAAACACCAAAACCATCTTCCAAGGCTCGCTTTAACTTTGCAAATGTTATTTGACTTGTGTTATCAAACACACTCACCGTTTCGACGTAACACTTTCAACCTCATAATGGTTAAACTTTTCGACTTCCATGTTTGCGCAAAGTAAACAATAAATCAAATTTAACACAGTGACCTCGTTGCAAAAGAGAAAGTCAATTTAGAGTTGAATGAAGAACCAAAACATGCCACCGAACTTATCAAACCATAAAGTGAGTTGGTTCTGAACGCAAGTTTTGAAACTTCCAACTTTTCATCAACATACTATCAATAACACGACAGGAATATAAGGAATGTACTACAAACCATTGCGGATATCGATTTCGCATACAAAAACGGCATTATTATTCCTTAAATAAACAGTGATTTGTAAAAAAAATACACAGATTGATTTGAGTGTGCTGAAATTGTCAGACAAGATATAAATGATATTTGCATTTGACCCAATCAGTTTAAACACATTGCAAAACTTGATGTAGTTGACTTGGAACATAAACCACATAGTGTGGAAAACTCCTCAGCCAGACGGTAATAAAAGCAATTCAGTGTTTTACGAGTTTTGCTCGAAGCACGAGCCGAAGGCAAACATTCCATAACACGGAATACGCGAGTTCAAATTACTTCAATGTAAACATCCATACAATGTCACCTTTCAACAAATATCTACAGCCAGATCAAATACACAACTGGTCCATATCCTGCTACACAAGGTTATATCAAGTAAAGTAAAGTAAACATGTTCATTCCATGAAGTGCAGCAACGCACTAAAACTGTTCACGCACAACAGACAAAAAATACGCCTGAATTTTACACAGCTATTTAACCCCTGTAGTTAACTCGAACAAGATTGCTGTGAAACCCAATCATGAGCAACCACTGATGCGACATACACTTGGGACACAAACTAACTTTCAACCCCTGATGTTTGCCTCCACACTCGACCTGTTGAAACTTCGGTGTGTGGCAATCCATTATAGCTACTCCAAATACAATTAAACATTAACCGGACAAGTAAGCTGCGCTCACCCAGTTTGGTGTCTGGTTTCCCACCGATTCGATTATTTAGCCCAACACAAACGAACCTTGTAATAGTGAAGACGCTCCTACTGTCTTCTCGCGTCGAACATCACAGCAGGGAATAAGGCAACAAAAGATCGACGTTCTGTTGCCAAGCTTACACTGCGTGTCAAAATTGAAACCTTAACACACTGCGTGTCAAAGTGTATTCATAAATAGAAATCATATTATAAATTGATTTCTATTGGCGGTAAAATGTTTTTTATTTGGCACTGAAAACATTTTGGCGAAAAATTGGCATGCTGGAAACAACGAAAAATGGAAAATTTAAAACGAAAAAGGGAACTCAAATGAAATGTTCTAAAATACATGCTTCCGTTTCTACAAATTCCAACAGTGATAATTGCGCGCCTGTGACGACATAACAGCAATCATTATCACGTCACATGAAATACAATCGTGTAATACATTTACAGCTCGCACTGGCAGAGAAATAAAATAAACTACAAAATAATTTGCAACTAATGCCAGGAGGCGGAAAACTTCATCGAATCCAACGATTGTTGACTTCCCAGTGACGTCACACTGCCCAATGACGTCACACTTCTCGTTGTTACGTCACTGTTTGCTCGCGTTATTGTAAAGATGGACGGCAAACTGCTGCCGTAAAGTTCGCGAGCTTCGCGAGTAAAACTGTCTTCTGACGTCATAGAATGTACTGATGATAGTGACGTAACAGAGGGATCAATACTTTTACGTCGTCGATGTCGCGTGATCTGCACTGGGGCTGTGACGTCATAATTACGCGTTGTTGACCTTCGTTTCTTCCGTATGATGGCGATAATGAGACCCAGACACACCGCTGTGACGACACAAAGAGCTGAAACGGTTGCCAAGAACAACGGGCTTTTATAAACTGGTTCGTTGTGACGTAATTCTGTGGGAAACAATAAAATTCTTGAAGTTATGCAGTAATACAAAACATTCGTTGTCGGGATTATTCAAACTTACGGAGCAATTGTTCCTTCCAATCGTTCTCGTTCCAAAACCCTTCAGCATACAAAGGTCCAACTGTGATGTCATAATACTCAGGTTCTAGATTGTCGGTTTCCGCGACTAAATAATACGTTACATGATGTCTCTAATTATAATCACTTTAGTTTTGCCACAACAATCATGACTGTGACATCATAAACACACTGTTACCTTCTCTTTTCGATCGCTGACCGCGACGTTGTGAGGAAGGGCGAGATCTAAACATTTTCAGGTTTAATATTTCTATCTCAGATGTTAAAAAAAGTTTCAAAAGCAATATTTGAAGGTAAAGCTACTTACACCGTAACTCACGTCAGCCACACATTTAGCTAATTTTCGATAGGTGGCGCAGTAGCTGAATTATTTATTTAGCGGCTAAATAGGGGTATGGTGGGAAGTAAGTTTTTGAAAATTTACGTTAAGAACTAAGTTTTTGGGTTAGTTTCATTGAATTTTTAATGATATTACCTAACCCCAACCCCAATAGCCCTAACTGTAGGCATATTTTGAGATATATCGTTTTCAATAGGATTTGTGCTCTCTGCGCCACCTCTCGAAAATTAGCTAAATGTGCGGCTGACGTGAGTTACGGTGTTAGTAGATTTTCCATATTTGAATACCCGTCAGATCCACAAGATGGCGCACACGAGCTTCCCATGCACGGATGAACTTTGCATTGCAGGAAAACAGGTCCGTTGGTGAAAGAGAGAGATCTGGACGGGATCTTGTACCTGGCCTGGGATCGACGTCCGTTCTCAAGCACAGAAATGTCGGGTGCAGATGACCAACATCTGGAAAATAAATGATAAAACTGTCAACGTTTGGTGGCGCTGTAGGGAACTAGCTTCGCAACGAGCTTTGTGCAGTCAAGTGTAAATTGCTTTATATTTTCGTTGTAGAGACCTTTTTCGTTGTAGAGACCCTTCACTAAATCTTTTTTAATTGATTTTGGAATTAGTTAAACGACGCATTTTTAGTTTGCACGTAAAACAACTTACCCCTGATCCGATATAACCTTCTTTCGTTGTCTGATCGACCTGACGAAGCACTCATCCACAACCACCTTTACGTCATCAGTGACGTTTGTAGGAGGGGGGATTTCATTGGTTGGGATCGCATCTTTGGCTTTGGTGCTTTCCTGAAACACGTTTCGCGTTATTGCATTGTAGAGAATAAAAGTCAATTGTATATTTGCCAGGAAATCGAAATAATTCAATTGAAACACAATATGAGTATCAAGTTTATAGAGCTCTTCTGGCAATTGTGTTTTACATGGGTGTGTGATTTTTATGTGGGTAGGGTAATTTGATCAAATTTAATTTCGAGTATATGCTTATTGCTGGCGCTAGTAACCGGAAAGGTTATATTCATTTAGTTTAGGCAACTCACGCTTTTATATTTAAAAAGTGCGTATTCTTTGCTGAGACGAGCCGTGGTATCGCCCGCGCAGTCAACGGTAGACGCACTTTTTTAACTTTGACTCCACAAAGCGCTTCAATGTGATAAGGCAAGAAATGTGGTTGTGGACCACGAAGCATTTTGTCACGAAGTCACGAAGAAATGTCAGTGTGGCACAGTAATTTGAGCGTGTTCCAGTATGTGGTCATACAGCTGCGAGTTTAAACTTTGCATGTAGTGAATTAAAAATCAACTTGGAATGGGTTTCGAACCACAAATCAAAACGTTTTGGGAATCAGAAAGATTTTGTCGATGACCGGCAGTCACATTGACGCCACCAGTAGAAGGACAACCAAATATTTGTATGCAGCCAAATGTTCATGAATCAGTTTATTTGGCCCAAACATTAATTATAAACGTGGTGGGAAAATGTTCTGAGACTGTGTCACTCAACATTTACACAATAAATAATTTGTTTTCACGCGACGGTGCGAAAGTTTAGACGACAACAAAAGTTTTTATGTTGTTAACTTGCATGTAACGCTTAAATTCATTTAGATTAAGCTCACAAAACAACAGTTGTCAAGTTGCTTTGCGAGTTGCCTGAACGTTTGTTATATATTCATCACAAGTCGAAGTTTTAGTTTTGGGAATAAAAAATAAAAGGTTGTAGTGGCGTTGACCAAAAAGTCTGATTCTGTGAAAAATATGGCCAGATTACTTTTAAGGTCAGTTTGTGGAGATTTGACGGTTTTACGAACCCGATTTGATGCGACTTCATTTAATCGCCTGTCAGTCCTGTGTGACGTCATAGTTCGATTATGAGGAAAAAGGAGAATTGAAAAGCGCAATTGTTTGGGTTAAAGCGACTTGGACAAGTTAAATCCGATTAGCGCTACGTCGCCGCGCCTTCGCTAGTCCTGATAGGAATGTCACGCTCCATTGATTCCTACAACTCGATCAAAACAACTGTGACGTATTTGTACCGGCCGAGGTGCATTGTGGGCAGTGGCGGGATTCAAACTTTTTGTCAGCCGGTTCTATCACAAAGTCATATTTTTCAGCCGGTTCCGTTACAAAAAGTTCATTGACAGTAACCAGTAATGCTAAGCGGTTCGCTGATCTCATGAAATTTTGTGAGACGGTTCTATAGAACCGGTGCGAACCAGCTGAATCCCACCACTAATTGTGGGTAATCTGTAAAAGTTTTGACCTTGAACTTGTATTTTCACCTGCAGAAGAACTCCAACATAAAGATCATCTGTTGGTGCGAGGCGAGGATTTTCGGTGAGAGCTTCCGAAAACGAATTGTCACGAAACAATAAAACTACCGCTTCGAGATCTTCATTGTTTGTTTTCGGGTTTCGAATAATTGTGCGTGATCTGAAAATATCACGTTAGGGTAAGTTACCATCTCACAATCAATACAACAGGTAGGAACCGTTGAATATTTTGTAGCATGTTACCACTGTCAATCTTTTCCAACGTTTATAAACCACAGTACAGAAGGGAAACAAAAACTTAGTAATATTTCTGTATGCTATCGGCAAAAGATATTAAAAATAAAAAGTGGCTCCACTATTTAATACGGCCTATGTCTTGTTACTGGCTGCACCCACAAGACCTTATACGCCGAAACATTGTGTATTGTTTGCTGCTTGCTTGCCATTAAATTAGAATAAAACACATCAGCTGAAACAGACTAACAATATTTCAAAGTTTTGCCAAAACTACTGTCGTCGATCTTAAAGAAATTTTAGAACTTTAAGATCTGTAAACTGCAAGCCGTAAACTTGGATTGTATGATTTGACTTTTATCATTTAAGCGAGATTTCATTCTTAGCATCTTACATTGCATGGTTGTCGCTTGGCGGGATCAGTTGACTGCTCACAGTGAGGTCGATGGGAAAACGACACGTCACACCAGCAGAGAAAAGGTAATCGAAGAAAACCACTTGAATCGTCGTGGCCATATTGGTGACACGATTGTGGTAAATTACTTCGCGGTCTGTCACCTAAAAAGTTGGGAAATTATTAATGCGTTTAAATTCAGCACAATCGCGCTGTAAAAAATATCCATTGGGCAGATTGAAACCTGACGCGTTTTAGTATTGCATTGGAAACAAAAAAGAGCAGCACTTTCAACTTCTGTACAGGTATTTAACCATTTTTCGAACACCAGCAACAAACATACGTTAATGACGGTGACAACATGAGCTTGGTGGAACGCAGAAATATAAATGTTCGGTTTATATAAAAGGACTAATTTGCTCTCGTTTTGATCCCCAAGAGCGTCGTAAAGCGTATTTCATCATCAGTGATTTGTTGTCCAATTGCGCCGCACCAAAAACATTATAAAAACCTAAACATATCAGTTCGTGTTTCCCAAACATAACTTGCAAGAAAACACTTTAATGATAGGTTGTTGGCCCATTGACAAAACTTCGGAACTCGTTTGCAAAACTCTAATTCGCAATCAACCTACAGTCCGCTTTGTTCCGCATGAGCTGAGATCTGTGACGTCAAACACGTAATGACCACCAGTGCTCCCTCTAGCGGTGGGTGTGCAGTTTCCCTCGTTCAAATGAAGTTCTTGCTGTTCGATGTTGTATGACGTCAGGTGTGACGCATCAACTGAAATAAGCATGCGATTGTGTGTGCACTCAACCGTGATGTCTCCACCTGAACAACAACAGCAATTGAGTTTATTTCGCTTTGTGGATGAAATCGTAGCAACATAATTGCACTAAAACTTTCAACAAGCCATTGACATTTTATGATTGATTGATGGAACGAATTTAATGTAAAGTATTCTAGACATGATGATCTCAAACACTTAACGAATAAATTTTGCCATTTCTTGGTTGAAATCTCTGACAGTAAAGCAACAAATTTGATAGACAGCGTTAAGTTGGTCGCCATATATTGTGTGAACTAAGTTTGCGTCCCAAATGATTTGGATTGTTTTTTAAGTTTTCTAATCAATGTTTTTATTTTAAGGCAACACTCAAGCGAAGTAAAATCCATTTAAATTGTTTAAACCACAATTCCGTACCACAGAGGTCTTCGTTTTTACTGAAGCTCGCCGGCCACCTTGTGGAGATCAAACTTGGATTCCATTCATAATCTGCCGTCGGGACTTTTCGCTGCCTCAGGTTTATCAGGGGAATCCCCGAATTTTGTGGGGATTCTTTGCAAAATCCCGCTGCCCAAATTTCCTGCTCTTTTTCCGTCAAAATTTTGTCCCAAATTTTTAATCCCGTGATTTTTCCCGTGAAAGTTGAATATTCCTGACCCGTGTCCGGACCCGACGAACCGACGTACAAAATTCCATTGTCTAGTATGGGTTCCGAACTCTGCGAAACAAGTATGCATTCAAATCACGCAGCACCACAAATTATGGGTTAAATCCGTGTGTATTTTTTCTCCCATCGTCGAACTTGAACTTGACGAGATAATTACACGTCGGCTGCATTGATGACGTCATTTATACTGAACATTTTGTTGACGTCACTGTTTAAAATTTTGTCTGCGGCTGCACCAGAAATGTTTGCAAATCAATTTTAAAGCAAATTTAATTTGTAAATTTTATAATTTAAGTTTTGTGTTTCTTAAATCAGTAAGAAAGAAAAATGGAAGTGGTGAATTTTAAAGGCAACTCGTTTGCTTCTAAAATGGCAGAAAAAATACAAAAAATGTTTTTTAAACATTAATATCTGATTCCGAGAACAGAATAGTTTTAATTTATAAAATAGGAGTGGCTGGCACGGAGTCTTTACCCGGTATATTGTACTTCTCCCCAATTTTCGTGCTTTTCATGGAATATTTTGTGCAAATTCACTCACTTGCTCTACAACATCTTACCTTCAAATCAAAGCCAGACCCGACTTCCTCTGAATCCATGTAAACTACCCACAATCCCTTCCGGTTATACGTCACACATACGTAATGCCATGTTACGTCATCAACTCGCAAGTTGATCGGCCGTGATGACCTTCGACCTTTTGCCACCAAATATACGTCATAGTTGGCGCTGTCTGAATTTTTCAAACCGACCAATGAGAACTCGAGCTTCTTGTGGGTTGTGACGTAAGAAAATATTGTTCCAGTTTTCGTTAAATCGAACGACTTTATCCAAACGCAAAGTGTGACATCATAGAGAGGCTTGATTATGACATCATTCGTCCAAGCTAAATCCTGCGAGGTTAGCGATTGTGACGTAAGAAAGGTGGATGGATCGGGAATTTTTAGAACATTATGTTGTGATTCTGAAAAACAAAAAGTTTAGTTGACAAAAAAATATCAAATTAATTTTGAAAAAAAAACATTTTACTGCATTCATCACATTTAAAGGCGATTTTTCGAAAAAACACAGCATCAAAAATCACTTTTTAAAAAAAATTTGTTTAAAACGTGATTAATGTAATTGAGTGCTCTGTCTGCGGAAATTAAAATTCTCTGCATATTTAGTGTGACGTATTCCACATTTTAACGTGTAATTAACTTTCCGGCAAACCAGAACATAAGGTGCGGTGTGGAAGTATGAGAAGTATGAGACCTCACACTTCATAATTGGGCGGGTTACTTCTGTGTCGTCACAATTAACCGGCAGACAAATATGTGGCGGTTTCATAAATTGCAAAACTTAGATGAAAATGAATTAATAAAGTCAAAACAAACGAAACGTTCCTGTACCTTGTAATCCGAATACGGTTTGTGATGTCATAAACAATAATGTGACTATGACCTGAATCATTTTTTTAAACAACTTGATTCCTGAAATAAAAACAACAAAAAATGCACATTGATATGATTTATGTAACTGTACAAATTGCCAGCAAAAAAGCACAAATACCAATATTGTTTAGTTGTTGGTTTAAACGTAAAACCGGTGCTATTCAGTCAGTGCTGCGTAGTTTTGTTAGATTCAAATCAAACTGTGCTAATGTACAATTTGAATGTTAAATATTTTTTTAGATTTAAGACTGAAATTAACAATCTTTACATTTAATGTTTGCTTGTTTAGTTATGACGATACGAAACGGATTTAATTACGCCAACCACACTTTACGCTGTATGCAAATTCTGCAAAATGTCCAACAACACAAAGTTACATTACATTTTACGTCACAAACAATATTATGACATCTTGCCTCTGAAACAAAAATGCTTCTGCATTTAAAAAACTGACATGGATTGTTCTTTTTCAAATGAGTGTACAAAGCTCGTTGGAAGCCGACTTTGTGAGATAACGGAGAAGTAGAACCGCAATTTCCAAAACTGTTGGACATAAATTAAAATACTTTAATAGGCCCTAACTTTATAAGACGTAATTGTATTATTGTGTTTTGTTACAAGCTGCTGTTTGTTTTCATGGGGACAAAAAAATCAATCAATGTCATACAGTCGTGAATATTGTACTGCCATTTACATTGGTGAGCCACGCCGATTCCAATACATGTTTGGTTCATGAATAACTTAATTAAGTAAAACCATAGAGGAATGGTGGCAGCACATCAGTGTTCCGCTTGATCCGACCCTCTAACACGGGTTGTGGTAATTATTTCATAACCGTATCACTTGGCGGGCGGAGATTATAAACAAACACGCGTTCGCAAGTTGACCTTGTAACTTTGGGCGTTACACTTGTCTGACTGGTTCAACGTCGACTCATAACAACTAGCTCGCAACAAAACAACTCAAACCGCCAACAACTACCGTGTTTCAATTCACATTTACTGGTTCAAATTTCGAATAAGTCATATTGATTAATTGATTGCAGCCTGCAGGGCATTTTTTTCTCATTTTGGAAACAGTCTGTCTGTTGTTTACGCCAGTGTTTCAACTTTTCCACGTTGTGGCAAACTAACAAACTAAACTTTTGTTTGTAGCAAACGTTGCAGCGTAAAATTACAAAAAACAATCACAAAAATAATCACTTAAACATGAAACAACTTTTTCACTCTTAAAAGCGGTTTAAAAACCCTGTGGTTTACGTATTATATGGTCTACTAATCTAAAACTTCCTTCTTTTGACAAGACCATCGACAACAAAGGCTCAACAACAACGAATAGTTAAACAACACTTTTGCTATGAATCGAAAAAATGATAGCCCAGTTGCTATTTCGGATCTCCTCTATTTTCACCAAACAAATACTTGGATCACCGATATAATCAGCTTAAGTTGCGCGGATCGCTAACTGTCGCCTCGCATAAAAACAAACATGCGAACTGGAATGCAAATGCGTTTGAATATTGGAACTACAAAAAACTTTACACCTAAAACAACTATCTGAACACAAATCACTATTTTCAATCACGTTGTTATGGTTTGCAGACATTGTCAACGGAGCATTCTATTTTGTTCGCATTTAGTTGTCTCGCACACCAACATAAACTTGCCCTATGCTCATCTGCAGGCGTTAGAAATCAAGCCTTAAACCCAGACGCATTTCTAATTGTTCATCCACTTATAGTTGCGACCTTTTAACGTGAACGTTGCGCAATTCAAGTCTGGGTTACAAGATCAAATGTCGGTTGATTTCATTTCCAACAAAACATTTCACTGCAAACCGACAATCAACCACAAACAACTTTCTTGCGGCTGAACTAAATGTAACAATCACAAACAATTCTGGCTTTTACTTGCAACAATTCTGCGTTGTAGTTACAAAACTCCTTTAGTTTTCTGCCTGCTACAGTTCCACATTGTGGCGATGTGCTTAAAAACGATACAATTAAATCTTTCTCAAAATCAAACAAAGACGAAACACTTAAATCTTTCTCAAAATCAAACAAAGACCCTCACACACTTCATGTTACAGTCTAACGGACAGGAGTAGACGAGCTGTGCTGAAGGCAACGTTTGGGTAAATCCTCCAGCTATGCGCCGAATCTGCGCGAACTGATAATTACAACTGGGCGAGTCGAGTTAAGCCGTGTGACGTTAATCTGAATCACGACACGAAATTCAAGTTGCTTCCAAGTAACAATGAATCCATGTCGGAAACAAAGGCGAAAAACTGCAACAGAGCTTCTGGGCCTGGACTCAGCTACACCTGCTGTGTTACTTTTGCCGTAAGTGTCCCAAACAAACGCAGCCAAGTTCAAACCTTACAAGTTTTCACTTCACACACTTACTGTATTCAAGCTTCCAATGAAACCTGTGGCCAACTCGGAAACAAAGACAAGAGGTTGAAACACAACATCAGGGCCTGGCGAAGTTACATCTCCTGTGTAGTATTTTTTTCATCTCAAACAAAAAATCTCAAACACCCTCAACTTTAAATCTCCCTAAAGTTTTTTAAATTTTTACTATGGCTTGTGTGGAAGTCGTAACATCTTTAAGTTGTTAATGAAACCATCAGAGTCATAAACCTTGCCAGCTTACAGCAATATAACTTAACCGCTGCCCGAACCGGTGGTTACGATCCGCTTTCGTTTAAACCGATCCACCCACGTCTGGACAAAACCTATTAGAGACGACGTGTGTTATTTTCAACTCAGTTTTTTTGCAAAACGTGGGCAATTAGAAACGCGCAGCTAAGAGTCATGTTGGTGATCTTAAATCATCTTTTTGAGTTAAACTATTCATAAAATTGTTCTTTCCATAAATTTGCAATAAAAATAGTTAAATCCGCGCAAACAAACTGGTAGAGTGACACAACGACTATACGCAATCTACAATATTTCTACAATATAACCTCGATAATGCTTAATTTCTATCTTAACTAAACTACAAATTGACATTTTGCCTCGCCTTCACTGCTGCTTAATACCGTTTTGATTGTAAACTGATAAACACAAACAGGTCACCGTATTAATTCTGCCCAAGTCAATATCCGACGTAGAAAGTAAATGTAACGTTCCAAACTACACTTCAGTTAAAACTGTTTTCTTGTTGAAAACATTTAAGGTCGCAACCGAGATTTTCCAGCCAATCATTAAACTTGCGGGGATGGAAGTTGGTCGCAACGTCGCCTTCTTCCATCGGGAGACTCTCCACTTCAGGCAAGCGGGTAATTAAGGTCCCAGGGCTGCTATAAAAGGAGTAAAACAACAAGTAGTGACCTCTAATTGCGTGTATGACCTTGACAGAAGCACGTGTACATCCTGGGTAGTTATAAGCAGCACCTCTATAAGTGTCTACAACCTCCTCAACACCCAGGATCACAAACACACCCTACACTTGTTCCACAACTGACAATTACGCACTGTTTTGCATTGTTCGCTCTTTATGACGTTTCAATCACGTTTAATGCGAACGCGACTAAAACAAAAGTCAATAGAAGAACTAGCTGGGAGAAATTAAATAAAAATCTTTGACAAAGTTGACTGCACAAAGTTGGTTCGCCAACCCGCTTTAAAACGTGACGTAACAAATTAACAATAACATTATCGTACTACGCTCTATGATATCACAGACTGATATTATCTTAGTCGGTGACGATTGTTTCGACAAATCCGATTGTTTCGCTTGCAGATTTAAAACTCGCGCATATTTGACCTTCAAACCCTGATGTCAAGGTGAAACGACCTTGAAACGAGCTCGTTCAATTAAGAGCTGTCTAATAGCGATGTGTGGGAATCACGGGGGGTTTGAAGCGACGTTCAAGTGAAGGATTAAAAACGACAAACAATGGATTAGAAGTTTTCAAAATCCCGATACCTGCTTGGCTGATGTCGTCAAAACATCAGCAATTCAACTGATTGACCGCGAACCGTAGATTGGTAATTAAACCAGAACATTCTCAAGTGGCTTGATTCCAAATCAATTCTATGTGACCTAATTTGTTTGTGGAAAAACTTGATTGGTTAATGAGAGACGGTTTTAATGGAATAATTTGAACAACCGAATCGCGTCGATGCGCGGTTGTGCAGCCAAGCATAGCGAACTTGATTGTAAACGTCACAATGTGCACAGCGCGATAAAATGTCGATACAAAGGAACAACTATCGTGTAAAGTTGCGATTGCATTAACTAGTGTCTGTGACGTACAATGGAACGCGCGACACGCTCGATTAACGACGGATATTGTGACGTCACAATTGCGGTGTTCGATTGCATTGTCAGGCGGCTGGTACCGAAGTTATTCATTGGCAAATTGTTGACTTGTTTCGGAATTGCAGAACTTTGTGACAATCGGCATTCTAGAATAAGCCGCGATGTACGCGCTGTTAGCTGGTTTGAACCGATCGAGTTTATACCGGATTTCGTGTAGGTTTTGTGCAAAATAATCAATTAAGTTTTTAAAATGAAGTTTTTTAATATTATTTCAAATATGGAAAACTATTAAGTCACAGACGTTGTATTTTCTGTTAAGAAGCGAACGTTTTACTGTTTAAAAACTTTTCGCTTCGACGTCATGGTTGACTGCATGAAGCTCGGTAGGAAACCCACTTTGTGTCGAAAACGTTGGCGCTTTAATGTTGGTTGTTGGTGGAATAGGTTTTGTAGTTCAATAGCTACATGGTGAAATTAAGATTGTCACAGCTCACTACTTGTTTTGACATCTCAACAAACCAATACGTCATTTATCGTGTTTGCATCATTGCCTGTCTGTTGTGAAATCCAATACATTATTCATCGTCGCCAAGTTTATTGATTATATCCCATGAATTTGTTGAAAAGTGGAAACTTGATTTGTCTGCGTTTCTTGATGCATTTGCCAGTTTGATACTTAGCACAATTTAGTTTCACAAACATACTAGGGTCAAACAGGTTTCACTGGATCGTTGAAATAAGCGAAATATGATTGAGCAATTAAGATGAACATGAATTCATAACTGGGATCAGCCATGAAGCGTTCATGCAGACCAGCGAGTTGTTATAAAGCAGATCAGAGATTTGGCAAACTACTCTGAAACACAAGTTTATGTTACTAACAAAGATAGGAGGATTTATCTCAAATTTTAAGTGTTTCAAAGGAATACAGGATTAATGTAAAGTTTTGAGCACAGCTGCTAAATAATTTCGACAACTTGGTGAAATTGTTACTTGGTAAACCCAACTTCGAGAAGTTTGTAATAATTACCTGTTGGCACGAAACATCTCCTTCAACATAATTGTCGGTTGAACTCGAGATCAAAGTTCACGGATATGGACACCGGAAATGACGTCGATGAAGGAAGTGATGACGTCGTCGATCCACGGGTCAAGGTGAGGTCACATACACTTCTCACATCTGTTCATGTAAATTTAACGTTTTATGTTATATAGGATGAGCTGGACGCGCTCAACCAATCAACGAGCGAAATCAATGACCTTGAAACGAAATTATCCGATGAGAGGTCAAAATTTAAAGCTCTGCTCAGCGAAGCAACGCAAGAACTCGCAAAGCTGAGCAACAAATATGGAAAAGCAATTGAACGCGCGCGACCCTATTATGACGCAATGAAGGAAGCAAAACAGGTTTGTGACGTCACAATTGTTGACCTTAGATGAAAGGTCAAACGGATTCAGAAATATTTCGCACGGAAACGCATAAGATTTTAATTTCTACTTTGTAGCAATTGTCAGTGGGAAATCCCGCTGCAGGTGATATTTTCTTACTGGTTCAATTGTTTGCAGGCCAATGCCGCCCTCTTGCGGGCAGTCCACAACTTCCACAAATCGAACGGAATTTACAGGGCCGCTAGAGAAACGATATCGTTGGCCGAACAGAGGTTGTCGGAGTTTGGTGAACATAAAGTGGACACTGCGTGGCAGGAAATGTTGAACTTGCAGACGATCCGTTTCATGGAGGCCGAAACTGACAGGTTGGAAACTTATTGTAGCAGATTTCAATTTTCAATCAGCGTTTAATGGAAACCACTTGCTAGGCCAGGGGTCCGCAAATTTGGGTCGCGAGACCTTCCAGTCTGGGTCGCGAAATATTTTAAATTTCCCATGAATACAAGCATCGCATCTACAGTATTAATGAATTTAGGTTTTTTCAACCTTTTAATCATTATTGCATTGTTACGTATGACTACGTAACTGTGACGTACAGTCTATGTAACAATGCAAAAAGTTAAGCGCACCTATGCATGCATGCGTTTTCTGATTAGCTGTGTACTCAACACAGAGCCCACAGTTCTCATTTGTTAGAATAAATACGTTCGTTTACTTACTGTTTTAAATGAAAATAGAAACTGACAATAGCATAATAGCAGTCTTAATATTGATATTTAGTTGATTAGTATTTTCCACAGACTTGATGCTTGGGTCGCGAGTATTTAGAGCAATTTTTTTTGGGTCGCGCCAAAAAGTATTTGCGGACCCCTGTGCTAGGCAATGCACTTTCAATGTCCTGGAGTCGTTTTTCGCACCTACCCTTGAAGACATTGCCTGCAACTGTTAAAGCCAAGTCCCAATTTGCGCACAAACCTATGGACTATACACACAAACTAATAACAATGCAGTTGATCACACAACTGGCCGCAACAAGCGAAATGGACAGAGTGGTTTAATTTCAACTTTTTTCAGAACCCGGAGTGAACGTCTTCACGCTCAAGCGACGAAAAGATACGAATTCCTCTCAAAGAAAGCGGAGAGAATTCGGTTGAAACACAAAAGATCGACGAGTAAAACGAAACCTTACTTCGACACAAAAGAAATTCTCGAAACAAAACTACAGGTTGAAAGCTTGATTCATGTTTAGATTTCATATAGTCCAACTTAACAAGTTGTCTGATTTGCAGAAACAGCGCCAATGCGTGGACAATCTGCAACGACAAATAGAATCCGCTAAAGGGCGCTACAAGACCGCTTTGAAGAACCTGGAAAAAATTTCCACGGAAATCCACGAGAAGCGGAAGTTGGACGCCCACTTGCGGAGTTTACTAGGACCACGTGACCACAACATCGACGGATCGGAAGATGACGTCATTTCCACCGAACTTGACCTGATTGGTCCAAAATCTTACGGTGGACAAAGTTTTTGTCAACAATTTTTTTGTCAAACTTTTGGTGCGACATGTCATTATTTAAGCTGTTGCTGCCTGGCATAAAGAGCTATTCTGGCTATTTTATTTTTACTCCGACGTTTCGACGTCCTATACGTTGTGATGTGCTTTCGTTTAATTCTTTTTCCTTTGTTTATCATGCACTGCACTAGCATTCAGTGTTTTTTATCCTGATGAAGACGACCTTTGTAGGACGTCGAAATGTTGATATGAAAATACAATTGGCAGAAGAGCTCTATAACTTGATATGTCATTATTGCAGATGACCTGGATGACCTTGAAGAAGATTTAAAGGATTTTGATTTCGATGAAACCTTGGAAAGTGACGATGGCGCGAGTTGCTCCGGATCAGACTGGGAAGAAAGCGACGCTAGCGGCAGCAGTGAGTCGCGTGTTTTGTAAAATTTCTATTGCAGAACATCAAGGGGCAAAGTTACATTATGCCCTGACTTTTTGTTATTGCCAAAAAATACACAAATCAAAACAAATTGTTAAAACTTTTTGTAAAATTTACTGACAGGCGCCACAACGTCATCAACTACGTCATCACAACCTCGACGTCATTCCTCCCGTAAACTACGTCACTACCGACGTCAGATAAGCAGTGCGTCAGTCGATGACGAAACAAGAAGAAACAAACTTTCGCCCACGATAAAAGGTTTTCGATGTTTTGTGCGAATTTTTCCGCATAACATTTCTCAAAAATTTCCAACACACAGTGGAGCACCTGATCGGGATTTACCCCCCAGATTTATCGTCCTGGGTTCGAACCCGTGAAAACAAATATCGTGCAAAAATTACAAATATATAAATAACAAAAAAATAGTAGGTTAGACCCCCGCCAAAAAATGACAGTACTTTGGGATCCTGTTCGTTAAGATCTTCATTTAGTACGAATATTGCAGCTAAGCTATATCTTGTCTTAACCATTTTTCCCTTTGAGCTACAAATTTTTCCTTCGAGATACAAATTCCAGTTACAAATTATTTAAAATGCGGAATGAAACCGACTTCGGAGACAATATAACTTTTACTCCACTGACAACTTTGTTTCTTCCACAGAAGACGACCACGTGTTCACGTTACCACTCACTAACCAGGAATCACTGGAGTCGAACGAATCACGTGATCGCACCTATGACAACCTGCACGGCATCAGCAGTCACGTGACCGGAGATGAAACGACGAAAGCTGAAAACGAATACGACATATTTGAAGATTTGTGTTAAAGTTTAGTGGATTATTTTGTAGAAATATTATTGTCAGTATTATTTGTATGTAGGCAGTGTGCAAATGGGGAAAAAAGTGCAATGGGTCATTGTTACAATGGTCGCGCCCTTTCGAGGGGTAATTCGGCCTGGGGTTTGTGTGTGGGGGTGTGTGATGGGGGGAGGCAGGGGTCGTTTATACTGACCAGGCAAAAACATATGTAACTTTTTACATTTTTATTGTTTTTGAAAGCGTCTGTTGCAATTGTTGATACTTCACCTCCGTTTTACAATTGTAGCAATTTCAATTCTCCGCGTTAATGTTGCAGGTTTAAACTTCGCCAAACACTGACAATCAAATGTTCGTTAGGAAAGCTTTGGATTTTATCAAGTAACATTTCGAAAAATAATAAATCACAAAATGCCTTACAAATTGTTGTATTTAAGTTTAATAATGTGACATGTGTGCAGAAATATTGCTGCCAAAAGAAATATCGCTGGGATCCTTGGTTGAAAGTGCAAAATAAAATTCACAACAAGCATCGAAACTGAAAGCATCCTTTTTTATTTGTCTGTAAATAAATTCCAAACTCGTGTTCGAACCAGGACCGAAATTTTATGCAAAGCGATTTAATTGAAATTGACCAAAAATAAAACAAGACTAATTCGCTCTGATTTTTATTCTCGCCTGCCACCAAGCGTCAACTTCCACAGATGGAACATTCACTTATCTCCAGGTCTAACTTCTATGCATAATTGAAACACAAGATTGAAGTGTTCCTTGAAAAACTCCCGATCGGCTGTAGCGATAACTTCGCGCGCTTGACACATTGTGACGTCACAATCGAGCTGTCGAGCCGCCCGCGCGGTTTAAATAATTGCGTGGTAATTTGTCTTTAGCGCGTGACGTCTATTTCGGACAAAAGTGGATGAAACCGGCGTAATAGGTTTATCGGGATGACGGCTTGCGTTTTTGCGGATCAGGGTTGACGCCTGATGGTTTTTAATGGAAGTTTATTATTTAACAAGTCGGCCACTTCATTTAAATAAAGTTTGATCAAAACTTCGTGTTTTTTTCAGTGGATCGTGGAAAACTTAAATCTTGTACACCTGTTCAATTGCTGCAGAATATTTTATTGTGTTTATTAGAAAAGTCAAATTATACTATACAATAAATTACTTGGGAAACAAAATTGTGCTTCGCCAAATTTAAAAGTAAAAAACAAAACAAAAAAACAAGCAAAGCAACACTTGATTTTGTGGAAAATAAAAGTTTAAAATTAGAAACAAAAAAATGTAAATTTGATCTTCAAACTTTTTCAAGTCCCCTATTGTGTATAGGTCACCTATGTCATAATGAGCTTGTCAGGTGGTCGATAACAATAGTGACGTCATAGTGTTGCTACGCGAGATGTTGGATAAAAAGGAGGGTGGGAGAGTTAGTTGTTAGTGGAAAGGGCAGCGTGCATATAAATTTCAGGTTGAAATAAATAAAATTCAGTTTTACTTTGTTTTGGAAAAACATATTTACAGCATGGTTAGTGCATGTGGGGACTTCGAGGCATTTTGGCCGAAGTTAAATAATTTAGTGATTACTGTTGTTGCGCTTTGGAAATCGTGTCAATTAATGGTGGCTATTTTACTGGATTTGGGGCAAAAATCTTAGTTAGGAACTTTTTTTAAGAATGATTTGTTAACAAAATTATAATTTGTGAATGTTAATAATAATGTCTGTAGTATTGTAGAGATTGTGAAAACGTAAATGGTGGATACATAGTTTTCAATTTTAGCATTACACGGGTTTTGTGCACTGTCTGCGAGAAAAACTCTACGTAAGCTTCAAAATCATTTAACAAATAAACCAGAATGGTTGAAATGTGTTCAACGGCAAATTAAAATCTAATAATTAACAAACGAGTAAATTGCGGTGAGTTTTTTTTTAGGCTCGAAAAATAACTTTTGCAATATAACGCACATCGCGTATTTTTTATGCTTTCTATTTCTTGTCAAGTTAATACAGTTTACGATCTAAAAGAGCACATCAATTGTGAAGTTCGGTTGCTTTAATGCAGTGGTTCTTAATCTTTTACCCTTTTACCGCACTCGAGAAATTTCTTTTAGAAAATACTTATAATTCAAACTTACAGCTTCGATAAGTGGCATATTTGTAACAAAGTCAATTAAGAAACTACTTGATACAATTTATTTTTTACAAATAGACTTATAAACAGCCTTTATTTCAAAACAGTCGCTGTAGCGAGTTTGTAAATGCTTTGTACCACAAAGGGGGCAAACATAAAATTTAGATACAGTCGGTTTTTAAACACTTTGCCCGCTTCATTTAGGTTTAAACTTGAATTGAAAAATTGTTTTCACTTTCAGTTTAAAATTATGTGAATCATTTTTGTAACAAGCAAAATGACGCAGACGAAATATCACAGATGATGTTGTTTTGCGTAATTAGGTTTTACCCTGGACTCGTTGAAACGTTGCTTGCGTCAGAACGTGTTAGAATTATCTTGGCGGAAAACTTTGCGTAATGTACGTGAGGATTAACTCGGCGGTCGAATGACCTTCTCAAGGTCAAGCGGGGTATTTTCACCCTGATCTGTGTTCCTTGTGCTACTGAAGGTCACGGGTGTGATCCTGTATCGGCGAAATAACTTGCATGTCCCTGACCTTCAAAATGACCTACATTTACGTCACGTTGAGGTTTTGTTACAAACTGACGAAAAAACTTTGCATATAAACGTGAAAGCGTTCAAGTTTAGGGCGCAAACTTTGTATCGATGTTTCAGTAAAAGAACTATATTCGAGGAAGTTTTTAATAGAAAGAAGTAAAGAATATGATGTCGGTGCAGTCGTAAATTAATAGACGGCAGGTCGTTGTTCTAAACCGTGACTTATATTGGTAGGAATATAAAAAAGCATTGACATTCTATTTCTCATACTACTACGCACGCATGCTAGCAAGATAAGTTTACTCAAAATTCGCAAAAACTGTGGCAAAAAACAAACAAATCAGTTTAAAAAGAATCTAGACTTGTTCATTTGTTTGTTTTGCAACAGTTTTGACTTAGTTTGTTGAGAAAACACGGGAGTAATTTTTGTCTCCAAAAGAGTTTTTTCAAAATATTTTTAATTTGTGTAAATATAGTTTTTATTGTTGTGCGTATAAAGTGAATATTACAGACAAACAATAAAATGTTCGTTGGACTTTTGGCGAAGATTCAGTTAAAATTAAAACAACCAAATATTTAGGCTATTTTCGTTTTACTCTGTCAAAACTACATGATATATTAGGTGAGTAATGAGTTTGATTTATATTTCCGCTAAAAAGTGTGAATTAATGAAGGTCGGAAAATTTTCACCCCTGGTGTCTAGAGGGACGTCATTATACCTAACTATGTCGTCATAATGTGATCAATAAGCTGACGTGAATAATTTATTGTGAGCTAATATTTATCGCTTTCATCAAAGCAGCTAAACAAACGAAATTAGTTGATCAGGATTAAATAGAGACATACGATATTTTGCCAGTTGGGCGCTGTAAATATTTAATTAATTCCACAAACCTGTAAAAAACACTGATTAAATTATTTTCGTTTTGTTCAATTTAGACACAAAACCAGTGGTGGGATTCAGCCGGTTCGCACCGGTTCTATAGAACCGTCTCACGAAATGTTATGAGATCAGCGAACCGGTTAGCATTACTGGTTACTGTCAATGGACTTTTTGTAACAGAACAGGTTGAAAAATATGACTTTTGTGGTAGAACCAACACAAAACCTTATTATAGAATAATATAAGATGCTAAAATAAAGAGTATATTAAGATCTGTATCAATTTCTATATACAAGGAACTCCAATAACTTTTATTTTGCTCACAGGAAAGTAAAGTATTAAAACGATGATTAGTTTAATGTTATTAGTCGTATTGTTTCTATGTGGATGCTCTGGTGCGCCTGTTGGTGGCAGGAACGACTCGCCATTTAGTTCACCAGCTGATTTACTTACATTGTGGGGGAAAACTCGGACAAACAGGGATGAGGTAATATTGTGAAAAAATTTTACTTTAACTGATCCTATGTTGTTTTAAACCCGATTTTTTATTTCCCACAATTTAATACCAGGGCTTAGGGTTGAAAAAAACAAATGAATCCGTAGTTTTTTTACCAAAATTCTGTTTCGGTCCCACAATATGTTTGGATTCAGCCGAAACCCAACGATTTATTTTTGACAACAAAAACGTATTTTATGCCTTTTTTAATGCCGATTTTTTTAAACTGACACTAATGTGTTGTCCGCTTCATAAAAAGATCAGTAATTCATTTGCAGGCCGGCAACGAATGCAGATCATAATTTTTTTTATGTTGTGGCAACACTACTGTTCGGGTGGCAGCAAAACATACGGGATCTCGACATAAGGGAATAACAAAACTTCGCGCGGCGTCACCAAGGATTCGATCGAATATTCGGTTTCGGATCGAATCCATTTTAGCGAAACCGGATAAAACCGATTTGACCCTATATTGGCCCATCAGACATAATTTAATTCCCAACATCTTGCGTATTTCCGTTAAAGGAGAAACATTTAAATGCATTACATGTATTAAGTGGGTAAGCAGCAAGCTTGTATTTCGAGTACAGCGGGGTTGACGATTTTTGGCGTCGTCTGTCACATTTGAAACGAGGCCAACAAAATAAGCTCTTAGGCTTAAACCGGTGTAAATGATGTAAATGCGATCGGTCGTAGGTTTGCCCGCCATGGAGATTTGCCATCAATAATTCGTGCAGCAAAAACAGGCTCCGAATTTCGACGTGAAATATTAATGAGGTTTCAATCAATTTCGCATGTTCAGGGTCAAATTTTGACGGCTCGAGCGCTGACCTTATGATGGTTGCTACGGCAACCGGCCACGTGTCAGTTTGATAACCAATGGCCACGTGACTTTTAATCGATTTTGCAGCTCGCGGTGTAACTTTCTTAAACCTAATTTCAACTTTTTTGTACATCATTGTTGCAACGACGTGTCGTTCAATTAAACTAAAGACACTCGGTGTTGTACAATGACAATTTAATGTGACACCTTCTAACGATAAATATAAAAATTAAACAATATTTTGAGTGGTAAATTTGTTGCAACACTACTAACCCTTATTGGAATATTCGATCCAAACGCGATGATTCATGAATTTCGTTGTTTGGAGAAACCTACAAGTTGAAAAATAAAGGAAAAAACCACAAAATTATACAAAAAAGTAATTCTTCGAAATGTTAGCTTCCGTGTGATTAAGATGTAAGTGTCAATTCGGCGAAGGCGCGCCAAAGTTGATTGACCGCAGCCAAAGTACATTTGGGCAACATTCCAACGGGTAAATTTGGCGGCCATTACATGGAACGGTGTGAGTCAGATGACAAATTAAGTTCACATACAGTTTTGCGCGATCTATATTTGGTTGGCATGACGACAGAGGGTACAGAGTGACGTAATAGTGGGACATTGTTACATCCATTGAAACATTTTTTTCTTTTTGGGGGGTTGGGTTTTAATTTGAACAATTAGAAATTCCTTGATATTCCAAACGACTTAATAGTAAATGAATATTTTGTAAATAGATGAACACATGAGGAAAACGTTTACGCCAAAAAATATAGTTTACTTACTTTGCGACTGAAACACGCTTTAAACAAAATCCTGCCATCTCCAATCGAATACATTAGGATTCATGTTTTGTTGTAAATCTATTAATCTTGAAGCATTTTAAGGTTTTTCTGCGAACCGAAAACAATTAATTTTGTTTTGAAAATAAAATATTTGATGGAATTCCCACAACGATTCATGAAACCAATTGTGATTTCTATACCCAGAAAACTTCTCCCATTAGATCACCGGAAGTCCTTCTACGTCACTTTTTGCTGTCGAACCGGCTCCGATCCGGGTCCAACGAGCGACCCGAATCCCGGTTCGAGTTGGACCGGAGCACGTGGAGTGATGACGTGTACCCGGACTGGGAAATACCCGTGAACCGGCGCGAGGGAATGGCGGGGAAACGGATCACAACTTCGCTTGACCTCTCGCACCAGATCGCGCTGCAGAACGCGAATCGCGATTTCATCAACCAGTTACGTCAGAATCAAAACCTTCTATCGTTGATCGGGAAACGCGGATAGTAGTGACGTGTGAAGTGTTTATGATGTCACAAGTGTGATTGTTGCGTGTTTGTCATATTCAATAAAATTCGTCATGATCGCGTATTCTAGGTTTCTGTATCGAATCTTGCCACAGGGCGTGCTTATCCCAGTTGCAACCTTCATGTAGGTTTAGTGCGGGCGACGGACAGTTCATGTTAGCCTAGATTAGGTGGAATCATATGGTAGAGGTGGAAATGCAGTCATTCAACCACCAGTTGTCACACAAAACATATGTTGTACGCCCTCAAGTGACATATTCGACCACAAGCAAGCAAACTAACAATCTCCAGTTGTATGTGGTCGAGTGAAGCAGCTTAAAAACACAAATGCCAAACAAAGCGCGTTTCCAATGAAAGGAGTTTCTGAATTCTGTCCGATCGAGCAAAACATTTCAGGATCACAGTAAAACTCAGTTCGATTTATACAGTTATCATCTGCGCGGCGTTCCCTCGTTCATGAAGGTCGAACTCAATTTACGGGTCACTTTGCAGGTTTACATTTGGTTGTTGGGTCGTAAAAACGGGACGTCAAGTTGTGAAACTATAAGATTTATCTGATGTCAAACGCGCGGAGTTACAGGTAAAACATGGGTTTCTCCAAACTTCTTCCACATGGTTTTACGTAAGACCATGATTCCTTGCATCAAATATCAAATAATGCTTGGCTGCCTCGTTGATTTGCAGGATGAACTGAAACATTACATTGGAACTCACAAGTTGGATTCAGTTCAAGGTCTCTGCACATAAACAGCTCTGAAGCACCACCTAGCGGACGCAAAACAAGCAGCCAACATTTTCGGGTTCGGCGATATTTCAACAATATTTATATTTGCAACGCGACAACGTAAAAACACATGGTAACTATGGTAACCGGGCAAGTGCGCGCGGGAGTACTTACACGGCGTATCAAAAATAAATCGACGAGGGAATGCAAAGCACCGGGTTATGACGTATATGATCGAAGAGGGGGAGGGGCTGAATAACACAATACAATTGCGTTTATGACGTCACAACCACGAGACATGACGTAACAATACTTATGTGGGACCGCGAGCAAACTTCGTGGTTGTGAAAAATATAAAAAAGAAACAAAAATGGCTTCGTAGAGTCTGGAATGTCACGTGATATTAGGGGGGGGGGGGCAAAGTTGGGGGAACTTCGTTGAATACTGAAGATGTGGGGAATCCCCTACTGAGGGTCTAATTTGAACAGATTTGACGGAACTGACACAACATTCAACATTTTACAACATTCAGTTCAACTTTGTAACAAAACATCAAAACATAAAATCTATTTCATTCGAATATTCGCTAAAAATCCGGAAAAATATCAGGCAAAGTTGAAATAAATTAGCGCAATGTAAAACTACGAGTAAAATTTTGGCGGGTTTGAATGATTTTTGAAATCAAACTTGGTTGGGCAAACGTGTTTTTATTCACAAGCAAGTTTGCTATCAAAACTGGACAGAGCGATTGCAAAAGCTTGAACGGCGTTCATCGGGTAGTTGTAATCCACGGTGAAAACATCCTCGGCAACGCGACCAAATTGCATCACAATGTATTCCGCTGTGAAACAAACAGTGCATTGTTACAAAGAATAACAAACAGCGATAGTCAGGTAGAGTCCGCCAAAAAGTATTTTGGCATCGGAATTTCATTCAAACTTTGAACCACGATTTTCTTAAGTGGGTTTCTCAGCCCGTTATGTGCAGTCAACCGCAGCGTTTATTTCGTGGGCTGTGAAAGTTACTGACGGAAACAAAACTGGATGAAGCAATTTTAAACATTTTAACAAAGCTTGCTTGGCAACAAATTCTCTAAGCTGCGTCACATTGATCGAAAACTCTGTAGAATTTCGCGGGTTTATTGACAAAGTTCCTCGCTCTTGTGCAGGGATTTAGTAATCAGGGGTGGCGCACTTCAGTTAACACAATGGCTCGTCAAACTCATAATGACACTTTAACGTAACAAGTGGGATCACATGACCAAATTACGTCATTAGGCAACATTTCGTGGCGAATTTCAACAACTTTGTGTATCTGTGACAATCACAGATTTATTAACGGACACATAGCATCAAGTTAGTTTGAACGAAATTGAACAGGGCTTTGAATTTAGTGGATTGACTCCAGTTCAGTTGTTTCAACAATCGCTGTGGTTATTAGCGCTGCATAATAAGCTTAAATGTAACTTCTTGTGTGTCTGAAGATCTGAAAGGGCACTTTTTAGCCTTCGGTGCAAACATACAATTGCCATAAGCGGGCACTTTTTAGCCTTCGGTGCAAACATACAATTGCCTCTATAAAGATAATATTATTCCTGGCAGCAACTGCTTTCAGATCTTTAGAGACACAAGAAGTTATATTTAATATTATGACAAAATTTTCATTTAGCCTTGTTTGGAGAATAAGTAACACACACGACAATAGAATTAGTTGGCGTTATTTAAACAAGTTTACAACAAAATAGCGCGGCAAAAAAAGTTGTAGAAGCTTCGTTGAAACCCGCTTTTAACTTGGCCATATGGTGGCATTTCCCCACCAGCTATTTGACCATTGCAGTAATTTTCCTATATATTGTCATGGTTTACTGGACAAAGCTCGTTCGACAACCAAACGTTGCAGGTGACTAGCGACAAAATATTCTGAATCTGAAATCACAACAATTCAACTCACGGTCACTTTGATGGACGATTTGAAAGTTTTTAACCGAAGCTTGGGTGACTCGGCCTCGGAAGTTTAGAACATAAGATTGGGTTTCTGTTAAAAATAAAGGTTTAAAATCTCAACAAAATTCAAATGAAATGTGGAAAAAGTTTTTCACCTTCGTTCCAAACCGGCGTCTTGTTTGAAAGTTCGATTAAATTTTCCATATTCTTGTTTTGCCATCGAGACAAAATCGTTTCACGATCCTGAAAAAGTGATTTACAAAAACATCACACAAAGAGGATTTGTTGGGGAAATTTTTACATAACAGTGCAATGAGTCGGTTTTGTGTTATGAACGCTGGTATAAATACCCCGATTTTAAGTTTATATCCAATTACCACGTTTTGACGACTGGGTGTGTAGAGAAAAGCCTATTAGTTGTACGGTTTATGACTGGCCGTTTTTATACCAAGGATTTGTTTGTAAACGGGTTGAAAGAGTTTTCTTGACGCCATATACTTGCGTGATGAGTTGTGGACTTATAACCAAGCATGCATACACTTACGGGAGGTGGAACTGTATGTGAATGATAAGAAATACTCACGTGGTTTGGTTTGAACCGGACTCTTTCATGAGACATATCCATGCCAGGAATAATCACAGTCATTTTGCGTGGACCCTGTAAATACCACAACATTTCAAACCTGCACTCATAAAACGTGAAATCATATTCGCCCTTGACCGACCTTGAAACCGAGAACATTAGTCTCGTAGCAGATCGACGCCAATTCCTCGCGCAAATTGCTCCGGTCGGTGGCGATTCCGGGGTTTCCCCACTTTATGCCTTGGTCGTAAACCGTGAATTTCGTTCCCATGATGTTCGAACGAAGTTTACCTGGACAAAAATAGTACGTCACAAACGTGCTTTATGACCAAACAAACGGTTCATTTAGGCGGTTGATTACATCATGTGACTTCACGTCGTCTTGTGACGCGACAATAAAGTGTTTATTTTAGGAGCGACATCGTTTACTATCGCTATTTCGAGTTTTATTTGCTTTGGAAACCCTGAATGTGACGTCAGAAACACGTGACAGCAGATAGCGTCCGAACAGACGCCATTGTGACATCAATAATTGAAAAGGTTTTGTGTGTGGGAAGCGGGAAAATTTCATTACGAGAATTGGATGAAATTCGAGAAATCATAAATTAGTGATGGTTGGCGGATGAGGGGAAGGCAAAGTGACGAGGACGAGCATGAATATTTAAGAGATGGCAATTTCAGGTTTGTGAAACAGGAATATTATGTACGCGGTTGGTGTAAAAGCATGAGACAATATAATAATGGCTACTGCGCGAATTCGAGTAAGCCTTTGTGACATCACAATAAAATTGAACCTGATTACGCTGTGTCATTGTCATCTGTTTGTTGCCATGGTGAAAATAACAATGGAACAGTCAAACAAGAGCAGAATCACGCGCAGCTATTGTTTCGTCACAATTCCAAGGAAAGTAATATCGCGTACACGTAAACCACCGCAGGAAGAGGTTATAAATTCGCCCACTAACTTTCCCGTGTAGCCCCGATCACTTTACGATGCTTGCTCAACATATTACGTAACTTGAGACGACTTTCGTTTCTGGATGACAAACAAATCGCGTCACAAACATGGCTGCCCTGTTCTTAACTTCGGACGAGTTATTTACTGGGACAAACGTTCGAAACGTCTTGTTACAGTCTGCGTGATACAAGTGTAGAAAACTGAACTGCAAAATTCCGCCTAAATTATAGATCTCGCAAAACACAAAGAGGTCACGCAGGGACAATGTATGAAACAGCCAATTAACTGACACCCCTGGTATTAAACCCAGCCCAGCAAGTACAACATTCTCACCTATAAACGATTCCCCGCCTCTGGACAGGTCGGTTGCGTCAACAGAAATGAGATAGTTGGACGTTTTGCTTCGTTTCCGTTTCCTGCCAGCTAAAATAAAGGTCTGCAGAAAAAGTAGGTGAAAGTTCAATCTGAATTGTAAAGCCCTGAGAAAATCAGTTTTTAAGTTTCAGAATGTGCTGATTCACATTTGTGTGCCCGAGTGTGGGTTGGATGGAAATTTTAACCACTAACTCTGCCAACGCCCTTAAATTATAATATTTACGACCGCACACTATACCATTATTGCTTGTTCACATTGACAGTTTATCGGACATGTTACTTTGCTATGACTGGGAATTATCTAAGTTTTCACTGTGCTAACGGGTTCTGTTTATATTAACATCAGTTGGTGTATTACCTTCTTCCCGTCGTCCCGCTCGTAGTGAAGATAATATGTTGGATAAGCGTGACGATCCAATCCCTTCTTGTCACGTGATATCTTGCACTTTATAGTGTAACCCTGGATTTGAAAAACAACAACACGTAGGGTTAGGGTTAAACGTCTCACCATAGAAACATGCGAATCCAAAAATTAACGGAGAAAGTATATGTGGGATGCTTTAAATTTACATTCACCCAAAACATATTACTCAGCGATGCAAAAACATAAGAAAAGCAGTGCTTAAGTGTTAGGCGTTTCACAAAAGAAAAATACAAATAAAACAATTACGGAAAACAAGATAGAGATGTGCGAGGGTAATTCACATCCACTTCAAAACATTACCCTGCGCTGCAACAATATACGAAATGTAGTGATTGAGTGGATATGGCTTACCTGTGGAGCGGGCTGTAAACAAAATGACTCCAGATCATCAAGATCCATTCCTGGAACTTGACTCCGCCCTCCGCTGCTCATTGGTCGATCCTCGGTCACCTGACCAAGATTTGATTGGTTAAAATTTAAGCACTTAAACTCACACAAGGGTTAAGTGGTTAAATACTGAATTGAAAGCTAAATATCGAAGTACAAACATCAGCGACCAACTTGGTGTCAAACTGTCGACAATAATTAACACACAGTAACGGTTGTCAAGTAACACAATCAGCACCTAGCAACAAACAAATCAATGTTAGTTTTAAGCAAACTGTGTTACAGCTGATGGGGTCGAACAGCAAATGGCAAAGTCAACAATTATTCCAACCTTTGGTACCCGGTTAAACACACTGTCACTGACTATACAGGCTCAAATGCAACTGCTCTGCCTCTCGAAATCTCATATGAGCTCGGCACGGGATGAGATTTTATTTCCTGCCCGTTCGATCAAACCTAATTAAGTTACCTTCCTATGCTGTCGCGATTCTTCTTGCACGAGGCGATTTTTGCCTTTTTCCGTCGCGAGCTGGGAACAATTAATCGATTCTAAACCGTATTGTTTCAAAACAACATCAATGGCAAGTAGAAGTTGTGAGATTGTTACGTCACATTGGAGGATCGATTGAACGACGGAAGTTGCTGCTCGATAACTTGGATTCACCAGTGGGTGGCGCTCACACGCACTTTTGTTCGTGCTCAACTGGCATTGTAAAACCAAACCACTCAGATAAGCGCAAATGTCTGAAATATTCTGCCAATCTCGCAATTCCTCCTCACTATTCGGTTCATAGGCTGCGGGAGAGTCTGTGGTAAACTTCTGTTCTAGTAGGATCCGGTTCTGCATGTGTAGGACAACTTGTGAACACTTGTTGCTTGCGAGTGCCCGAGCCTGAGTCTTTGTGAGAAGTTGCTGGAGGTTTTTAATCGCATCCAGCACTGGGTCGGCTTGGTGACTTAAATCTCGGCATTCACTTTCAACTACATACTGACCGCTAGGTGGGGATCTCGCCGCAACTTTGCAAGGCTCCTGACTCACTCTGGGACCGGGATCGAATCTGATTTGAAGAGTTAAAATTTATAAGTTTGTTCAAAATTCAAGCACAACATTTGATGACCGCTTAAATCGATGGGAAAGCCGTGGTAACGTGGAAAAGTTTACTAAAACCCAAAGCTCACAAAAACAAGCTCTTAATTTGGTTTCACTAACGTGTTTCATACGTTTTATGTGTATGTCACAGATGTATCAGTTACGTCACAGTTGTATCAGTGACGTAACAGTGCTTATACAACGACAAGCAGATCAGGTTTTAATCCAACATATGTCGGCGTTCATGCCCCATTGGACAAATGTGACGTAACAATCGATAGTTAGCGAAAGCTGATTATCAAAACGCGACAACGCGAATATGCAGGCTTTATTAAACGGTTTTTAACACAGCTGAACATACTAGGAGCTCGTGTGTTTCGTGTTATACTGTGGCATGCAGTGGCTCTATATGCGCAAGACATGTAATGTACACAAAATCGATTTAACAAACAGCTCGCTTTGTCATCAGTTCCCTTTAAAATACGACTGTGACGTAACAGGCCGCATTGTGTTTAAAGAACACATTGATTGTTGGCCTTTGTATATCAAACGCATTGTGTCTCGCTAAGATTTGTGTTCAATGTCACTTGCTGACCTTGGGTAGGATTGTTTAACTAATTGTAAAAAAACACATATTAAGCTGTTTCCGCTTTTACACGTTTGCCGAACACCCACGTTTGAAGATTACACTGGAGCAAGGTGAGTCTGTCGGCAAAACGACCCAAGTTAAACAACAAAAACAAACATTAAAGCAAAACTATTCTTTTTGTGGCTTAAAAAACAAACAACCTCAAAACTGTAGGCCGAGGACCGTAACAAAATTGAACAATTTTAGAAAGGAACGCGCACGTGTTTGTGACATCACTGTTGTCGCATTGTTGCATAACAATAGGGACAAGGTTTGGCCGAATACGTAACAATGGGCGTGGATAACACATAATCGTTTCTTGAGTTACCAAGTTTTCTACAAACAGTGGGAAGTATGGAAGTTTTCATCTAGAATATTTGCTACAACAGTAATCATGAAGCCAACTATACCTACAAGCTGTAACTGGTTTCTAAGCTCTTCACATTACAGCATGCCATTACATTTTCTGCAGGCAAAATATTTTTTAAAGGTTTTTACCCATCCAGGTTTTCAATGGTTGTAGTTTCATCACACAAACTCTGTCCTTCCTCGTCTGACAATTGGTAACTTGCACAAGTCCAATTTTCCCTCAAAACAGTTCTACTCCCTGTTTTATCTGACTTGGTAAAACTTTTCGAACACGTGTTTATCTTATCATCAGGAATTTCGTCATCATCTAAATCTAAAAGCTCCATGTCTGCCAGCTTTTCTGGGGCAGCTATCGTTTCCTCCTTAATATAAAACACAAAAACTTCTTTCTGGCCACTTTAAGTGGTACTTAGAGTTTAAATAATGGAAGCTTTATCTCACTTTCTCTCAAAACTAATTGACATATTTACTCTATTTCTGCCCTCAACCATATAAAACTGACATCAAATTATTTATCCAATATCACCCATAAATACATACAGTTTTGACAACCAAAGGTTTGTCAAGTTTTCAAAAAGAATTCAATGACAAATTTCAGTAAATCTGATTAGTTTTTTGCACAGAATCAAAACTACTAACCACACAATCACAAAAATATGCCAATCCTGTGATTCGGAAACTTTACCCAGCACTCCAAGCAATTGTAATTCAAAAATTTCACAGGCAACTCCACAACTATTTTAAGTTTGATTGTCAAACTGCAAGTCAATGCATAAAACCCTCCACTAGAGGCACTGCTGGTCTTACACTTCGATTAAGAGTTGGGTCTGGTGGTAGCGGAGTGGACGGACTACCGGGCAGTTGCTCGAAAACTTGGGAAATTGGTGAAAAAACATCAGCAGTGATAAAGACATCATCTGCCCCCGACTCAGTTGATAATAACTTTGATCGATCGTTCGAAACCGTTGTAGGAACAGGGGACATAATTTTACCACTAGCTCTTGTCGTTTCAAAAAGGTTTCCACCGTTTAATGAAGCTGGTGGCAGGGCAGAATTCCAACCAACTTTTTTGCCCTTTATCAAATCATTAGCTTAAAAATGCTGTCACACATTTTAAAGTATAACAAACTATGAAAGTTTTGTATAACATATCAACTTTCTGTCATTACACAAAATATATTACAAAAAACTTTTTATAATTAGGAACAGATATGGCACTGAGTAAACGTTTACGCTCAGGAGCAAAAGTCTAAGAGCCCTTAACAAGTGGAACGGTGAAATGTCAAGAGGCCGTGGCACTCGTGTTTACCAAAAATGTTCAAATACAAGTCTGTGATTTACATAAACGCTGGGGCTGATAATACAAATTGGAAATATAGATCCTAATTAGTCTGAGATTACTAAAGCCAACCTACATGTTATAAAGTTGTTGGGTGATCAGTGTTTGTAAAATTAAGTTTAAATTAAATAAGTGAAAGTTCCTGTTTAAGACAATAAAAAACGTTTATAGTGCCTTTTTGAATAAGAACAGACAATGAGGCAAGAGTATAGTTTAAGTGCCTCTGTACCATATGTGAGCCCAACAGTATGGAAACAACCTGTTTATGGCCTAACATTCATGCGCATAATTACATTGTTACAAGGTAAATCTATTATTCATACGGGTCATACAATAGAGAGCCACAACAATTACAACATGAAATATTTACTTACATCGAAGTTCTTTGTTGCAGATGGTGGCCTTCTGTTGGCTGTGTTTGGTCGGGCAGTGGACGGTCGCGGGCCAACAGGCATCATTCCACCTTCTATGTCTTCCTCTTCAGAATCCCGGTCATAATCAATACTTTGTTGGATTCCTAAGAAAGAAAAATTGTTTAAAGCTTAAATTCTACAGCAACAAATGCATGTAAAACTGAACTCACAAAAGTTGTAACACCTAGGAACACTATACACAGACTTGAAAAGTAGTTTAATCATAAACATTACTGCCAAAGTACTGATATGCTTTATATACAATGTTCTACAGCTTAATTGACAACCTGCACTGATGATGACAGCAGAGATTGTGAAAACGTCTGCACGATGTATTCTATATACACCTGTACATTGGCAGTAATGTTCATGATTATATTGTAACAACTAATATCACTGTTTTCTACTAAACCTTTTGACACAATATGTTTTCAAATACTGCAATGATATCACTTTGACAACAGTTGCACAAACAAAAATATCTACTTGTCAACAAATACAAACACATGTTTGGCTAATTCTACACAATAATGGTGGAATTCAAGATCATAAATTTATCGGTCACTGAAATGTCAATGGTTCTGCTTTTATTATTTCTATTATCGTTACAATGTTGTAGCAGGTTTGATTGAAACCTAACATATTTGTGAAGGGTGCGTCGCAACCCAAGCAGAAAATTGAGTTGCATGTGCTGCTGTGCGTTGAAGCAAAACAACTAGAAAGTGTTGAGTCATGAAAACTATTCTTCTGTATTTCATGGACAGCTTAAAGCAGATATTGCAACCAACTTCATGCAGTCAACCCCCAGCAAACTGCGTCACTACAATTCGGCACAAAAATATTGAAAAAACAGTTTCTACAACTATGTGCACAGGTACCATGATCTGTTTACCAAGACAAACAAACAAACATACAATATTTATAGTGGTAGTAACCATATACATTTGGAAAACCTAGAGAGCATTTTTTCAATGCCAATAAAAAACGTTGATTTGCAAAAAACATCTTTGCTTATTGACCATTCAACAGACAGAAAATCTTTCTCCAAATAAAACACAAGTTAATGAGGTAAATGGGCATTTTCCATTAAGTCAGACACGTACACTCAAACTGAAACACTATACAAGTGAATGAACAATTCACATGTTTATTGTTCCAGATAAACAACAGATTATGTTGGGAATGTTTTCCAACAGGAACTGACAAAGTGCAATGAATATATATTCCATATTTGGGCACTGAGCTTTTGTGGGTTCAAACTTTAAAGTTTTCAGATCTAAATAAGAAAAAAATCAGACTGATTTTGAAGACTAAATTATTGCCCAGGACCTTCACAACCAACAGCCACCCAACAACTAATGTAAACATCAAAAACTTCCATCAAAATGTTGATGAACATTCTACCACAATAAACTGATGCTGGACATGAATGGAAACTAAACATAAATTCTATGTTCCGTCAATCACATGTTTTTACCAATAACTTCTACAGGAGTTTCCCAACATTTTGGTGTAACTGGTGATTCTTCCTTTTTACCGTGAATACTGAACAATGACAACTTTTTCTTCAAAGTTTTGTGTTTTCCTGAAGCCTTATCTGATTTGCCAGCAACAAATAGAACAGACAAAGAAAAAAAGTCTGTTACATAGCCCAGTGGTTTAGGGAAGCAATACAGGAAGTCGTTGACATTTTATTAAGAAAAATGTTTGTTCTAAATGTTACTGAAAACTGTATTTGCCACACAAACAAATTGTATTTTTAGTGCAGACAACAGCCATTATGAGAATCTTTACATGCACAATTAAATTTTGTGTGTATAAAAGATATATATGTGAGATATTATGATATAAATATGTATGTTTTGGTAAATGACTTAAATAGGCATGTATAAATACAACTATGTTATTAAAGGCTGAAAATGTCACGTAACCGATGTAACACCTCTATTCGACAAGTTTTACCTTGCTCAGCCATTCTTCTTTCCGTGTCAGACCTTTTTGGTGGCATAGAATCAACCCCATCATCAGAACTGGAGTATTCCTGCATCACTGGAGGTTTATCCGGTACAGAGCTGATTGGGTTGTTGCTGGGGGCAACTTTTATCGTTGTTACTGATTGGTCATCATTCTCCAGAGCTGGATTGATGTAAGTGGCTTAACAAATAAACATGGCTGTTAGTATAACATTGGTAGTATAACAATAACAACGAACACATTTGCACTGACTAATCAAACTCAATATTACATGATTTCAAAATAAGTCAAATTACTGGGAACACTCATAATGTGCCATAAACATTCATGTTTCTGACGCCAGGTTTAAACTAACCATGATTGTATTTGTTGTTACTGTTGTGACTGCCTCCAACCAGCGGCAGTGATTCTTCTCTTCTAGAGGCAGTAGATGGTCTCGATTTGCCAGCGGAACCACCTCTTGGTGGATCTGTCGCCACCATTATTGCTGGCTCCTGCTTTTTGCGTCTTTGTCGCTGCTCTTCTCTGTGTTTCTAGTCAACATAACAACTTTTAAAGTTTGACACATTTACTTTTTCTTGTAAAATTGTAATGTATTACTTGGCAAAGTGGAATTGGGTTTATTGCGCTTAGTAAAACAAAACATAGCAGCATGATTTAACCAGAACAAATGGTTAACAAACAAATTTTCAAAACAATATACTTACTTGTCTTTCAATTTTTTGTTCTCTAATGCTTCGAATGCTGACGGCAGACTTGGAGATTTCTTCATCATCAGGAACACTTAAATAAAAACAAAAACATATCAGAATTAAAATCAGAGCAGGTTAAACTCTACGAAGTCAGGTGGTATACCTCCCAGGAGCGGTATGATTGTTCCACTTGTCTGTTGTGGTTTTTCTTTTAAAATTTAAAGAAATATATGAATACCTTTACCAGATAACATTACACATTTTTCATACCTTTCCAATCCTGTATACATTTCGATAGTTTTTTGACAAGTACCACTTCCGAAAATTGTCCTCTGTCGTCAATCAAAATTTGTATTCCCTAATACTGTATTTTATACCAAATCCTATACACAAAACTATTCAAACAAGCAAAATCAAATCTAATGTCCCTTTCTAGTGACTACATTAGACTTCCGCTAGTTTAATACGCAACATGTAATTGTATTGAGACGTAAACCTGATCATCTGCCAAGCACCTTCACCGATTTTAGTGAAGCCGACTAACAAAAAAATAAAAATATGCGACCAGCTGATGCGTTTCGCTTCTGGAGGTTAAAGGTCACGAGAAACGAACTTGATTGGTTCGAAGTCTGCCCAATTTGACGTCATGCGTGTCGGTGTTTGGTGGTTGCCATAACGATCCGTGAAGATTGGCACAGTTTATGCTAAAGTTTATCTTTTTATCGGGGTGACCTGGTCTTTTTGAGTGGGATAAGTGAAAAATACATTTTTGAGCGCAATTTAACCATAATATTAGTTGAAGTTTAAAAAATGTTTCATAAAATTAGGCATACAAAAGTTGATGCCCGGATACTGTAGCATAAACTGTGTCAATCTTCACGGATGCCCAGATACTGTATAATTATAATTAGTATAATTAGAACTTGCTCAATATAACGCTACAAAAACTTATTTGATGCATACATTTGCACGAACCATTGTCGACTGGTCTAAATAGAAATCATAAAACCGAAAATGGCCCTTTTTCCATCAAGAAAACTTGTCTTCTCAATGTATGACCCAAGAAGCCGAAGACCAACACACAAGTGATTTTATTTGTTTATTGTGCTTTACACAAACGCACTCGATAAGCAGTTTTAGATACAAACACTTTACTTAAGTCTACCATGCAAATTTGTAATGTATATGTGCTATTTGAATATCCTTCACGTGCGGTTACTGGCTGGCATACTTCTTAAACTTCTTGGGAAGCAAACCAGTTCAGCACATCAACGACAATTATATTTTGGTCTCACTTTCAACCTTGCTGCAAGTGCTGTACAACTTGATGTACGATTTCCATGCAGATTTTTACAATATATATTTTTTGTGCAGTTGGTGAATTCCAAGAATATTTTGCAAGTTTACATGTCTGAAAAAAAAATGAAACCAATTTAAAACAAACATGTAGAGATATATGTGTTATATTTCCACACATTTTTTAAAACGGTTTGGAGACGACCAACTCTATAGTGACGAACCCACTTTTAAACAAAAGATTACACTTAACACTCTACAGCAGCGGTTCCCAAACTGGGGTCCGCGGTCCTTTAGGGGTCCTTGAGGCAATTTTGGGGGGACCGCGAAGCGGTTGAAGTAATTCTATAATCTTATTTGGCGTCATTTGTGCCACTAAATAAGTTTAAATCAAAGTAGAATTGAGAATCGACTGTCTCCATTGCTAAACAATTGCCTTTATGGAATGACAACTATCAAAAAATGCAATTGTTCGCGCACAATCGTAATGTTTTTGTCCTGTTTGTGATGTCACATGCTGTCTTTGGATGATTGTTATGCGCAATTTTGCATAACTAGCTAAAATACTGCAATCAACTTTCGTTTGTGTGAAATACACATTAAGACTTAAGGACCGCGAGCCCTCGAAATAATGGCGAAGGGACCGTTTTGAAAAAAATATGAAAAAGTTTGGGAACCACTGCTCTACAGCAAATTTTGGCCATTATAAATCCTGACCACTACTCTAATGGCACGGATTAGTTCCTCACCTTCACGCATTTTCTTCCCGTAGTTGGCATACGAGGTTCCGTCCCTAGCTTTTGCCCGAAGCTTGTTGAGCGCACTTTCAGCCACATCAGCTCTCTCCTCAGCATCGTCAAGTTCATGTTGGAGTTTACGGTATTTCGCCAAGTTCAAGTTAGCCTGCTCCTCCTGTCAATCAACGTACGAAGCAATGTTCAATCGAAATCCAGAATGTTGTAAATGTCAACTCGCGTTGCCAAAAAGTGCCAAAACTTGTTCTACGACCTACGCGATGCCAAGGCGTTTATCAATATTTACATATGTCGCAAACATGTTCGTTAGCAAATGTTAACAAACGTTTTTCAACCAAAACCGAGCATTTTTGTATAACTTACACCAGTTGGACGAAAATGTAACTAAATATGTAACCTGGTTGGAGAAACGTTTATTAAGTATTTAAAAATGGCAAAGTTAGCCAAGAATTACAAACTCTAGCAGACAATTTAAAATGGCATTATCAGTTCTTGAAAATCGATGTAGGGGGGATTGTTTAATTACTGGAACTAAGCCATGCAGGCAACAGCGAAAATTTGCCACAAAACTGCAAAATATGCAACAAAATACGACAAAACTTGGCTACACGCCATTAACGGGTACTATTGGCCTTTACTGACCGTCTCCTCGCATTGTCGCTTGTAGGTCTTCACTTTGATCTGGAGTTTGTCAAGAAGATCCTGCATCCTCGTCAGGTTCTTCTTATCCTCTTCCGCCTGGTAACTAACTTCTTTGATTCTTCGTTCGGACTTTCTTAACTGCTTCGTTATATCCACTGAACGGCGCTGTTCCCCGTCAAGTTCGTTTTCAAGTTCACGCACCTTAAGACATCCAGTGAAAACAAATTAACCGCGGTCTAAACAACAACGTTATGTGAAGTATATGAATGAAAACAAGTGTGGTTGTTAGCTATAAACTTTTTTAAACATGTCAAAATACCTTTATTTTTCGAACTACGTTGGTACATTGTCAACTGGTTACTATGACAATTATATTTTGGAACAAAGAAATTAAGTAACAAGTATATCATGTTAAACTATTCCAGTATTGCTATGTTGGCATTTACTCAGTGTTTAGCGGTCTATTTACTGTTATCAAACCCACTGTAACCATAACTTATATATTTTTAGTTTTCGAGATAACAACGTTGTGCGCTCACTACCTATTGGTGAGTCACTGACAGTTTTATAACAAAGAAAAGTCACCAAGTTATACATGTTATTTCGTAACTTCTACAACTTGCTCGTAATACGAATTGTGTGTTTGTTTAAACTTTCAACCACCCACTCTGGTCTCCAGCTTCTGAAGTTGCTTTCTTCCTCCTTTCAGTGCGACTTGCTCCGCTTCATCCAACCTCATCTGAAGATCCTTCACAGTCTGCTCCATGTTCTTCTTCATCCGCTCTAGGTGGGAGGACTGATCTTGTTCCTTCTTCAATTCTTCCGCCATCATCGCTGCCTAAACAATAAGTGAGAACCACGGCTTATAAGGATTATTAAAGTTTGGGAATTGAATCTGCGAAAACACTGGCACTTATATGTAAGCTATTTCTGCCAGGTATAATATCAAGTTATAAAGCTCTTCTGGCAAAAAAAAACTACAATTGGCAGAAGAGACTCTATAAACTTGAAGTATATGAACCAGATAATGGCAACAGTCAATGTCGAAACGTTACAAAGTTTAAAGCAAAATTTGAGGCTCAATAACGTTTTGCCGAGAGATTTACATTAATAGTTAACCGAACTTATAGTTTAAAAGCGCGAGTTTAACCATGCAACCAAGAATGGAGTAAAATCCAAAGTGAGAACGAGCCCAAAAACACTTGACGTTGAAACAAATCAAAATTTGTGAAAAGGCAGTCCTAAAGTTAACACTGTTTGTAAAACTATTAAAGAACTTTTGAAATCCAAATCAACCAATCAGCAACTCACATCGAGAATCGCCTTCTTCGCTTTCTCCTCCGCATTTCTCTGCTCCTGGATCGACTCCTCAATGTCTCCTTGCATATTCTGCAACTCTCCCTCCAACTTCCTCTTCTGGTTGATGAGAGCCGTGTTCTGTGTGTGGAGGAGGTTCGACCTCTCACTAACCTCCATCAGCTCGCTCTCCGCCATCTTCCTCCCGCGCTCCGCTTGCTCCAGGGAAGTCCTCATCTCCTCCAACTCAGCCTGCGATCATTTAAAGCGAGTAGTTTCGACTGTTGTTCAAATACATTGCGACAAAATTGAACTAAAACTAAGTTGGAAATGCTGAGATATTTTTAAGCAGGAAAGAATGGAGGGAACAATTAGTGGATGAAGGTTGAACTCGCTTTTACTTTGCGGTTATCGGAGAGGAGAAGTGGCAGATAACGTAAGAAAATGGTTAGTTTGACACATTAGGAACTGGTACCTCATTCTGGTAGGATTGGTTGTCTTTTTTCCTCAAATAACCTGTTGTGCATTTCAGTGGCGCGAAATATAGTTTAGTTTCCCGACTTTTTTTTACGAAAAATGTTTTTTGCGAAGCCGTTCGACAACAATTAGGAAGATGGCGTTTGGAGAATGGGTTTTATTTCAGGGTGCTTTTATTTTTAGGCGTAGAAAGATAAGAAAAAGGATATTCAGTAAACTTTTACCATCAGGAGATTTGCCCGTCGTTCCACCATCGACATTTGCTCTTCCAAATCCTCATTGTGACGTGTTGCTTCGTCATACTGGATTTGCAAATCCTTAAAAAATCGACAAATCATTTGACGAGTAAACAATATGCGATTGTGCCAAGATAAATTAGATTATAAAATATGAAAATCAGGTTTAACTAAAACTTGACATCACCGCCTGGCTCTAAATATTTTGCAACAATTTTTATGCTTGGGTGCACAATTTCCGGTTTTACACAAGTTGCAGTCGAAACGTCATGTTGTATACAAATATATTGGCTTGCTTGTCTCTTATCAGAATTTTTATGCTGTTGTGGCTTTTTTGCTTTATTGTAGTTTTTTATCTTATAACTTTAATTACAAGACATAATTACAAGGCGACATTGGGCGATAAACTTGACTTCCGATGTTGGTTAGAGTGACCTTGAACTCACTGACCTTGTTGGCAGCATGGCCGTCCTTGAGTTGTCTGACAGCGTCTTGTGCTTGTCGGTTTGCGTGGTTCAGTTGCATTTCAAGGTCATTCAGGTCACTCTCCATCTTCTTCTTAATCCGGACCGCCTCAGATCGAGCTTTTCCTTCCGCGTCGAGCGTTGCTTGCATCGATTCGATTGACCTCTGTCCAGCGCGTCTGTGACGTAACTATGTTACCATGTGTTTAAAGTTTATAGAGCTCTTCTGGCAATTGTATTTTTATTCCGACGTTTCGACATCCTATACAGGTCGCCTTCATCAGGGTAAATAACACTGAATGCGACTAGTGCAGTGCACAATAAACAAAGGAAAAAGAATGAAACGCAAGAACGTCACAACGCAACGAAAACCACTGTTTGATTTTCGCTAAACCAGCATTGAATAATTCAGTTCAAAATTTAAGTAGCAAGATATTTTTTACAATCAGCAAAGAATCTAAATTTAATCATCCAATTTTCATGGAACAGTCAAGTTCTGTTTATGACGTCACAATACCTTGTGTTGTCAATCTCCTCATCTTTCTCATGAACCCGTCGTTCGAAATCTTGCTTCACTTGAGCGAGTTCGACTTGGAGCCGGAGCACTTTACTCTCCTCGTTCTCCACCGCTCCTTCCGCCTCCTCCAGTGCTCCCTGCAACAAAGTGGAGGAGTGTTGCTAGTAGCAACGTTACCAGGGACGATATGAAGCCTAAACTGAAGATATAACTCCCGGGTTCGAATCTCAGCGCATGCAGGCTACACTTTTCGGTAGAGCTATTAACATAGAAACTCACAGAAACTCACTATACTTTTCCATGCGGAAATACTTGGAAACCAGCTTTATTCGACATAACGCCTCTAACAGCCCAGGTTTTGTGTTGTGCTTTATACTTGGGTGTCTGAAGCTTTAAAGTGAATTTCAGTCCGTTAGAAACCCGTGACAAAAGCAGCCAATCACCTGCAGTTCTGTTCTCTCGTGTTCTAGAGCTCGTTTCGCTTTTTCAAGTTCATGAATGCTTTTCCCGCCCTCGCCAAGCTGGTCTGAGATGTCAGAAATCTCCTCTGGAAATGTTTAACGCATTATAGTTTGCTGAGAAGGACCAACATTGTAATTACCCAAATAACTTTTTTGTATATTATTTGTGCGTAATAAATTTTACATTTGTGGCAAAGTTTGATTCCATCACTCAGGCTTTTTCATTTTCTGTTTATGGTATGTTGACTTACTTGTAGATGTATGACTATTTCTGTATGTTACACGATAATGTATATTAATCATTGATGTATGTATTCTATTCGACTAAGGTTGAAATAAATTTTGCGCAAACCAAGTAAGTTCAACCTGTTGCTATGGTTACCCTGCAAGTTTTTGTTTTCCCTTTTGATCGTCTCTAGCGCCTCAAGTGCCTCCTCGTAGGCGTTCTTCATCTTGAAGAGTTCGGTTGAAAGGCTTCTGGATTCCTTCTGCGATTGTTCGAAGTCAACTCTCAGTTCTTCCTGTTTCTCTTTGTGATCGGACAAAACCTGCAGAAAAAAGTCAGAAATAAATTTTACGCATTATATGAACCATTTCATAGGATTATTTTCCAGAATCTTATCCTCTTAAAGGACATGACCCTGAAATTGTTAATTGTTGTCTAAACTTTGTAAAAAGAATATAGACGTTAATGCTTTAATGGGCCAACGGTAACTGCCTGTTTAAATTAGATTTAAGGTTCAAAAAGTTACAACTAAATTCCCAGCAATGATTTATATACCATATTTTATCCCGTGGGTTTGTAGGAACCGAAGATGCCAGTTAGGCGAAATACATTCCATGTAAATTCGTTGACTGACTCTGTTACTTAGAAAATATTTTCCATATAAGTTATTTTATTGTCATAATCGTTAATGACCATGTTGTCTGGTGAAGAGTCTGATATTGTTCGGTACACTTTCAGTTGTTTATACCCATGTTCGAATTGAACAAAACCTACTTTATCGAAGTTCCTCTGTTTCTTATCGAGCGCTGCAGCTGCTGCGTTTGATTTCTCCAAATCCACCACAACGTCCTCTAGCTCCCCCTGGAGGCGGATCTTCGTCTTCTCGAGACTGGATGCTTTTGCTTGAGCAGCTTCCACCGCCTCTTCCGCTTCCTGGAGCCGGGATGCGAGTTTCTTCCTGGAAGAGAGATTGAAATATGGAAGCTCGGTTTAAATTGAATGTAAACAAAAAAATTAAGTTCTTGAAATCCTACTCTTGATTGGAAATCTAAAATCGAAAAAAAAATTACAGTGGTAAGTTAATAGTTATAACGTTTCTGATATTTTTGCAATGATTATAACGACAATGATTTCTGAATAGTTTGCAAAAGAGTGAATTTGTTGTGTGTATAAGAGGTTTGTTTTTAACAAAACTATGTAAATTTACAGAAGAAAGTCACTGAGTACCGAAATTTTAAGCGAACTTGAGTGTGTGCGAAAAGTAATAAATGCAACGAATATCAATTGGTTCCTAGTTGTTCACATTCGCAATATTTTTTGCTTGATTGATTGGGCCAGCACAGAACAGCGAAGTTACCACTTCAGGACTAAATGCGCTGTATTTGCTCGAATCTTGGGTCTGTATCTGCTTCTACTCTAAGGTTTGGCGGTGTTATTTCCAAAACTTCCCATGTACAAAGGATGTCGCTTCTAACATCCACAATAACCAGATATTTACAATAAAAAATATATGAAATTTAGTGGAAACAGATTCCTACTTTGCGTCTTCCAGTTCCTCAGTCCTCTGGATCGCATCTGTCTCGTATTTGTTCCTCCACTGAGCAACTTCAGCGTTTGCCTTCGACAGAGCTCGTTGAAGTTCGGCCTTTGCTTCTTGTTCTTCTTCGTATTGTTCCCTCAACAAGTCGTTGTCATGACGAGCGCTCTGCACCGCGTGAGCGAGCGCGTTCTTGGCCTGAAGCAGGAACATACTGAGAGTTATAACTTACTCCCATATTTTATCGGTATCAGAAGTTTTTACTCCATTTAGTGTCATTGCTGTGTACAATTTTAATTCGAACACAAGCATGTCACTTTTCCGTTTAATGTAGGCCAGCATTTAGGCAAATAAAAGTGTTTGTGCAAGAATATATTCGAGCGCCACACAGCGTGGTTAACCAAATAACAACAAGATCACATAATTGACTAAACCACAAGTAATCAAGTCAAGTTAAAATGTTCTTTATAAAGGTAAGCGTTGCCGTTTTTTGGATAACAACACCGCACATTCACTTGGAAACATTTGGCATAAGGTTGCTAATAATGTTCGGTCAATTCCCAAACATGCAAACAAATTTCGAAATATCAACTTTCCAACCTTCATCTCTTCTTCAACTTGTCGTTTCAGCTCCTCAAGTTGTTGCTGCAGAGAGTTTCGAGTTCTGGTGTATTGATTCATCAGTGACTCTTTTTCCTCTAAGAATCGGCTCAGCTCACCCTAAAGTAAAATATGTTTGAAAGTAAAAAAAATTCATCTAAACAAACAAAAGTATATTTTTTTAAATACTTTAGTCAGAAAGATGTTTGTGCCACTCCGTTGTTTATAGTTTGTCCTGTGTACATTAAACGCATTTACAAAATAATGAATTAAAGACAAGTTGTGTTCAGAAGTTTTCTTTAAAATTTGAACGAAATAAAGAAAACTTTTTTTCAGAACTCTTTGTTTAATCCATAGCCCTTTTGAAGTTTCAGTTAAGGTGAACGAATGTTTCGGACATTTAAAAACATTTTTTCCCCATTGCAACCTTTTCGCTCGACAATCTCGCAAACTTCGCGTTGACTTCGTTCAGTTCTCGCTGCATTTCATCGTTCTTCGATTTCGTTTCAGAAAGTTGATCTTCCAGATTTCGACTTATCTTTTCGAAGCTCAGCTGCAAACAGGGAATCGTGAAAACATATTTTGTGGCGGGCTTGAGCACATGACAGACAAAGCACATATGCAAGTAACAAAATGTTTAGAAGATAATGTCAAATGATTAGCATGTGTTTCCACTTGTGGCGATGGCTAATTTAACATTCATGCCTTAAGTTGGTATTTTCAGCTATTGCACTGAATAATTAAAAAAAAAAAATTTTTTTTGAATGATTTTATTCTAAGATGCGACTGTAAAAATGTATTATTTTGCAACCGAAGATGTTTAAACAAGGTTTGACAAAGAATTTGCCACCAAAACATTTAATTCAAATTTCCAGGCAATAAAATTCCCCCACCTTGTGCTTGGTGACGACCTCTACGTTGCTGGCAAGGTCATCAATCTCCATCTTCATCTCACTCTTCTCCTTTTCAAGTTTCTGCTTCACGCGTTGCAGATTATCGACCTGGGAACAAAACCTGATGCTGAATCGAATCCCAACCTCCACTTCGGGATGAGTCCTGCACCCACTGATAATTCTAACTTTAGGGCCTAGTTTAGACTTTGAATCAGTGGAGGGATTCAAATTATTTGTCAGCCGGTCCTATTACAAAAGTCATGTTTTTCAGCCGGTTCTGTCACAAAAAGTCCTTTGATAGTAACCAGTAATGCTAACCGGTTCGCTGATCTCATAAAATTTTGTGAGACGGTTCTATAGAACCGGTGCGAACCGGCTGAATCCCACCACTAATTGAATTCCAACTTCTACTTCGGGCTAAATCCTCCTCCTTACCTGCTCACTGAGCTCTGCTAATGTGTCCGCGTTCTTCTTCCGCATGGTGGATATCATCGCTTCATGAGCAAGATTAGATTCTTCAAATTCACGCCGGAGTTTGCTGTATTCGATCTCACGCCTCTTGTTCAGCTCCATCTGTGAAAGAGAAGGTTGGAAGTTGGGACATCCAAACATAGAAACAAGCAAAATGTGTTTTTTTCATTTGTTTTATTTCACAATTTTAAACCACAATACTTGCAGCCTGAACCTGGCCCCCTCGCATACCACTTTAAGGTTACCCATCGTCACCGCGTGCCATCAATGCTTAGAATAAAGTATTTTAAATCAGACAACTGTTACACACTAAACCTAAAAATGTAGCACAATGAAGAGCGCAGCACACTAACGCACAATCATTTTATTGCGAGCAAAACGTCACAATATTTCGCAAATCACGTTTCTCATCTAAAAATAAAAACTGCAGAACGAAAGTTCTATCCTCTCACTTGTTGCCATAGTTACCTGAGCGGAAGTTGCTCCTCCCGACTCCTCCAACCTCTCACTCAGCTCCTCCAGCTCACGTGACAGCTCCGTCCTCTGCTTCTCCACCTTGGCTCTCGCTGATCTCTCCGCATCCAACTCTTCCTCCAACTCCTCGATGCGAGCCTGGATGACGTCACCAGCAAGTGAGAGGTTGAAAAGTAAAAAAATCACGAAAAATAAAAAGTTAAGTTCTTTTATCTCAATTTTAAAAGTCGTTTGTCATTAGTATTAAGTAAAACGCAAACTGTGGCAATAATTACGTAAACATGAAAACGCTTTAGGTTCACCAATGTTTATATTTTGATATCAAGATCGACCTTTTGTATCAAAATTAGAAATCCATTGTTAAGACTCAGAAATCAAAAGCAAAATTTTTCAGATTTAATCCAAATCATTTTTGACATTTTTTGGGTTTTAAACTGTAGAGACGGCCCTTTTTTATGGGACAACCGTACCCGGATTTCTCTCGCCCGATTTTCCAGCCTACACCCGCTGAAATGATCTCAATCAGACAAACGGGCAAATAACCAAACAAACTTTACCTGCAGCTCTTTAATCTTCCTCTGCAGTTGCGCGATGAGAGCTTGTTCGTCCTCCAGCTTCGTTGCGAGCTGATTATATTCGAACTCCTTCTTCTTGATCCGCTCCTCCAGACGCTGACGATCATTCTCCAGATCCATGATGGTTTCCTGCAGCAACCGGATGTCTCCTTCCTGCTTCCTCTTCGTCCTCTCAAGCTCCATTCTGATCTTCTTCTCGTGTTCCAGGGAAGCTTCCAGCTGAAAAATATCGTTTCAAATTTAGAAAATATTTCAACACATTATAGAATACAGATAATGAACTAAACAACAGAAAAAATATCTTTGTTTTAACAATTTTGGCAACAAATTAAGCCTTCGTCAGTGCCAGTAATAAAAATAAGACACACAGATGAATAACAGTGTAATACAAACAAGGTAAGTCTACACTCTATGACGGAAACATACATAAGGGTGTTTGTAATGCTAGGTTTAAAACGCACAGAAACTGCCTACAACACACGATAACTAGACTGCTAGATATCGTCAAAGGGCGCTCGAGCAACTACATTAAACTTCGTCCCAGTCGTTTAGTCTGAGATTATAAATAATGTCTTGTATTGCGTTTCTCAGTTTAAATACAAAGTAAGTCAGCCTAACAACAACAACTCCATTTAATCAACCCACATCATCGACTTGTTGTTCAAGTTTGCTTTTGTGTTTCGTCAAACTGTTCACTTTGTCCTCTTCAGCCTGTAGATCATCCAGTGTCTGCTGATGAGCTTCCTGCAAAGCTTTCTTCTCCTTGTGAGCTTTGTCTAAACTTTCCTCCAACGTCATCAGCTCTTCCGCCATGTTTTTCAACTGGAACCAAAAATGTTACAAAATGAGAAGCGTAAACAACTGATCAAAATAACAGACTTAGGAATGGATCAAAGCCACCAATAGCGAGGCTTAAAGTGACGATCAACTTTGAATAAACCAATTGATTCTGTTTTAACCAATGATTTTGTCGCATATTGGTTTTACTGTTTTTTCATAAACAACTGATGTTGTAATTAAACGTGGTTGATTCCATCCACCAAAAGTGATTGTTGACATGGGAGCGTGTTTTACGGAGTCGCAACCACTTTACGTTTATGCACATATAGATGTTTCTGTAGGTAAGTTTATGCCAGCAGTTAATTGCAGCTTTGCCTCAACCAGCACCATTTCCCACAGTTTACACTTTAGCGTCCAAAAATAGGCCCACCCGAGGTTTATGAACTGCAAGACAAAGCTTAACATGGGTTTCGAACACATGACTATACATCGTTATAAGTTACACAATATCGGCTCTTGCACTTACGAAAAGTTGTCAATAACCTTTGCCTGGTGAAAAGTTTTCGTATAAAAGTAAATTATCAACTTATTTAGGTGTCAACAATAAATTATATTTATCAACTCGTGGGGCTTGGATTAAGCTTGATGACGTAGTAACCTTGTTTTCTGTCGCATGTTTTTCCTTCTCTACCCTGGCCAAGGTCAGCTCAAGGTCATCGATGTCCTTCTTAAGTTCGGAGCATTCGTCTTCCAACTTCCTCTTCTTGGAAACCATGTCATTGTTAGCCTCTTCCTCGTCCTCTAGTCGCTCCTGGAGATCTGAAAAAAGTCAAAGTTATTGTATTTTGAAAATTCAATATTTAGTCAGTGGTCGGCAACTGCCGGGTTACGGCCCAGTACCGGTTCGTTACCGGGCCGTAGAATTTGTCTGGTTAAACGCTTTAAAACATTTTGCCCATGTATCCCAGGGAAGATCAACTAATTGATACGTTTTCATTTCGAAATATTTGTGGGTTTTTTTAAGGCCGGTCCGCGATTCACTTTCAAAAACGGTCCGCAGTACAAACAAGATTGCCGACTCCTGGTTTAAGTGATTGTCCGATCACTTAATTCACTTAATCGCATAGTTCACTTAATCGCATAATTCACTTAATCGGATAATTCACTTAATCGGATAATTCACTTAATCGCATAATTCACTTAATCGCATAGTTCACTTAATCGCATAGTTCACTTAATCGCATAATTCACTTAATCGCATAATTCACTTAATCGCATATTTCACTTAATCGCATATTTCACTTAATCGCATAATTCACTTAATCGCATAATTCACTTAATCGAATATTTCACTTAATCGCATAGTTCACTTAATCGCATAATTCACTTAATCGCATATTTCACTTAATCGCATATTTCACTTAATCGCATAGTTCACTTAATCGCATAGTTCACTTAATCGCATAATTCACTTAATCGCATATTTCACTTAATCGCATAGTTCACTTAATCGCATAATTCACTTAATCGCATATTTCACTTAATCGCATAATTCACTTAATCGCATAATTCACTTAATCACATACTTCACTTAATCGCATAATTCACTTAATCGCATAATTCACTTAATCACATACTTCACTTAATCGCATATTTCACTTAATCGCATATTTCACTTAATCGCATATTTCACTTAATCGCATATTTCACTTAATCGCATATTTCACTTAATCGCATATTTCACTTAATCGCATAGTTCACTTATTCGCATAGTTCACTTAATCGCATATTTCACTTAATCGGATAATTCACTTAATCGCATAGTTCACTTAATCGCATATTTCACTTAATCGAATAATTCACTTAATCGCATATTTCACTTAATCGCATAGTTCACTTAATCGCATATTTCACTTAATCGCATAATTCACTTAATCGCATATTTCACTTAATCGCATATTTCACTTAATCACATACTTCACTTAATCGCATATTTCACTTAATCGCATATTTCACTTAATCGCATATTTCACTTAATCGCATATTTCACTTAATCGCATATTTCACTTAATCGCATAATTCACTTAATCGCATATTTCACTTAATCACATACTTCACTTAATCGCATATTTCACTTAATCGCATAATTCACTTAATCACATACTTCACTTAATCGCATAGTTCACTTAATCGCATAGTTCACTTAATCGCATAATTCACTTAATCGCATATTTCACTTAATCGCATATTTCACTTAATCGCATATTTCACTTAATCGCATAGTTCACTTAATCGCATATTTCACTTAATCGAATATTTCACTTAATCGCATAATTCACTTAATCGCATAATTCACTTAATCGCATATTTCACTTAATCGCATAATTCACTTAATCGCATATTTCACTTAATCGCATATTTCACTTAATCGCATAATTCACTTAATCGCATAATTCACTTAATCGCAAACCTGTTGAGCCTGAAAAGAGTTAAACATTATTTTTGTGTTCAAATTTACCTTTTATTTTCCCTTCCAAATCAACTTTCGATCGGATGAGCTGTTCGCATCGATCTTCGGCATCTTGGAGGTTTTCTTGCTCCTGGAAATTATCGAAACAACAAGAATAAAAACTCGCGAAGTAAATGAGCGGTTTCGTCCTCATTGACGTGGTGATTCAAATAACAAAATCTGGAAGTTTTTCGATCCTAACGGATTTCATTCTTGAATAATTGCATTTTACAAAATATACGACCAAAATCTTAACGATCCAGTAATGCATTCTCATCTCAAACAGATGACAAATTAAATGTAAAATCATTTCCTCTCACCGCTGACAACTGGAGGACGAGATCATTCTTCTCCTGGATGAGAGCCACCTGTGAGTCTTCCAGCTCCTGTCTCCTCTTCTTCTCTCTATCTAGGTTTTCCACAGCGTCCGCCATCTCCTTCTCAATCGCCTCCCGCTCCTTCGCTGTTTCCGCGGATTTCAACAAAGGTTTGATCTTAAACATTAGCCTCATCCACTCCCAGTTCCTCACAGCGAGATAAGCCCGGATGTTAGCTTGGATGAGTGAACAGGCTTGTCTACGGAAACGAAGCTTGGATTTAAACTTGATATCATGTTACAAGGTTATTACAAGGTCATAAGATTGGTTAGCAACACGTTATTATGATATTTTAGTTCAGATTTTAAAAACACTGTTATATTGTAAACGTACCTAATTGATAACAGGAAGTTTACCACATATATACTTTTCTAAAAAACAACAACTTTAACCCAACCCACTTTCTTTCCAGCATCTTTTTAAACTCGATTCTCATATTCTTGCCGCGAGCTCTGGCTTGCATCCTCGTAATTATGATCGTCAACCTTTCATCCCTCATGTCTTCCAACGTTCCCAACATACCAGCTTTGAAGAAGATCTAAACAACGTGGATAGGTTACAAAAATACAGACAGTGTAAAAACCAAAACAAAATACACCATGGCAAGAAAGAGGAGTAAACACTGGGCGAGGTTCGAACCCACAAGATTCAGATGATTGTCGTAAGTAAAACTTACACCTTCTTTGCTAAATGCTGAAGCGTGCTGAGTGCTAATGCCAAACCGGCCCTTTATGTGTTCACCGGCTTCCAACAAACAAAATAACATTTGTGTGCAACCCATTTTTTTGCATCTCACTGGGTTGATGATTAGCTGATAAGTTACGAGAGACGTGGGTTCGAATCCCACCGCGGGCCTGTACTTGTACCTGACACCATGCTGCATCATTGCAGATTAGAGCGACAAAGTTTGTACCTTGGTGTTTCCGAATCTGTATTGAGCTGTGTCAAGTTCGAGAGAGGCCATTAATTTTTCCGTGGCTTTTTTGCTGTCAACGAACTGGCCATCAGGGATCGAGTTCGGATTCAAGATGCGGTATCTAAAGTTTAGAAATGTTTGCTAGAAATGTTATGTGAAAATATGCAGTGAGTACGAGAGTTTTAAATGATAAAGAAATGGTATATAGCAAACTACTACTTTTCGTTTTCATTTAAGGCAATCACAATTAACAAAACAATAAAAAAAACTTAAAAGGTGTTTCACCTTTGTTTAAACTCGGCGTATAGAATTCTGCTTGGAAAACCTTTCCTGCAAATCCTGATTCCCTCCAACACTCCATTGCACCTCAGCTGATGCAGTGTAAGTTGGCTGTCAAGGTAACCAGGCTTCTTCATCTCGTTCGGGATGATGCAGCGCACGAAGTGAGGTTGTGTTGACCTCAAGTTCGTCATCAACCGATTCAGAGATTCCTGTGTAACACAGCACAGTAAAATTTTACTGTTTAACGCCTGACAACACGTCATAGTACCCAAGTATATTTGCTGTAACTGTAAGTCAGTGGTACTCAGCCTTTATATTATTATCGATACGCCTCAGAATAACAAGACGAGCTTTGTTTACCCTCTTGTTAACAGACGAAAATTACCAACTATGACGTCACTGATTTAAATAATAATAATATAATTACATCCTGAAGTATAATGTCAAATTACTCATTTGCGGGGAACCACTGCAGTAAATATTATTTATCATTTCAAGGTTATTTCAATGTCAAGTAAGCGAATAACTACGACTGCATAAACTCTTTACTAAGAAATATCAGGTTGTAGTGAATTAGGTCAAACAGTTTCCAATGAGTATTTCTGCCTCAGAAATTGAGAAATATTTAGTGAAAATATTTACTCTGTGTAGCGAAGAGACGGTTTGGAATGATCCTCCCTTCTGTCTTCGTCCGCCTCCCCCACCCTTCTTCGCACCAGCCATCGCTAAAACACACAACGATTCAATAAAATATGTTAATTCACTTGTTCTTTTAAAGTGCACAAAAATTTAATGTTTTTTTTAAGTAGGATTGGATACAATGGAAAATGAGTTATGTCCGGTAGCATGATGTGGCAAACTTAATAAAAAAAAGTCTACCCTTCCAGTTAAATTTACATTTAAATGCAAAACATTAGCAGTAAATTTCTCCTTCAATAAGTTCATTACCTTCTTCTGGTGATAAGTAAGTATCCCACACAGTAGCAAGAACTTTCATTGTTGATTTCTTGTACAAGTTTACGACAGAATTGTTCAATGGATCTTTGTTCTTCTCAAGCCAACCAACGATGTTATAACCAACCTGAAAATTTTAAGAAAATTTTAAGTTGTTTTACCAAATCAGATTTATACTGTATATGGTCAGGCAGTCATAAACATAAACTTACTGAAGAAATTGTAAAGGATTTACAAAATACACTGAACGCAATGCGTAGAAGCAAAATAGCAAATTTATTTATTTTTAAAGAGAAACAAGACCAGAAAACCACCGAAACATCGAGTTGTAAGTCGGGCCGGGCTTTTTGGCTGGAGTTGAAATAAAACCAGTTGATTCGTAGCTGACTTTTAAACTTGTGTCGAAATTTTACGTTGATCTTGTTAAATTCAATTTTTGGGGCTGATTTTTTTTATCGAGCTCATGCTTGTACTTTCGGGTTCATTTTATTAGGTTTTTTCAAAAAAAGGTCTGATTCGAGGCTGACTTTACACTTTGTGTCAGTATTTTTTTTAAATAAATTAACTAGCTAAAAAGTAGCCAGTTGCTGGACCTGACCTAATGTCCAACAGCCCTAAAACGTCTTGTTCAAGACCAATTGTCTATTGTGTTTGTTGTCTTGGTCTTTTCTGAGGCTTCAAGTATAGGCCTGTCAATCAAACTTTTGGGCCTAAACGGGCTTCTCAAAAACGATTCGGGTTCGGGCCGGGTTTCGGGCTTGGACTTTCGGGTTCGAGCCTCAATTTCGGGCCCGTTTACAACTCTGTGGTGATCGCAAACTTACAATTCCAGCATAATGGATGAGCTCAAAGTGAGCTTCGAACTTTCGTTTGATCTGAGGCCTCGGTTTGATGAAGTTGTTCGACTTTCCGAGATGATTCGTGTAAAGTTTCTCTTTGAAAGTCATGTCGGTTGCTTTGGGAAACATGCATTCCTCCTCCAGGATCGACATGATGCCGAGGGGCTGGAAAATAAGTGGGAATAAAACATGGTGTAGAAGCTTTGAGATAATATATGATAAGTTGCAGTCAATGCACACTGTTGGGACTGCAAAGTCTCATCAAGGTTTGTTGGGAGGCCACACTAGCCAATACGACCGATCTCTTGTCATCAGCTGCAATGATGATACCGTATAGGTCGAAACAGTGTGCACTGTCTGCAGCTTACCGTTGTGTGTACTTGGGTTGAAAACGATTTGAGTTGTGCAACTCTAATTTACATCAGTGATCGACAAACTATGAGTAACGCTGAATTGTGAGTCGGTTTGATAAAACAAAAACTTTCTTGTTTGGGCCGGGGGCGCGATTTGACAACGTGAAACAGCAAAAGTTTGTGTCGTTCATGTTTAGTGACTAAACTTTTTGTAAACAGTTTGTTTTTTGTTTTTGCTTTGTTTGATCGAATTTTGTTGGGGATGTTTTATTTTGTGTGGGTCACTACAGAAAACATTGCCGACCACCAATTTACAAGAATTGAAACTAATGCATAGGTATGAATGACTTGTTTAAATGAGTTTATTTGGCTTTGCGGAAGGATGGAAACACTTATCGACACAATGATCGTGAACAATCACCAAGCCGGAAAAAAACGTTATGGGGCGCCAAACAGTGGAGGGCACATATGGTGGCTAATGGCTGAACGCGCTGCAGCTACACCGTATTATGAAGCGTTACGTGACGGAAGCTCATTTGAGTTTGGGGCATTGTTGATTAAAAGTCAACATTTAGTCAAGTTTATGAGAAACCTTTTCAATGAGTTCAATGCAAGCCTGCAGATCGAGACCGAAGTCGATGAACTCCCAATCAATCCCTTCTCTCTTGTATTCCTCCTGCTCCAGAATAAACATGTGGTGGTTGAAGAACTGCTGGAGTTTCTCGTTGGTGAAGTTGATGCAGAGTTGTTCGAAACTGTTGAACTGGTGAAACAGATGATTAATTTGAAAAAAAAATAAAAAAATATTTAGCTTGTGAAATTGTAAACCTGGTTTGGATAATTTGGTCCTTCATTGGTTTCGGGAAATAAAAAGAAAACTGACAGCAAATGTGAAAAAGTTTGAGACGTTTATACCACTAATACAACCAATATTAAATTTAAGTTATTATGAGATCTATCCCTTCCGTAGTTAACATATTACTGTCCACGATCGCTGAGTCTAACTGATTGAGGAAGTAATCATTTTAATTTGAAAAAAGTAAGCACTGTTCTAAACTTGGAACTGTTATGTGCAAAATGTCAGAAACTCACATCAAATATTTCAAACCCAGCGATATCCAGGACACCAATGAAGAAGTTTCGTTGCAACTTCGTGCTCAAAGTTTCGTTGATCCGTTTCACCAACCATTTGAACAATCTGTCGTAAACCGCCTGGAAAATATTGTAATGAAAACATGAAACTGTGGTTGGGTTGCATTTCTGTTTAATTTACAGCTTAGATATTTAGGTCACAAGTTTTAAAACGTGTGTTTCAAGGCTAAAGTCAGTTAGCGGTCGTACACAGAACAAATATATTTCACTTGTTCCGGCGTCCTCAGTGTCTTTTTCAAATAGAATCTGGTAACAGAATTGGGAATGCTTCCCAGAATCAATTTACTAGACATTTAAGTTATCACAATTTTAACCCGCTACTAAAGTTGCTTACAAGTAAAACATGTTTTAAAGTAAAACCGTTTCACCTTGGAAAGTGCGCCCGTCCCGTAGTAAACTTGCTGGACCGTTTGACCCTTTGTGACGTAATCATTGCCAACCCGAACACGTGGTTGGAGAAGAGATTTCACGAACTCGGCCGAATTGATTCCGAGAAGATACGTGATCTTGTCGGCGTCTGTGGATGTGAAAATATTTGGTTTAAATTCTGCCACCAAGAATACTTTTGAGCAAAATTTGGCGTTTGTTGTGCTGCTAGGCTAGAAATGTTTTGCTTTAGTACAGCACGTGTAAGTTGAGCATTAACAAAAGATCAGCTTTACTTTGCACTGCTCATAGTTGCTATGGTAACCCTAATTTTTAAATGACAAACCCACGCAACACATTTTATGAACACGTGATAACATTTCATTACACTTCACTCTCGTCAAGACAACATCTCCATGACAACCGACCTTCAGTCCCATCAGCTTCCGCTTGCTCCTCCCGAGGTTTCTGCTTAAACTTCATGTTGCCCATGTGCATTATGGATCCCATTATCTTGTAAATCCCGTTCTTCTCCTCTTGCGTGAAGCCGAGAACGTCGAAAGCGGTCTGGAAGGGAGATTGTGTTTGAATTCATCAAGGGGTAGTACATACAAAAATTTTATAAACGTAAACCTAAAATTTATGTTCCTAAAAAAATTAAAAAGTGTTTAAATAGTCAAATTGTGCTTATCCGTTTGCTGTTTTATTACGCTTAGTTAATTCTGGTTAAAAAGTACAATAGAAATTTGCAGTTCAGAAATCGCCAAATCAAAACAAAAACGGAGGCTGAACGCGCTGCAACTTTACCGTTACTACTAGGCTCGTTAACCTATTGCGGCTTGAACTCTGACCACTAATAACCTATTACATGTTTTTACACATTATTCCTCTGTAGGTTCGATCAAACTCACATCAGTAGCGCACAACTCCTCTCCATCGTCCAATCCATCTACTGTAACTTCACCTTGCGAACAATAACGGAAGTCGTACGGGTCTGTGCTCACTAAAAGCGATTCTGCACGAAACACAACAACATGGTTAAAATATTTTCACTTAAATATCATTGCTTTGTTTAGCTTGCCGAAACCATAGAAATCATTACAATTCCAAAAAATAAAATAAGTTTTAAAACAGATATTTTTGAAGTAACAAGGATTGTTTTACGCCGTTCGGTGTCCACAGTAAAAACCTATGGTCAAATATTTAACAATGTCAAGGTAAAATTCTCACCCAGAAGTTCCGGTTTCTTTCCGGAAGTAATTTGGTAGAAAATATGGAAACCTCGTTCTCCAGGTTGTTGGAAAATCACACGAGATTTTTCCAACAAATCTAAAAACGACCGAATTGTTGCAGCTGGTTCAATAAAATTGGGAAGTTTCGTTTAAAATTAACCAAATATTTTGTTTACAAAACTTTTGCTCTAATTATTACTTGTGTGGGTTTCCCATAATTGCAAGAAATTAACCAGGAAATTTACAGAAACCAATTTTGCTTTAATTTTTGTCGAGCACATTTCCGTTTACGCAACTTGCACTTTATTTGATGCGCAGCAACAAACACAAATGGTATTTTTTTTCTCCTATAGAACTAATTTATCTACGTTTCAAACCCATCAGAGCTGGTTATTTATCCGTATACCACTCACAAGTTTCAATATCTCCGGACGCGAGTTTTCCAGTTGTGCCGAAATGAATACGAATAAACTTTCCCTGTAAAACACCCAGTAAGTTTGGAAGTTCAAGTTCAAACACAAAAACTTACAAATCTCGATGAATTATCATTCCTGATTGTCTTTGCATTCCCGAACGCCTCCATTGCTGGGTTGGCCTGAATGATTTGGTCTTCCAAAGTTCCCTGCTCGTTTTGAGATGGCAAAAAAAGTTTAATTGGATGAAACGTCGTTTTGATTTTAAACGACAATTATGCCGCTCACAGAATCTATCAAATTTTCATAAACGCAATGTTTTAAAGCATTTAACCTGAAAAATTATACGGCCCGGTAACGAACTTCTCGCGGATGGGCGGTTGCCGACCATTGGTTTAAAGTTAAACCGTTAGTATATTTTTCTCAGGGCGAAAAGTGTGACAAACTTTTTGCTAATACGGTAAACTTCGGTTAAACCGGATTCGGTTAATCGGAATCTTCGGCTAATTCGGTCAAAACTTGAGGTACAAATGATTTGTAATGGGGTAAGGCTTTAACTAATCGACATCGGTTAATCCGAATATTTGCCTAATCCACACAATTTATTTTGGTCCATACTGGCCCGGTTTAACCGAGTTTTTTGTAGTTGCTTTTGCCTCCACACAACAGTTGACCTTCAGCCAAAAACTTACCCCTTTCGCCTTAGCTTGATCACCGTCTTTGGGTCCATCTCCCAACGCAGCAACAGTTGCAAAATATTGTATCACTCTTTTCGTGTTGACAGTTTTTCCCGCTCCTGATTCCCCGCTGTTGAAAACATGTTATTGTGATTGTTACGTCATTATTGTAATACGTCATATACTCACGTGATCAGCATAGATTGATTCTCCCGGTCTGTAAAATAAGAAAATGTTGTTAGGTTTGTTCGGTTTGTGTGAAATTCGCCTATTTGATTTCGAAGATCGTCCACCAAAGATGTGTAAATAAAAAATCAATGTTTCCCAACAACTTAGGAAAAGCATGTCGTTTGATATAGAGCAGTACGGGCCGGCCCGATCATTGAACTAATGACCAAATCATTGCTTTTTTACATGTATAAACAATAATTGCTCTTCCAGCAGTTTGTCTTGCAAGATGTCATTATCCTAATGAAGGTGTCTTTTATGGGACGTCGAAACGTCGGTTGTTTGTAATAAAAACTACTGGAAGAGCAATACTCGTTTGTACATTATGCCTGGCAGCTACAGCTTATTTAATAAGTTATATAACTTACTCCTCAGCATGTCGTTGTAAGCGTTGTCGGCGATGGAGAAAATGTGTGGAGGCATTTCACTTCTCCGCTTCCCCTTGTAACAAGCAACAACATATGTCTCGTAAACCGGAAGCATCTTGTATGGGTTGATTGTGACGCAGAACAATCCCGAATACGTCTGAATCGAAAACAATCGACATAGATAAACAAGTCAAACTTAATTGGTCAAGAAACTCAATAACAAATAAAAAAAAAACTGTAATAATTGTAGTAATTGATAATTAAATTAACTACTAAGATTAAATGAAATCCTTTGACTACATTGGCATAGTCAGAAATGTTTCTTTAGTTTTTACTATAATGGGGCGTTATTAATTACAAATTATAATAAACAGCCAAAATCGCAAACTTCCAGATAAAATAATTAGTAGCGAAAAATATGTCCGACAAAAACATTAAACATAACTTCGTATTTTTTTCCGCTACTCACGTAAATCATAAACTTCTCATATCTCAGCCTGAGGTTATCGAGCACAGCTGGTTCGTTCAGATACGTCATGTTGGCCATGTCTTCGATCAAACAGAACTTGGGCGGGTTTTGTTCGTGAATGTTTTCCTCTTTTACATTCGCTTCCTAAAAAAATTTGTAAAAATAAACAAAAAATAGATTCGATAAAAAACAAGTTGTTCGTGGTGCTCGAGAAAGGATTGAATGTTTTGAAATATCACATTTACAAACATTTCTATTAAAAACTCGTTTGTATCAAAACTAATTTATATTGGTGCAACAATACATAAATTCCCCGTTCTCCCACAGCAGATGGTTGTTATTAAAATATCAAAGTTAGTTAAACGGCCGAGAAAGCACAATACCAAGTTTGTTAGATTGTTTTGTTTAAATTTGTTGATTCCGTCATTTAGATTGTATGCAATACAACATACATCACGATTGGTAACTTGTAGTAAAGCCTGGGTTCGAGCCCCAAAAACAACACAACAACGTTCAAACGACCTTCAATGTGTAATCGCACCATATATGGAACTATTACACTCTTTATGACATAACACTTGTCCAAGTTCATTCTTGTTACGTCACAACGGTTATAATTGGAATGTGGTAATTGCTCGAAACAAAGCAGACGTTCCAAATATGCATGGCGGCGTTTTATCAGGATTGCGACGTGTTTAAGTGGAAACTTATCATGAATTGTGACACAAGAAATGTGTGAAAGCAGACAAGCTCACCACAACATACAAAGATGTTACGACACAAAACAGGCTTCGCAGTCTGATTGACATTAAATGGAAAATTGTGTCGCTGTGTTTTTCAAACATGGTTTTAAGTTCAATGACATACTAAACATATAATTTTGTAGAATTCTTTTAATTTTAGTGGTGTTTTTTATGTGTGCTAAAATTGGCAAAGATAATAATAGTTGCCGGGGTCTCAAAAAGTTTTTGTAACTAGAACTGCTTTGGGAAGAAAGTACTGTTTATCACATAACAACCTAAAAACGTTCTCTACTATTTAAAAAATTCCCTGCTTTATACTAAAATAATCACATACAAATGCTGTTCTAGTCGGTCATCACGATTTTTGAATCGATATATAAGCGAAAAAACCTGATTATCAGTCAAAATTTGTTTGCAAGTTATCAACAAATCGGCCCAACACAGAAATAATATGATCAGAAGAAATAATAACTTAATAATATGACTTACGTCACCCGATGCTGCAAGTTTAACAAGTTTGCATCCTTTCTTCTCTGAAGCTCCAATAACTTCGGCTTTCTGGTAAACATTCGTCTTGCAAGGAACCCAGACCTAAAAGTAAAATATTGGATATCTTTAATTTCGTTAAAATTATGAACTTTTTATGTGGTTTATTTCTGAATGGATGTTTACATCATAAATCTAAGTTGTACAAACGAGTATTGCTTGTCCAGCAGTTTTTATCATCAACATTCGACGTTTCTACGTCCCATACAAGACGCCTTTGTTATTTTATAATAAAATTCCAATTTATAATATCGAATATTTATCATAAAAACGGCTGGTAGATTAATACTCGATTTTTTACATTATGCCCGGCAGCAAACATTTTTCGCACGTTGAACAAAATATAAATTTCTTATGTTCAAAACAACTTATGTTTTTCTACTGACCGCTTTCCGCCCAGCAAAGGGCTGCGCTTGCATTTCCATTACTTCTTTCGGAGACATTCTGAGGTAGCAAGCGGCCGCCCCAGCCTGAACGGGATCCCACATTGCCATTGCGATGTATCAGATTTAAAACTGAAAACATTTGGCGGGTAATTACACATGTGAAAGTTTACTTGTACAGTGCCGGCAAAAAAAATCTTTACATTCGGTCGGCAAAAAAAAACTTTACATGTAAATTCTGCATAAGTTCTAAGCTTACTGTTTCCGCCAAAAGCATTGTGTTACAAAAACGCTTGTAGTTATGTCATAAGCTACTGTCTGGCTACACTTTAAAGCAAAGCCATTGCTCTGCGTGCCTAATGTTGCTTTACAGCTTCGTGAATAGTAAGGTGGTGAAATCACGCAATATTTTTTATTTTCCTAAAGTTTCGAGGTCTTGCAAAATTTTATTCAAACACGAATATGGGTCGAAAGAAGATGCAAATGGAAGAAAAATCTTGTGCCTTGACTTTGTTAAAGAATGTAGATTCTGTGATTTCTGTAGTGAGCATGGGCTTCTTTGCTGCCTGGCGACATGGTAGCCTAAGATCCTTCTAAAGTCGATGACGAATTTTCCTGTTTGAAACGTTGTGGAGAAGCTCAGAGTGCTTGTTTTTTAATTCAAGGGCGGTTATAGATGGATATAAGGTTACTTCAGGCTTCAAAAGCATGTCCGTACTTAAATTGCCTTTCTTGAGACCCGCAATATTTCTAGCTACAGCAATCACAGAATCTACATTCTTTAACAAAGTCAAGGCACAAGATTTTTCTTCCATTTGCATCTTCTTTCGACCCATATTCGTGTTTGAATAAAATTTTGCAAGAACTCAAAACTTTAGGAAAATAAAAAATATTGTGTGATTTCACCACCTTACTATTCACGAAGCTGTAAAGCAATACTAGACACGCAGAGCAATGGCTTTGCGGTGAAGTGTAGCCAGACAGTAGCTTATGACATAACTACAAGCCTTTTTGTAACACAATGCTTTTGGCGGAAACAGTAAGCTAAGAACTTATGCAAAATTTACATGTAAAGTTTTTTTTTGCCGACCGAATGTAAAGATTTTTTTTGCCGGCACTGTACACAGAAAGTTTGTTTTTGAGATGATTTATCTTATAACATTAAACCTAGAAAGGTTACACAGGACTTGCATTTAAAGAATAGTTTAAGTATAACAATACAGGCATTGTTACAACAAAAATACGTTAAAAGTTTGCATTCAAACGTCTGAGTAAAAACACTAACAGAAAAATTTGAACACACTCTTAATTCTAAAATTTCTTATAAATTTTCTAAATAAACTTTTGTGGCAGCAGATATAGCAATGAAACATAGAATTTATTTGTTTCGTTGTTTGACATGTCAAACTTAAATCACAACTTTTGTAAATTTAACACGTACTTACGTTTTCCAGTCAAGTAATAATTTCCAGTCAGAGTGAAGACAAACCGTGGCAAGAGTTTCAATTTAAACATTTTCTTATCGAGCTGAGAGATAAACATGCTGAGATAGTTAAGTTGGTGTCGGGAAGATACAGCACTTGACATGCCAAACTTTAAACATGCCAGCACCGAATGCAAACCAGCTACCAGGCTTACTTCAATTAAAATCCGCATGCTATTAGAAATGTTTGAATTTCTGATGTAGCTTTTAATGTTTGTTTCGTCCTCTTGGTGTCAAGATTGGCTTTGATGCAAAACACCAAATAAGTAAATAACGATATTATTTTTTTCAGAAATTCAACCTTTAAAGTACAAACACCTGCAGTTTCGAGTTTCTACCGAACCATTGTATTTGTGGATCGACATTTACTACATGTTCCTCGATGTAGAAGACTTGACAAATTTTAAACAATACTTGTGTAAAAAAGCGTCTCCCAAATAATTTGTTCATGCTGTTGCCAAAATATTTACCAAAATTGTTTTGTGACTTATCACCTGCAAGGTTTGATAAGTACAGCAATTGCTTGCCCTCACATTGTATTGGGTTCAAAATTTAAATAACCAGCCTTTCTCTTACTTTGAACAACTGCTGCTTAGGTCTGCCATTGCAAGTAATATTTACACAGACACCCAGTAATTGCAATGGTTGATGTTTATTCCCCCCTACGGCCTTCATCAAGCCGTAACATTAATAAACAACACAAATATACGATCTGCGATGAACAAAAGAAGACAAGTGCTCGGGGAAACAAAGACCTGATTCCGGCAGAAAAACCTTTCTCATCCCGATGTGACGGGAAGTCGGTTAAGCATCGACACCAAAACAACATCCACCACAAGATGACGCTATGTACACTACAGACGCGTCGACTTTCGGATCCGAACGTTTCCGAAGTTTGCCGAACAACGTCGGAATGATGTGCAAAGTTAAATCATGTTAATAAGAGCGGAGATACCTACAAGCACCCGACGACAAAAAGCAGCCGAAACAATGACGTCAAACGCACACATACATCATCAGCAGTGACGTTTTATGTAATTATGACGTATTGGGTGACGTTTGACGTCATTCTCTCGGCGAAGTAACAACACAAAGAAGGGAGAGACGGAAACGCTAGGGACAAATTGTCGAAACTACTTGAACGGGCCGAAGTAACATTTACGTCCACAACATTAAAGGAAAGAATATGTGAACATTAATTGCAAATAAAGTGTCCATTTATGGTTAAGATTTATCCGGGCCAGTTTTATCCAAGAGGGCTTTTAGTGTCTGCACGAGATTTAACCGATTGAGGCGCCAAAGATCACGTGGTGCAAATGTGGGCTAAATATTTGTGTTTTTAGGTGGAAATAATTTTAAACTGATCAGGTGGAGATTACTGTACAATGATAAAAACTAAAGTGCGATTAGTTTTGGATCAAACACACAACTACAATGAGAAGCAGGTAGCAAGAATAACTTGACTGGTCAGAACCCGTACACATGAGAAAAACCACCTAAACCACAACAATAAAACATAGAAAACATATTTACAAAAGATTTTTTGCACCAATCCTGGCCACGTGACTACTCAGCCATAAATATCTCTATACAATAACATAATTGTGACGTCAGTGCGGCGACTATGACGTCATAAGAACAAACTTATAGTATTTACATGAACAATAGATTTGGAACCAACTGATTTTTCTCGAACAATGGGTTGATCGTCTTTTTTGTCATTTGCTTCTTTTTAGTCGGAAAACAATGGAACTGCAATTTTACTTTTTACTGCATCAAGTTTATGTGCAAACCTTTCATATTTACAAAAGCAACGAGATTATTTCTGCAAGCAGAAGCTAAAAACTATTCGGAAGTAACGAAACAATTGCACGCGATCGGAATAATCTCCATAAAATTGATGCAAAACTGCATTGAAGTTAAGGAATGTTAAATTAGCCCCAAAAACTTGTTAAAATGTAAAAAAAATCAACCTTAAACTGCTTACTGAACCGTGACCTCGTAAAATAATAAAAAACAAAATGACGTCAGACACTAAGATTTCTATATATGCAACTACGTCACCAGTGGTGACATCATCACTTATCCTCGTCGGAAGGTTGAAGCGTGTGCCATTGCGCAATCGGTCGTCTTGGTGACGCAAGCATGTCCGACCAGTGACGTAGTTCGGTACCAGATGCGTTGCAACCCAGCACCAATCGTCCGATGACGTCATTCTTACCCATTCTATCGTAATCGAACACGCTGATGACGAGTGAGACTTTCTGCGGGGGTCAAAGTTGAATGGTTAGTGACAGTAAGTTTTTATGTCTGCTGGTTCATTTATTTACAAATTGGACAGTGGGAATGCCAGGTTCAACCTTTTCAATGTGATATGCATGAGTTAAACAACGTGTTTTTTTGCAACTTTCCTATTGCAACTTTGTTTCATTAAAAAACATGGCGATTCGCTAAAAACATGAAGTTCAACTTTACCGTCCGTTCAACTAAAAAGGTAATATTGATCTTTTACTGCGACATAATAGACCGCGCGTTTAAAGACATCTGCAATTTTTAAACCCTACCTAGTTTTCCAATATTAGATCATCTGTCGCATACAGACCAGTTGCAATCACACATTGATCCGGACCTACAGCGCAAGTAGCGATCGACATTTCTCCTGATCAATATTATACATCTGTGCGAGTGGGGACTACATTATGTTGTTGTGCTGCTACCAACACATCTTTACCTGAATCTGTTCAAACGGAACTTCGAAACTGAACGATTCGTTAAAGTAAGGATTCAGTGTGTTTTTCTTGATCGTTGTTTTCTTTTTCTTCAACCTCTTTCCACCCTGAAAGCAATTTACATGTGAAAAAATTAAACAACCAAAAATAAAGTAGTAATAATAAATTACAGTACGCCGTAAATTAACTTTCTCATGTAACATTTCCATGCAGCACGGCAACGGTTAACAAATCTAGCCTGAGTTGGGATTCGAGCCAACGACAGGAGCCTATACCGGGGCTGGTGCTCTGCCAACTCTACCAACGTTCGCTGACGCCTTATTAATTAAACCTCCTAAAACTTGTTTTCTTGACTACAGTTCGTCGAAAAACGTTACCCAATGTACTTTTTGTGATGTCAAAATTTAACGTTACGTTTGAGTGAATAAAGCTCGACGGGAACCAGTTTGTGAATCGGTTCCAGCAACAAGTTGGACAACAAACCCCACCTGCATGAGTGTTATCTTCACATAAGGGTCGGACAAACCACCAACGTCCATCTTCTTCAGGTTCTTCGCTTCCAGTACAACAGTTGTAAGTTTGCCGGCTGTTGGGACGTATCTCAGTGAAAAACAAATATCGCCGAGTTTTTCCTGGAAATACAAAAGCAAGTTAAAACCTTTACTGCAATATGTACATTATAACATTTTCAAATTAGTTAAAACAAAGTTGTTTGAGGTCCAGAAGCTCCATTGGTCAAAATACACCGCAAAAACACGTGGTTTGGCACTACCAGTCGAGCCAGAACGGGAGTACTCGGTACCGAGCACTGCTTATTTTGCTGCTCGGTGCTCGGCCGAGCAGTTGCACAAACTGACCCGAGCATTAAATTTGCATATTCATGCCCTGCTAACATACGTAACTAGTGTTCTAAAGGGTGTCCAAGAACAAAAATGACTGTTTTTTTAATCCGTTGATGGTGAAAAAAACGCCTACTTTTCGGATCTGTACATATTAATACCCCCCTGGTGACGTAAGGAACCTTTTCATCACATTTTAGTGTAACTCACATTTTCCTTGTCATTTTCAGCGCTGATCAGATCCCTCCATTCTTCCGTCACAGTGCCGAGGTCAACCTGGTTCATCGCAACCCGAACCTCACCGATTATGTCATGACGCGAGAAACGATCGAAATCGTAAACAGCGAACACGAGGGTTTTCCCCCCGATCTCATTGTACGGAACCTGGACGCAAAAATAAACACGATTATTTTCCAAGTATTTCGAACGTTTCTTTGTGAAGCATTTGAAACTTTCAAAAATTGGTTACATGCAGAACGAAAACCTGGACGGGAAAATAACTACGATTTATATTTGAAGTGCTTGCGCTGAAACCGGAATTTTTCAAAATTTTACGTGCAGAACGAAAATGTAAAATGCTAAAATACATGACTGTTTGTAACTTACTATAAAAGCGTTCCAAATAGAACGATGCAAAATCTGTCATCTAACATTACGTGTTTCTTTGAATTGTTCGCAGTCGCTCAAACACTGGTAAATTACTTTACAAGTGCACAGTGAGAAAGTAAGCAGCTGTTGGACATTAACGGTCTCCACTCGTGTTTGCCGTAAAGCCACTATTGTGAGTCTCCCAGGCAGAACAACAATAATATTTATCCACAAAAAACTCCACTTCACAATAAAGCGCAACTAGTTTCAACTCATAGATTGTTCTGGCGTAAATTAATGCCGTAATTTTTTTACAAGAATAAACTCAAAACTACACGAACTCCTGACCTTGAAGTTGAATGTTTCGTTGAAGACAGGGTTCAAGGTTTTTCGGTGAACTTTGGTTTCGTGTTTCTTCTTCTTGTCTGGGAGCATGTAAACCTAGAACAAACATCTGTTACGTCACAATGGATTGGCAGGCAACTACAGGTGGTTCGCATCACAGAACACATTCCTTGTTTTCCAAGGACAAACACAAAGAAGTGGGCGCTTTATTGCGAACAAACAAGACAAGGAAATGAAAATTTTGAAATCAACAGGTAGGCATTTGTATTAGTCTGTTTTGGTCCTTTAAGTAAATGAAATAAGAAATGGTTCGCCGATATTTGCTGCCTTCGACTGAATATTTATTTCCAATCAACCAGATAAGAGTATATTATGTCTTTACGCCCATGTGCAGTATTACCGTCCACATAAATCAAGGTAATTGTCAACTGAGGTGGCAGATCTATGTCACAAAACGTCACATAACAACCCACAAGAATCTTTATGATTTTCTTTATGTGTGTTTAAGCTAAACTGCTGTAAGAAAATAATTCAACAATGGTTTATTTCAAAGTCGGCCAAAACACAAATCTGTACGAAATCAATATATTTTCACCACCACAAACTTTATATGTAAAGTCTTGTTAAGTTTTAAATCACGTTTCTCCGGTCAGATTCAATATACACGGTCGTAAATGTTGGAGTTAATCAGAAAATGTATTGTGAGGCTGTTAAAAGTTAGATTGTTGCAATTAGGTGATCAAGCAAGTTCGTTACCTTCACATAAGGATCAGAAGTTCCACACATGTCCAATGCTGGTAGATCTGCTGCTTGTATCACCCCAACTGCAAGCTGAAACAATCACAAGTCAGATTGAGACACTCAAGTTTGTAGCAATGTTTAGGTGGACAAACTACAGGATAAATCACTATCAGTACAGAATAATTTTAAGCCAAAAAATTAGAGCCAGTATTTGTGTCTAAATTATGACCACATTTCGACAAGTACTATTGTCATCATCAGGTCATCAAAATTATAGGCTTTAATTTTTTTGCTCAGATTATTCAAAACCAAGCATAGTGTACCTAAGAATAATTCTGTTTCCCTAGTAAATCTTTTCTTATTAATAAAATCTCCTTACAAGTAAATCTTGGAATGCAACAATTTAGGATCATTAACTCGTGATGCAAGAAATTTCAGAGTAAAAACCTTAAATCAGTCGCTGTATTATAGACAAATGCATTTATATTGTGAAAAAACAAAATTTTGTGCATGATTAAGTGTTTTTCACTTTCACGAATATTGCCTTACATTGTTTTGCTGGAAGTCATAATCGAGAGAGAATTGCAACTTCCCGAGCTTCTTCTCTTCCTCTTCTTCTTTCTCCTGACCAACATCTACATCACCTGCATCCGGCTGAACCTGGAGCGAAAATCACAAATCATTAAAACTCAAGTCTCCCACTACTGCATTGTTTTCACCAATGGTAGGATTCAAATTTTTTGTCAGCCGGTTCTGTCACAAAAGTCATATTTTTCAGCCGGTTTTGTCACAAAAGTCCACTGACAGTAACCAGTAATGCTAACCAGTTCGCTGTTCTCATAAAATTTCATAAGACGGTTATAAAGAACCGGTGCGAACCAGCTGAATCCCACCACTGGTTTTGACCAACAAAAGTAATTGTGGCAAATTCACTGGGCATCGTATAAAATTTTATGTTATGGTGAACATACACATATACCAGGATCGGCCCTGAAGCGTGACACTCATTTAAAAATCATTGCACACCAGGCCTATTGAAGAAGTTATATCGAATCAAACCGGTCTCCAAGCATTGCCATGTAGCAAGGCACAGGATACAAAAAAATCTAGCAGCGGTGAGATTCGAACCCACGACAGTCTTTTCCAAGAGATTTTTCTAGCCTGTCCCTTGCTACAAGGGAATGCTTGGGGACCGGTTTGATTTGATATATGTAACGTCTTCAAAAGGCCTGGTGTGCTAAGATAAATTTTATGTATTTTATCTTAACACAAAACCAGATTTTATCGTGGCCTCAACGTTAATACACAAGAGGGCAATAACTCGTCCAAGCTGTGCAGCATTTTTCCATTAACTCTGGTCAGTAGATTTAATCTACATGAATTATTTAATGAATATTGATTCTATGGGAAACAGTCATGAGAAATATTCACTAAGCGCAGCCAATCAATAAAAGGGAAATGAAAAGCAATCCGAATAAGTGAATATGCAAATGTATTTTAACTTGCTTGCTACTAATGAGGTTAACTTAGTTTACAACAAATGCCCAATGAAGTTTTTTTCCATTTAGCTTTTTAGTTTAGTTTGCGGCTTGACATTTTGATTTTAATATTGCAATATCAGGATTTGTAGCAGCAAAGCAATAAAAAAACCTACTACATTGCTTACAAATTTTCCCCATACATTCACGTATTTATAACTAATCTTTGAGATTTGTCGTTGAGATTTCAACTCTTTAAAATCGCCACAAACAATTTCAACCCACCTTTTCCCTGTAACTATTCCCCATGTCCTTTACAGTTTTCAAGTCAATCGCATTTTTCAATCCTTTTTTCTCTGAGCTCTTCCCTTTTTTCTTGCAGCATCTTTTACAGCAACAGCAGAGAACACAAAGCAAGATCAGCCCGGCTCCAATTGCAATGAGGACCCACGCCCAGGGTGGCACTGTAAAACAGATTTATTTATTTGTTATTAAGCCATTTTCCCATAGTTTTCATATATTTGTGGTTTACACAAGTCATTTGACCTCATAGTTTTTTGACCAATTTACATTATTTGTTGCCCAAATTGAAAGAGTAAAGTTGTTACTTCAAGCCCAAGCATCATCATCAAAGCAGATCGTCGCTGGAGCCGAATACAAGGGTATCGTAGATGCCTTTGTAAGAATTAAAACCAATATTTTTTCCAAAACAAAACTCACGTTTGTTGTATATGTTGTCTATGGCACCTTTGATGACATCTTCTGGACCGTTGGAACCTTCAGTGGTTGTCGTGGTAACATCGCTGGATGCCGGAGTAGTTGGGGTGTCAGTGTCCCCTTCGGCACGTTTCGACAATTTGTGGAAAATATTCATGTTGTAAGGATCGAAACCCCCGAATGCAACAAATTGCACAACCGTGCAGAAATTTCAACCAATCAAATTGTGCCTTTACATCAACATTTAACTTTAAATTACCAACAGTCTCTAGAAAAGTATAAGATTTTTTAAATAAGGATTGATATACATTAATAAGTATGAATTTATTTTATTTACAACCAATGCATTAGATTTAAATTGTGCTGCCTAAAACCGTTGTCTCCCTGCTTTTGTTCAGCTTGCCAAGGTATCAGTACCTTTCTGTCACTTCACAGAACCAGCAACATTTGTAAATCTACAACTAACTATTATTTTTACACATGTATATTCCACCAACACATCCTGTGGTAAAACAAAATGCACTTTGGTATTCGACTCCAATACAGGAAACAATTAAAAACAATTTACGACCACAATATTTCCTGACATGGGAATTTAGCGCCATCTATACAACAGAATGGATGTAATAACTTTTTTAGTGTATGTTTGTTTACAAGTTTGTTAAAAACACAAGCCATAATTTTACTTTTTGTTGTTACTTTTTAAATATTGTTTGAAAGCCATTACTAAAGTTTACAAAATGCTTGTTTTTTTGTACCTTTTCACCTCAAACTGTTTAAAAAGGGTGAATATTGATTATATTTTACCATTTTTGGTTGCAATTTTAAATAATTTAAGTGACAAATTTCTGCACAATCTTTCTAACATGCATTTCAAGTTTTGGCAGTTGTTAACTCACAAAACATCTTGCCATGAAAAGCAGAAACCGACCATGTCCTTCACACAATAAACCCCAAAGCCAACATCCGGGAGATAACAATGGACGAGGTAACAAAGAGGTTTCACAGCAATCTTTTCGAATCTTAAAAGGCAAATCAAAGTTCAACAAAGACAAACAAATGTGGTCAACAAGTTTCAACTTGAATTCTGAATCCTGAATAAATAAAGATTTCTAAACCAGTTTTGTACAATCAGCTGTGAACATGTTGTTTAAAATTTACTATTCGCAAATACACCAAAGTAAACACAATTAGACTGAGCAAAAAACGTCAATTTTAAGCCTGAAACTGAAATCTGTCAGTGAGAACTCCCATCAACCAGGAATCGTGATTAGTTACGAACAAACACTTGAAGCTTTCCAGCAAAAAATCGGCGCGACTGCAAAAACAGCCTGGAGCCATTTTGCACAAGGGACGACTCAAACTAAAGTTGAAAAACCGCGTAAAAAGTGCAAAGACGCGACAGTCCTGCAACTGCACACAGCCCTCCTACATCGATTATCGATAAACGATCTCCAACAAAACCACTCTGTGAGGTCATAATAGAGAAACGCGAATATTGCGTCATCAGAGTAATTGGCGTATTGATTAGCACCGAGGTTTTGCGCTTTCACTAAAGTTGTGGTAACCACAGTAATTGCTTTTGTTTCAACAGTCCATGCTATAAATATCACGAAGGACCGGGGAATTAGTCAGATTGCGGCGATTTAAACAAAGCCTGCAAATCGAATTAAACTTCTGTTAAAATCGGTTGAGCGCTACATTCCTGTTTTGCAATGTTTTCACGAAAATTTAATTAAATCGCTTAAACCTTGGCGACACAGTTGTTAATAGAAAAAACTAAACCACCGTTTCGTCCACCAGGTTACATATTTAACACAGTAATTGTTCGACTGGTGGTGTACTAGACAAAATACACATTTGCTGTTGCGTAGCTGTCAATTTCGTTTATTTCTATTCTTCATATTTCCGCCAATTTTGTGCCTCAAATTTACAGTAAAGATTTACAAAGATCAAGTCCCGGCAAAAACAAATAAAAAGACGAATTTAAATTTACTGTTCGAATTTTTAGCGCTTCTTTGTTTTGTAACAATGAATTTAACGATTGTTCTCTCGTAAAGCGGTTTTATCTGAAGCGACGAAGCACTTCAAAAAGATTTTTATCGATTAAGTTCGAACCTTCTGTTTCCTGCAGCTCGATTGTGACCAACAATGCTCGGTTGTGACGAAACAACGTTGAAACAAGAAACCAAGCACAGCTAAACCTTTCAACGTTTTCCCGATATTCTGGTTTTGAAACATAAACTTTCAACAAAAATATTTTAAAGTTTTTATAACTTGTAATAGTGCGTAGAAAAGGCGATCTTTACCATGAAACCTTTAATCCATTTTGTCTTATTTCTTATCAGCGCAAAGTTGTGAAACCAACGAAGTCGTTCATTTGCGTCAGCCGAGGGAATTCAACGAAACAAAACGAAGCGGGGACGCAGAAAAGAAGGAACAGTTGAAGTGTTTATTAATTATTGAACGACGCACACTTAAGCCTCGCGCGATGTGGTGTACACTGGAAATATACGAACGTTAAAAGACAGGGAAGGGAGCACGCATGCCCAAGGGGGGTTTAAGGAGGGCAAAACACCCCGTTCTACGCTGGTTAAAAGATACTGAACCGGCAAAAAAACGATAGAACTGTCCAAGTAAAGCAACAAATGAAACTGAAAATTAATTAAAATCATTATGATGTGACAAGCTTTCTTTGGGCAACAGCACAAACTATCTGTGGTCCGTTTAAAGACCTCCTTTAGCGAAGGTTTTTGTACCGGCCCTCACTAGTCTGCAGTGGGCGTTATTATGTCACAACGTAGAGAAGAAATCGATGAAAATTTAATAAGAAACGACAGAAAGTGCTGACATTAAAATTCGGTAGCTAATGAACAAACTAAGCAAACTTGCAAACGTGAAACCATTTGTTGACGAACTAACAATGGCAAAATCCGATAATGGGTCAAAGTGGTACAAACTCTCGCGCACTATATCACTCAAAACTCTCATAATCAACCATAAAAACGAAAGAACAGTTGACTTATTTTATCACTGAAAACAATCCTGTTCAGTTTTCGTATCTAATAAACACTTTTGTACAAAATGTTATTTTACTCGCTTCAATGAAAATTGACACTTCTAAAAACGCATCTCCACAAAAATAAACACACCGCGGTTAGCACAATTCATAAATTCATAAAGTCTTGACGCTTTGACTTTCCTTTAAAACAATGTATAATGTGGTATTTTCGCCCATTTAAATGTAGTGCGTTCGTGCTTTTTTGTTTTGTCCGTACAACGACCGAATTCTACAGGTGAAGGTCAAACTACTCAGAAATATTTACGCGAACGAACATCGCCTCAAAACTAACCTGCTTAACTAACCAGCCAATACCCGACACACAGATTCGCTAGCAGCCAACATTACAGATCCCTGATCGCGCGTCAAATGAACGACGACATCAGCAGCAGAAGGTTTGCAATTTGCAGGATTCATGTTGGGAAATTAAGCCAGCCAATCAAGCGGTCGTCCCTACCGTATTTTAATCAATATCTATCGATTGATTTGACATTTTGCATCACCATTGAGGGCCGAGGGAGCTGCACAGGGCCAGGCTTAAATGGAACAACGGTTGTTATTTGACTTAAGGTCAACATTTTATGTCTGTGTCTTCATCAACGTTGGTTAAATCTCGTTAAATAACACCCGGTGTTTCAATATTTAACAAATAGGCGTCAAAATAACTTTCCTTTAAAAGATTTGGCTTACAAATTTGACAGCCAGGTCAAACAAAAAAGGCGTAAAATGACTGCGTTTGCCAGGGGATGCAAAACGTTCAGCATCGCAAATAAGAGATCCATGCCACGTTTCACTTCCTAAAAACTAACTTCAGTTTAATTGATATTGTATAAAGTATAATGTATACAATCGCATCGATTCGGGACCAAACACAAAACATTATGTGATACGGGCAGCCACGTATCAGACACAACACACAATAGAATTAAAACACATCAATACGTAACATGTATGTTTGAAAATTTACCAGCTTTTGACAAAAATCGGCTTGCGTTAATGACGTAAAACGTTTTAAAGCAGACGTAATGAGACTGCTTTCAACCAACCATATATTGGTCATATTTAGAAATCAGCGGTGAATGCTAAACCGACCAGAGACAAAACTTTCCGGCCAACAAAGCTGTTACTTAGCAATCCACCACAAGAAATTCCTTACGTTGGGCCGACTAACGTCGCAATGCAAATATCAACAGTGACGTTTGTATTGCCAGGGAGGTACTGTTTGCTGTGGGAAGCCGCTTGACTACAAACTCATCGCTACTTCAATATTCACTGGTACTTCGTAGAACTAATTTCCTAATAATTCCGAAAACGTTTCATACCAACCACAAACAGCTGTTCTTTTTATGTGCTTTTCCTAGTTATCTGGCAGTTTAAACGATTCTTTAATTAAAAGGCGGCTGCAATTTATGAGTTCGACAATCATTTTTTTTTTGAACGAGTTGACAATTCGTTCCACTTTACATTCCACCTAATTTGCGCAAGAACCGCCGAACAAAAAACGAAACATGTCCACGAAATCTCGGTATAAGGGGATTAAATTAACAGGTAAAAAGCATAGGATTACTTTTCTAAACACATGGATTTTTTATCCTAGAGTTAACTTTTTTTCTAGAGTCGTTTGTTGCAACGTTTAATTAGGAAAAACGGAGCTAATACGGGCTAAGATTTATGCTCGACTGCAAAGTAGATATTTTTAAACTTAAACAACACAGCTCAAAGCTTTTTAGACTGTTTACTTCTTGGTCTTTCAGGTCAACGCATCTGGGGATATTCGGTTTCGCGTAAAACCCCTGACGAAATTTTAGAACAGGGCTGTTTAACTTCAACTTTTTGTGAAGCACGCAACACAACGTCAAGCTATTCATCTGCAATCAAGCGTTACACGACATCGTCGGAAAGGGAGGCAACCTTTTCACGCAACCGTTTGCGACCAGCAATTACTGACAACGTACAACGGAATGTTATAAATTTGGAACGAAAATAATAACTTCCATTCATAACACGCTAAAATTCGACAAAGTCTTATTACGTCATAATACCCATATTGCGTCATAGAGTGGAGACGCTTTACATGTGGCATTTCTGACAAAACAAAAAAAACAGAACAGAAAACTGCCCTATAAAAGAATATAATAACTGTGGTATATTCTTTTTCCCTTTCAGTAACAGAGATAACAAACAAATACCATTTGATGCCTTCTAACACTAGATGTTATGCTGAAATATAACACATTTAAAATATACAAAGCACATTTATGAGCCAAATTATTGGTGTTTTCATACAGAAATCTAAACTTTAAACACAAAAAATCTCCTAAAACTGTCTGTTGATTAACTTTTAATTTACAGATCAGAAATAGGAAAGAAACATCATCAGTTTCAATTTCATACTCAGTTTGAGCTACATGTCATTAGCTATCTACATGACAGTTTGTTGCAAGCATCAGACATACAGTTCCAGTGCAGCATCAGTAGAGTGGGATGCAAAGCACTGAATTATTGATGTGGTTTCAGACAGGGAGGGGTTATGTATGAATTAGAAATGAAGGGCAATGAACGGAAAAACAAGCTGTTGCTTAGTAGTTTGTAAATCTCTGCAATATACTCATTCAACCAAAATATAAAATCAGTAATAATTTTGAACAAGATAAACAAATACTCTTGATAACTCTGGTTAACGTGTATTTTAAAGTTTAACAGCAACATATTCAGATGTGAAGCAACATTTTTTAGAATATACTTAAAAAGCAGAGTTTACAACAAATGTAAAGACTTTAAGCCAACATATAAGGCATAATTACAAGCCTTAACTATAAAACAAGCTTCCGCTGTGAAAGTATAAGACCTTGTAATTATTGTTATTTTAGCATCTAAAATGCAAAACATAACAGTTTCCTGCAATCTAATGCAGTCTAATGTAATGGGTGAATGAATTGTAATTGTAACCATCAGCTTAACAGGAAGCAATTTCCACACACCTAAAGAAAATTGATGTTAAGTTTGAAATTTAGCAATATTTACCCAACATTGTCTGTGTATAGTGTTGCATGACTTTTACATATGTTTATAACAAGCATCAAAACTAACATATAATTTTAAAAAAAATGTTTGACGAATGTTTTTAACACAGTTAGGTATAAAGTTTCATTTCAATGCAAGACCTTAAATTTCAATTGTTTAAACTCACACATCTATATACAAATCACACAAGAAAATTTAATTTCTTTCATTTAAACAACTAATTTTGTCAGTTTAAAGTGAAAAGTTCAAGATCAGAAAATAATTTTGTTTTGATCTTGTGGCATATTAGGAAAAAAATGGTTTTCATTTAAAAAAAAAACTAAAAAACTTTTTGTCTAATTTGCTAAACTGTCATGAACCAAACTTGACTAAACAATCAAAAAAGACGTCAACAAAATAAATCCAATCAAAAAAAAATCCTTATTATGTTTTACATGTTTTAAATCCAATAATAAAATTCAATGTTTATTTCTTCTTCCTATTTCCAAACAACGAACATTTTCTTTCCCTGCTTCGTCTCAAGAAACATTTTACCTGGACGTTACTGCGCATGCGCAAGACAGGTGTAAAGGGGAATTCCCCAAACATCTTGAGACAAATATTCTTGTATCACCGTTTTATTCAATAAATTACAGAATATCAGACGAGAAATAGTAAAAGCAGCAATAAATAAAGTTATTTTTTAATATATACGAAGGTAAAAACACCCAGTTGTCCGCTTATGGGCGTCGGGCATATGTTTTATGGCGCTTGGCTATTGGTTTGTAAAGAAACAAATTATATTTTGACTTCAGTGAGTTGGGTCTAATGATACGAAACGCGTAACAGTGGCGATGAGATGTGTTAGAAAAAAATGTTTTAAGATATGGTAAAAGAAACTTTTAGTCAATAAAATTCAACAGCTTGCTGTTAGGAAGATTAATTGCTGTATTTGACCGAATTCACAAAAAACATTCTTGCATATCTTCACATTCCAGTTCTTTCTCACACCGAAAAGTTCAATTTCAAACAAATATAAGACACTTCGTAAACAAAAAATAAAAGCCCAGAAGAAACAAAACTTTCAATGGTCATCTCCGCTGCTCCCCCACTAAAATGCCACCGGTAGATGTCGCTATCTCCTCATCCGTAGTCTATGAATCGTCTTCATCGTTTTGGCCATCATAGGAGCAACTCGGGGAGCTGGAGAAGCACAAAATAACATTTTTTAAACTTTCTACCTAAAGTTGGAAGATTCTTTTGACAAACACTTGGGTAGCAAATGGCGCTTGATCCAAACAGATTTGTTTTGTTTTTTGCTAATTGTCTTAATTAGTATAATGCACAAACGGATTTTTATGCTTTTTATGTCCACTATACCTTAAACAGTCTGGGCATAACTACACGACGTGCCAACGCCGATTCAAACACATCTGTATAGTCTATAGCAGGGGTTCCCAAACTATGGTACGCGTACCACTAGTGGTACGCGAAGGTCTCCAAGGTGGTACGCGAGCAACTTATTAAGTTCACACAAAGCGATCTTTATTTCACACAAGTTTTAATTCACACAAATTACGTAGAGCGTGAAATTTCACACTATATTTCCTACTAAATTCTAATTCATTGGTGTATTGCCGCATTGAACTGTTAAGCAAGGTTTCTTTGTGACGAAATAGATTTATTATGACGTAATGAATCTGTTATTACGACGTAATAAGTCCTTAAAGTCAGTTTTTGTAATAAGCTACTAGTTGTGTTGACAGTAGCACTGTAGCGAGGGCGGTAAAAGTTTGACTAAGTTTTGTTTAATATTTACGAGCCTTTGGTTACTGAAGGCCAAAGTTACTAAGGTAAAGTTAGTTAGTAAAGTTTAGTAACATTTTTATTCATTAAATTCTAACATGATTGTAGGTGGTACGAGAACGCTGCATGAACCAAAAAAATGGTACGCGAGTAGATAAAGTTTGGGAACCACTGGTCTATAGCTACTAGGGATGGGTCGAGCCGAGCCAGAACCCGAGTACTCGGTACCGAGCATCGCTCGTTTTGATGCTCGGTGCTCGGCCGAGCAGTTGCACAAATTGACCCGAGCGTTAAATTTGCATATTCATACTAACATAAGAATATTTTTTGAAAGGGTACACAAGAACAAAAATGACAGTTTATTTAAATGCGTTATGATTGTAAAATAACGCGTACTTCTAGGGCCTGTACAGCTTTAATACACCACTGGTGACGTAAGCCACCTTGTAATGCCAAAACTTGCGTGGAATAGGGGATGTTTGTGACGTCACAATACACCCGAGCGTGTTCGGCTGAGGACCGAGCATTAACGTGAGATGTTCGGTGCTCGACCAAACAGAACATTTGCAGTTTCGGACCATCCCTAATAGCTACACTGTATAATTCTTAAGGTTTTACCATTGTGTTTGTTTGTTTGTTTCACTTCTCGACATTTTTGAAGGAAATTATAATCCACTAGCTTTGTTATATAATACACGGCCGTGGGCAAACTTTTTCGGGCCACTGGTTCAAACCAGGCACTATTTTGTGGATCTTACTTCCAAGCAATAATCAACATTTGGTGTAGAAATCATGACCTTGATATAGTGAGAGAAACTTAGTGAGAGCCGTTTCGCACAATCAGGTTTTCCCCTAAGTAACAAACTTCACACGGACCGGCACTGGGTCCCTACTCTGTGTGTGTTGAGCCCTGTTATTCTCACACGTACTCACGTTGCTTTTTACTCCATGATTTCGATGTTGTCTGCGCATCAACACTTGCTGCTGTTATCGATCCAACCGGAACCGACATACGTAATTCGGTCGTCTGCTGTTTCAGAGATGACGTACCTGTGACGTGGCATTGCGTCATTACGAGTTTCTCGTACAAAGTTTTAAAGGAACAGAACCCAAAGGTGACTTTGTTGCGGCAGAAAAACGAGGAAAACCCGTATGATGTTGTCCACAAGATAAAATACTTCGTTTGATTCCCAAACAGGGTTTGTGGTAAAACTTAGGAAACTATTTGCAATTTTTTCGATGAAAAACTTTCTTTCATATCCAACACAGGATGTTTGTTTTTTTACTGCAAACTAGGATTCTACGTAAGTTGAAACAAAAAATTAAACAGAAAAGCTTTTTTGCAAATTAAATTCGAACCTCAGTTTTCGTAAATCAGAAAAGTTTAAACTCGCTTGCCCGAAATCTGACTGTTCTTGGGTTTAACGCTTACAACGCCAACTAGAGCCTCCAACATACGATCATAACTTTGAACGAACCGTTACAGTCGCTGGCTTGATTCGTTCGTTTTCCAGCCGTCCCATATTTTAGCTGGGCTCGTTGTACATTACGAGGAGCTTTAGCCTGTCCGATTCCCACGTAAGCCAACTTCGTGCGTTTCTCTGCAAATAAAACATCGCTATGAAGTTTTACATAAATACCAGCTTCTTTTGGAGTTTCGTAAAACAAAAGTTCGACTTGAATAAGGACAAAAACTTTCTGAGAATGGTTAAAAAAGTGCAAAAATACAGCAAAGCTCGGTTAATCCGGATCTTCGCCTAATAGGGTCAAAACTTGAGGTACAAATGATTTGTAATTTGGTAAGGCTTGAACTAATCGACATCGGTTAATCCGGATCTTCGCCTAATCCGGACAATTTTTTGGTGCAAACTGGTCCGGATTAACCGAGGTTAACTGTACATCATTTTCACACAGAAAGTCGATGAAATTGCAGAAAAATACACAAAGTTGAGTCAAATGTGTCAGACCAGCAAGAAGATTAAAGTGTGGAAATAACAACACGTTCATACCGAGTGGCTTGGACTTGATAACTTTCGCTTGGATGGTTTGAGTGAGACGAGCCAATTTCTCTTCACGAGCATCATGAAGACGCTGTGGGAAAATATGTCATATGAAACCCGGAAGTATAACTCACGGTATTCTCGTGAGATGATAGCATATAATGATACAAATCATTAAATTGTGAGGGCTACTTGCAGGAATGGTCATAAACAACGTTTTATTTAGTTATCACGTTGTTAGGCAAACAAAATATTACGGATCACTCACTGCAACATCAGCTGTGCACGGTGTCTACGGAACAGTGGTTACAACCAATAATAAATAAATCACAAATGTAATGTGTAAGTTGCGTTTTAATCATCAGATTACCACAGGCCGTCAAACACCACAAACAGGGATGTTCGATTTACAAACCAAACTGGAGCTAACCCGAATTAATCTTGGCTTGTTCACTTTGTCCTAGGCAACATTTACAAGTAAAATTGATGTTTCGGATTTTAGTATTTCTGAAATATTGTAGACAGAAACACCCGGCAATGAAACTTGGCACTTTTCCTGATTAACACGACACAGAAAGCGGGTTTCCATAAAGCAAGTTTTACAGCTGATTCCTGCTTAGCTGGAACTTGGGAACTTATTTGCCAAAATAATTGTCTTTGTTTCAAACGCACGTTTTAGGGTTGTTGAGCATTAGGTCATATCCAGCAACTAGCTACTTAGGTAGGTAATTCATATTCTAAAATATAACGGACACAGAATGTGAAGGCCGTAATCAAGCCCGTTTGATCAAAGAAAGCACGACAGAACCCGTTCCAACTCTGATTCGGAACACAATTCAACCAGTTAACTTACCAAGTAAAGTTCCCTCCAGGATTCCATTTCATCTGGAACTTTTCCCCGAAAATCCTGTTGCGATAATTTCTTCCACAATTCGTCAGTATCGTCAAGTAAGTACTAAGGACAAATTTGAGACATGCATTAAAAATCAACAGCACTTACAATATCGTTCGCGAAAATTCAACAAAACAAGTTTTAACTTTCTGCTCACCACATTCACATCCTCCAAGTGGTAAAGTTGTTCTGCCGTGCAACGTTCCAATACTGGCTTTATGATGTCATAAGGCACCCCAATTACATCAAGTTCTGGAATACAAGGTAACAATGAAACACATGGACTATATATAAATATATGTATATGTGGATGTAACTCACTGTCAATGTTGTTCATCAGCACAGTCATGCATTGGTCGTAAAGTGACATCATTTCTAAACGAGGTAATGATGATGTTATCATAATTATAGTGAACAAAATTTGGGTGAAACAAAACTATTTTGTTGGAATTTAGCTCTTTAATAACACACAAGTATTTTTGTACTTTTCAGTCTGAATAATAAAAAAAAACTGCTCATAGCAGCGTGAAACAATATACAACAAGATCACGGAAACAAATACACAAATATTGATAACTTTGTTTCTAAACATACATTAGCTGTACATTAAATAGTTATTCACCAACAGGATCAGCCTTGTGAAGCCTTTTTACAGACTATAGATAATGGCACAATATCACTTATGATTTAAAATTCTAAAATTACTTGGTAAATATGAAGTTTTCTGCCCGGAGTAAATCTGCATCCTTCCCGAACTCCGCTGGCTGTGAAGTTCCGCTGCCACTTCATCAGTCATCCGCATCGAGTGTTGGTGGTTTGAAGAAGAGGAGGGGGTCGAGTAAGGGTCGGTGGGGTCAATTTGGGGCAGTGGCCGGTACACTGACTAAACAAAACGAATATTTTAAATACACATTTCTTACACAAATTCATATTGATTAGTTCAAAATGGGGTCTCCCAACCCATTAAGTCACCACACCACTGCATCTACACAATATGTTATGTGTAAAACATTGTTTTTACCCACAAACGTAATCTGATGTACCAGGCTTGAGTTGCCCACCCTATTTTACAAAATACCCAGATGTGTGTGACATAACCCAGTTTGAGAACCACCACCCTGACCAACTACTTATCACAAACTACAACTTGTTATTCATACCTGCACTTTCGGCAGATGTAGTTCCACTTTTTGTTTGCTCGGTGATAAGCTGTTCTGTAAAAGCAAAAGCAAGTTTTCTGTCAGTTTTCTATTTGCTTGTAATGTAAAAAGATTCAAACCTGCAACTGTGAAGTATTTGCAGATTTTTGTTGAGTTTTCTTTTTCTTTTTAATCTTTTTAGTTGTGTCCATCGCCATGAAATCCTCAAATGAAAAGTTTCCACTTGATTCTGCTCACAAAAAACAGTGTTTTTCAAGGAACCAATTTTTTTTTTAATTTAAAAAAACAGAATTATAAAAACAAAAAAATATATATTTTAGATAAATTAAAAATTGAACTAACAGACCACTGCTAACAATAAAGTAATGCTGAACTAATTAGCTTATTTTTGCCCAGCAAAAAGTGCAAGCATGTTTTGCCCAGCAAAAAGTGCAAGCAAGCGTACCTTTCTTAGTTTGTTTCTTTACTTTGTCAACAGACGCTGGTGCAGACTTCTTAACTTTATTTGATGGTGATTCCATCATGGCAGAGTCAGATTTACGTTTTGTAGCTGAACAAATATTGTATTACGACTTCACCACCCAACAAATGACCAACTCTTGAAACTCACCTTTTGATGACTTTATTGGAGGTGTAGCACTTGTTTCACTTTTCCTTTTATGATTTTTCTGTTTTTTAGATTGTTTTTCATACAGGTTTTCCCCATTGGTTAAAACTTGTTGTTTTGGGTGGGTTTTATTTGAGTATAAAGTTGTGGATGAAACCGAAGGTAAATATGAAGCAACTTGATCGTCGTTACTTGAATTATCTTCATCAGAATCACTGACATTTGGAAGAAAGTCGCTTTGATTTTTTGCTGGTTGATGACGTGAGACATCAGATTTGTTTTGTTCGTCACCTTTTTGTTTTTGTTTTTTCATCGTTTTTGTAATTTGTGGATATTCTGGTGAATATTCATCTGACTAAAAATTCAAACAATTTTGTTTAAAACTAGAAGGGTGGCTTAGCACATATTGCCCTTGCATATACGCTATAGCATATTTTGAAACATTAATAGATTTCCTACACTTATTTATATTGGGTCCTATATTAGCCATCGTCTTTTATAACCTTGGTTGTTTCTGCAAGCAAAAACTCATGGGTCCCCACACATGCAAAGTTGTAGATAATGCATTTCAATAGATAACAATGAGTAAGTAGGATAACTAATTGAGGTTCAACACACACAAACTTAAACGAAGGAAACCACAATGACTCAATCAATAGTACTGCAAAATTTCAGTCCAATCTGCCAACGTTTAAAATTTCAACCACTAGATGTGTTTTGAGCAACAACTGTTAATGTTTCTGACGTCAAAGGGCTGTTAACAACCCCCGAACTGCAATGACGCAATAACGATAATTGGCATACTTTACAAGCTGTCCAAGTTTTAGCCAATTCTGACATTGTTTATAAACTCACCCCTTTTAGGGGGCTAGTGGGGTAAATACTAGGGTAATCCGGACAAACAAAGTGGGATGCACATCTACATAACTATATCTACCATCTGTATAAGTTACAGCCACACCCATCAAGCATTTGATGGCAAAACGAGTCAGACAAACTTCGGGGAAAAAAACATTTTAGGGGGCTAGCAGGGTAAATACTGGGGTTATCAACAAAAACAAAGTGGGATGCACATCTACATAACTACATCTACCATCTGTGTAAATTTCAGCTGAATCCATAAAACATTTGATAGAAAAACGAGTCGGACAAACTTCGGGGGAAAATACCCATTTTAAGGGGCTAGCGGGGTGAATACTGGGGTTATCAACAAAAACAAAGTGGGATGCACATCTACATAGCTACATCTACCATCTGTATAAGTTTCAGCCAAATCCATCAAGCATTTAATGGCAAAACGAGTCAGACAAACTTCGGGAAAAAAAAACATTTTAGGGGGCTAGCGGGGTAAATACTGGGGTTATCAAACAAAAATAAAGTGGGATGCACATCTACATCTACCGTCTGTGTAAATTTCAGCTGAATCCATCAAACATTTGATAGAAAAACGAGTCGGACAAACTTCGGGGGAAAATACCCATTTTAGGGGGCTAGCGGATTAAATACTGGGGTTATCAACAAAAACAAAGTGGGATGCACATCTACATAACTACATCTACCATCTGTGTAAATTTCAGCCAAATCCATCAAACATTTGATGGAAAAACGAGTCGGACAAACTTCGGGGGAAAAATACCCATTTTAGGGGGCTAGTGGGGTAAATACCGGGGTTATGAACAAAAACAAAGTGGGATGCACATCTACATAACTACATCTACCATCTGTGTAAATTTCATCCAAATCCATCAAGGATTTGATGGAAAAACGAGTCGAACAAACTTTGGGGAGAAGAAAAATGAAAGAAAAAAAAAGAAAAAAAAAAATAAACATTTTGAGTAAAATCAATATAATTAAAATGAGCACACCAAATATATGGAACATTGTAAAAATACTTGAAGCTTTGGAGACTTAACACAAGCAATATTTTTTAATCTCTTTAAACTAATGCAATTCTACTGTTTCCGAAACTTTATTCTAAACTGCAGGAAAAATAAGAAGCATTTTTTTGCTTTCAGACCATAAAAGCAATTTGGATGTTTTATCTCCACAAAAGTAAAATCTTTACCTTGTCCATTTTCCAGTTTTGAGTCGGATCATATTCTTCACTTTCACTTGAATATTTTAACTTCTTTTTCTAAAAAAGGAAAATTTGGTAGGTTATTCACAAAACCAAGACAGACATGTAAAAATCATCAAGCCAATACATGATAAGCGGCAGACAGTTACTCTCACCACTAGCTGCGCTGATGAGACTTTATAGGTTGAAACAGCATGCACTGTCTACAGCCTACATAGACACAAAAATATAAATATTTTTCACAATACCTTTTCCTTTTGTTTCTTCATCTCCCAATTCCCCGAAGGGTCATATTCATCGTTATTTGCATTCTGCAGACTTGACGTCGAACTTTGGTATTTATTTGGAGAGTTGTGTTTGCTCGAAGGTTTATTTGACAGAAGTTGTTTCCACGACGACACAAGTTCCTTCGCAAAACCTCCAACTTCATCATGTTTTCTCAAATTGTTCACAACTTTCCCAATTCCTGTCTCCTGAATTTTTTACATGTTCATGAATTTTTGATCTCAACAGCAATGTTGTAATCAGATGTAACTTTAATTAATAAATCCAACAAAAATTCAATTGCTTTTTAAAAGTGCATCAAATACCACAAAATTTTGTAAATTTTATTACTAACTTACAGTACAAAATATCGGGAAAAATTAACAACTTTATATTGTAAAGATATCATATATATGTTAATTCATACAGAGCAAAACTGGGCTAACAAAATACAAATCCTTTTAATTGCATATTTAATTCCATAATATTTTACTTGTAGCTTACAGCAAAAAATCTGGGCAATTTTCAGACAAACCTGCAAAATGTCGATTGTCATTTCAACTTCACTGAGCTTTTGTAAAGCACGAACAATCTGAAACAAAACACACAACCTAGTACTGATGAAATTCAAGATGTTTTAACTGTCACAGTTTTTTTTTAAATGCACTAAATCAGCCAGTAATAAATCAAAATACCTTTTTTGTTTCAGTTTGGGGGTCCAATCTCGTTTTGTATCGTAACACAGTTTGAAGACCATTTTCGTTCATTATGTTTACTGTCAAATCTAAACAACTGCTCAACTGTACACCTTGTTACGTAGTTATGGTTGTAATTGCAAAGTCAAAATCAAACTTCAGCTCAGTCTTTCACTGAACAGCTGAACTTAAACCAAATTGTTTACGTCCGAAACGACGCATTTCTTTTGCATTACCACATTAATGTTTACCTGTACCAGTAATTTTTTTGCCTTATTTGAACACTTATTATTGTTATACAAATGTTTTATTCATAAGAATAAAGGATAATTTAAATTGTTTAATCTGGAAACAAACTTAGAATCACGATCTGCTTTCAAGGTTTTTTTACTACATCCAAGCGTAAAAATTAATGAGAAGCTATATTATGGTTTTCGCACTAATTCCAGAAGTTTTTCTTTCGTCATAATGGTGTTTCCCCGACTTATTTATCTTTTCTCGCTGAACAAAAATAAAATGGAAACGGGTAAATTTGTATATATTCCAGCATCGAAAAATAAACTTTTACAATTTTATCATTGTGCATTTAAATATAATTTTAAAAAAGGTTTTCTTTTTTTTCAAAAAAAGGATTGTGTAGGTGAGGATATTTTCATTTCCTTTGCTTTTTTCTCAAGGTGAACTCTTTTCACTTTTCCTACAGCTGTCCACGTGGAAAATTTTCACTTCAGACTTGAACGTTGGTTTTCGGAGCTAACTTCGTGTCCATTAATGATCGTCACCTTACTTTCATTTTTTTCTCGCGTTTGGCAAAGTGAACCGGTTGTCGAAAAAATGGAACGTACATTTATCGCAGTTAAGCCTGATGGCGTGCAAAGAGGTCTGGTGGGAAAAATTATCCAGCGATTCGAAGAAAAAGGATTCAAACTTGTCGCGTTGAAACAAACCATTGCAACTGAAGATCACCTAAAACTTCACTACGCTGATCTTTCCAAGAAGCCATTTTTCCCCGGTCTGGTGAAATATATGGCGTCTGGCCCAGTAGTAGCGATGGTATGGGAAGGTGAAAATGTGGTTGCAACGGGACGAAAGATGCTCGGTGAAACCAATCCTAAAGATTCTCTTCCTGGAACAATCCGTGGAGATTATTGCATCCAGGTTGGTCGCAACATCTGCCATGGATCAGACGCAGTGGAATCTGCTCAAAAAGAAATCGCGCTGTGGTTCAAACCGTGCGAACTTAACGAGTGGACCTCATGCAGCCAAAACTGGGTTTATGAATAAACTTTTCAATACAATCAGCATAGTTTTTTAGTTAATGTTACAATATTTAGGAAATCCTGTTTTGCTGTCAAACAATCATTGTTGCATGTTATGTTTTCATTTCAATATTACTCAGTTTGGTAAAATATTGTGAAGTCTGTTCCATTGTTTTGTTTAAATAACAAAGACGAAAACAAATTCAAAGTTCCTGTCGTGTAAAAGTGCCATATATGTTGTATTTATCTTAAAAGTACTGAAATATACAATGCGCAATAAAATACGCTTGTTATGTTATAAATTTCCTATAAATTCACCAGAATCTTTTCAGGCAGACAACCATAATGTTGGTTAGGAGTTTTTGTAAGTTAACAACTTTAAATCTGAGCTTGTGCAAAAGATTATTAAGTACAACCGCATGTTTGAAGCACGAATCTTACAAAATGGAAGAAAAAACCTACAAAAAACATGAAGTGATGCCAAGAGAGAGCCATGATGGTTTTAAAGTTGTATTTCGATGCCAACCTGTCAATTGGGTTCGTGTGTTTTCGCGGATAAAATTATATCAGACAGGTTTTTTTGTCACTTGCACACCAATTGCTTATGCACTGAGTTTTGCCGGACAACTAAATACACCCACTGCTCACAGTTTTGCAATCGCTGGAGGCATTGTAACAGGTTTGATGATGTACTTTTCATATGTCACAAGGAGACTTATAGGACTTGTCTTTTACAATGAAGAGAAGAAATTAGTCAAAATTGCTTATTTGTCATTTTGGGGCAAACGCAAAGATCTAACTGTTCCAGTGAGCAGTATTCCATTGTTAGATGATCCAACTCAAAATTATCTTAAACGTCTGGTCAAGCTTCAGTTGGTCAATTCATCCACTTTCTTTTTTATTTCCTTTCGATACGGAACTATTTGGAATCAAGCTTTATTTGAGAAACTTTTTAGTAAACCTGCTTTGGACCGACTGAAAAGAAAAGATTGACACAACATATATGCTTTTCAATGTGCACCTATTTTTGTTCAATAAAGCATCTATTTTGAACCGTTTTTTCTAAGTATTTTGGTAAATGCAGGTTTTATTTGGCAGTTGGGAAAACTGAACAAAGTCAAATTTTGTCTACGAGTTTGGAAAAGTTTAACATTCCTCATAAGGTTTGCAAATTTCATTCAGAAGTAACACTTTGAACTGAAGAATCGGTTTCTGGCAATGCTGGCTTTGTGTCGGCAACTGGAGTGTCACTAGTTAATGTAACATTATTTTCTGGTGTTTGGAAAACATGATCTTGCTCTACATCTGCATGTTGGGCATTGTCATCAATATTGGCTAACAAACTGTTCCCTTCCTCATCCACAGGTGGAGTATCAGTGTTTGGGATCTCATCTCTTGTGTTGGAGTCCTCATCTATTTTTCCCTGCTGTGATGACTCCAAGCTGTCGATGGACATGACAGAGTCATCCATGTCCACTTCAACCGTTGTTTTCGGTTCTCCTCTTCTCCCTCCTCTTCCCCTCCTTCTCCCTCCTCTTCCACGAGTGCTCTTGATCCCCAACATCTGCTTCAGCTGCTTCCTTCTTCTTCTGAGGAAGTCGGGATCGGCATGAGTGCATCTGGAGCAAGCCCAAACACCTGCAAAATAAAACAGAGTTAGAAAATCACAGAGTGCAAATAATAACTAGATGTTAGACTTCCATGCAAATTGATTCTGCCTCATTTGGGAAATGTCAGCTGCTACTAACATGTAATAATGAGTTGTAAATTTTACTGCAACAAATCAACTAAGAACAATGACTAGCCTTGTGTGTTTTTTGTGGTTTTAATCAGTCACGCACATATGTTTTGGTTGAGTTGAGTTTGCAAAGGCAACACACATCTGCTAAAATATTCACCACTCCAAAATATCTGCACAATGCGGAGACGTTAAAAAGCACAACAGAGTAGAGTGTTATTTGGTGGTGGTACTAAATACCAAATGATACCGCATGGTCTACCACATGTATCACACGACTACGAAAATATAAGTTTGCAGACTTTTGAAAGCGTTAACAGTTAGAGCTATTCGGGTTGGGCGCTGAGGGTTTGTAATTAACAACATGCAGCATTGTTATTTAGCCTTTGTTGAAAACATGAACACTACATCAAATTTTCTACAATAAAATATACTAAACATCGGCACAGCAGCAGATGTTTTACCTGATGGAATAGCTCGTAGACTGACACAGAAAGTGTGGTAACCTCTGTCACATCGATCACAAAACATCATGAGATCTTCACGATGTGGCATGCTACATATCGTGCATGTCTTGCACTCCATACATTGCCAGTTGTACGTCAGAATTACAGATACCAAGTCTGAAGACATCTCCAAACATGTCGGGTGGCCTATCCGCAAAAGCATTCGTAAAGCTGACTGGTAATTTTAAAATTGCAACACACTGTAATAATCCACAAAAGCCTTTATAAACACAACTGATAATTTACAAACTATGCAACACATTGAAATAATGGTCAGACTTTTATTGACAATATGTTTGATATTTCTGGTTATGATTTCCAGTTCACCAAAGGTTATAATAAACCGGGAGTAATTTAATATTACACATTTAATAATATGTTAATTTGTGAAGATGACTAATTTTGATGACTAAAATACAAAAAAGTGTGCAATACATGTAAATAATGGTCAGACTTTTATTGACAAAATCTTTGTATTGCTGGTTACCAGAGGCAGTTTGACAAACCAGAAGTTATTTGATATTTCACCCACCGTGATTGTCACATTGTGAACATTTTATTAGATCTTCCGGCTCATCCTTTTTATTGCACGTCTCATCTTTCCCACAAATACCACAAATGGGATTAAACGGACCCTGAAATTAAACGAAGGAAAAGAGGTTTACAATAACAAATGCATAAACTTAAACACATGTGAGCATTAGCTAAAATTTAAAACACAGCTTGTGGGTTTTCTGCTATGCCAGCTTTAGCATGCAAAGCCTGTTTTCCATCTAACAGCACTTACTACTGTCACAATACAGACATACATTGGTGCAGAGACAATTTCATGCTATTAACCAGGACCAGGTCTTCTCAAATTTTTATTATTTACCGATTCTTTAAACATAACTGCCAAAGAACTTATATGGAATACATTATGCAGGCGTTTCAACAACCACTGTTGTCAATATCAGTGCAGGTTTACCTAAATTACTGCATAAAGAATACTGGTGACAACCGTGATTGTTAAAACATCTGTACTATAATGTATTCTATATACACAAGTTCTTTGGCAGTTATGTTTATGATTAAATTTCTCTTCCAAGTATGTGTATAGTGTTCCTTACCGATTCTTCATTCTCACTCTCATCATTTTCGCCTCCCTCCTCTTGATTTGTTTCTTTTTGGTTTGTTTCCATCGGTTGAATGTCTCCAGCGATCGACGATCGTGCAGAAACTGTTGAACAACTCAAATTACAAACTGTAATCATGACATATGAAGCCAATTCCAAACTTTACCCGATCGATCCTTGGGTTTTGCAGAAGAAATTGATCGAATGCTGTGAGGGACCGATGACAAAGTAGTCACAGAATCTGGTTCCTGGTAAAACACATTTTATGTCACCGTATAAAAAAACGCAAAACCTGATCACTACATCAGGCTACTGGCCAAAGTTTGAATTATTTACTAAAAATTTGCAAAATCTTTAATTTAGTAGTTCCAGACTGGGGGTTTGGACAATGAGCTCAATGAGAGAGTTCCAGAGAAACCATGTAAGGAATTTTACCACTAGGGTTGAAACCATCAACAGAAGAATATTTTTCTGTCCCACATCCTGATATTTCTTGTTGTTAACCAGATAACAAGGGAATAATGCTGCATAAGCATTTTATACAACTATAGAAACCTTACAGTTAATGTGCAGGGATGGATGTAGCAAACAACTAAAAAAAGCCATATATATATCAGAAGAAATTTTAGGGAGTATTAATCGAAATCAACTTTGTCTGAATTTTTTCTACATTACAGAAACATAAAACATTTCTATTTTATTGCGAACAAACCGAGTCTACTTCAGATCCTGAACTTTCGATGTCGTTGATTGGTTCATTAGGATGAGGGGGTCCATACAGTGCAGTTGTCATTGGCATAAACATCATATCATTTCGCGTATAACTGAACATAAAAAAATCATTACTTAGGAGTAAATTGTTTTCACCACATTAAAGAAAGTATGGATGCTTTTTTTATTTTCATCCTATAATCCAGGGGTTCCCAACCGGTGGTACGCGTACCACTAGTGGTACGCGAAGGGTTTTCAGGTGGTACGCGAGTAGCTTCTGTTTTGTTCACAAAAACCTCAATTTGCAACTTTATATTTTGTTTGTCTGGTTTTGTTTACAAAAAAACAGTCCCCAGGCCTATTGTCATTGTTACGTAACTATTCCTGTTGTTTCGTATCATTACGATCTTCAAAATACAGGTCATGTCAATTCTCAACAAAAAGCATAGTTGCTACTTGCTATGAAAAGCCGAACAACGCTGTGGCACAGTGGGCGTTAATTATGTCAAATGATTGCTCTTGATAGATATATCTACTGTTTTGGTGCTTAAGATAGCGTTGAATGAAATATGATTCAAACAAATTAGTTGTTCTGCAAGAAGTGGTACCATAGAGCAGGGGTCCGCAAATAGTGGGTCGCGAGACCTTCCAGTCTGGGTCGCGAAATATTTTATTTACCATGAATATAATATGAATATAAGCGTCTCATCTACAGTATTAATGAACTTCGGCTTTTTCCGACCTTTTGATTAATTTTTACATTGTTACGTATGACTACGTAACTGTTACATACAGTCTATGTAAGAATGCAACAAGATAAGCGCACCTGTGCAAGGATGCGGTTCTTATTTGTTAGAATAAATACGTTCGTTTACCTACTGTTTTATGTGAAAATATCAACTAACAATAGCATAATACTAGTCTTAACATTGATATTTAGTTGTTTAGTATTTTCCACAAACTTACATGCTAACAAAATGCTTGGGTCGCGAGAATTTAGAGCAAATTTTTTAGGGTCGCGTCAAAAAGTATTTGCGGACCCCTGCCATGGAGCACTGTAGAGCACATTAGTGCTCTATGGTGGTACGCGTGGCAGTGCAGAGCGTCCAGGTGGTACGGGGTCATAAAAAGGTTGGGAACCCCTGCTATAATCGAATTCCCAAATTTGAAATTTTCAAAGTCTTATACTTTTATAATCTTATTTACGTTTTGTAATATTCCTGAAACTGCCCAGGGATCAACGCACATGGATACAAACTCGGTCTCGTCAATTCAGGGTCAAGTTTGCGAACTTTGTTTCTCGGGTATTGAAGAACCTGAATGGAATTAAACTGAAGTAAAAATCAAATAATCAAAATTTCAATTGTTTTTGCACATTTTGTTTTAGAGTTTTTTTTTAGTTTATTTCACAATTGGTCTGATTAAATCACTGCACATTTTGTAACATGACATTGTAAAGAAGTGTAACTTTTACAAAAGTAGTGACAATTTAGCAATACAGTTGTTTGCAGATGCTTTCTTGGAAAATAATGTGTTTGTAAACTCAAGAATGATGGTGTAGTCGACACTCGACACCAATGTTTAAAGCTAGAAAAGCTGTTTTCTGAAAACTCATGAAAAACTGTCAATAACACAATGCAAAATATAGTCTCTTTTAAGACTTTAAATCCGCATATGTTTTAAGATGTTTTGAGCATGAGTATCTTTAAGAGCTAAGACAAAATTTATATAAACAACAAAGCAGCAACACACAAAATATTTGGTTAAATAACATTTTGTCCAGCAATGTATAACTTCAAACTAAACAAAAATTAATTATTTCCTTCATTACTTAATGGTCAGTTGTTACCTACACTTTACAATTCCACCTACATTAGTTTGCATGTCGTAATAAGCAGCAAATTCATCCCTTCGCTGTCTGTTGAGACTCGCGTTGTACGCAGCAGCTTGTTTCATTGCTTTCTTCAAATATCCCGGCATCTGCGACTTTTCAACTTGAACGCTTGACTACAAACAAACAACACATTGAAAGACATCCCAAACAACAACTGATTTTGACTTTCTGTTTAACCTTTTATCCTCCTTTAGTAAAAAAATCATTGGTATCATATACACATATTAGAAGCCACTTAAAACCCATCAGACAATAACGCGTCAGAAAATTTAACCACAGAGCATGTTTAAAGAAAACACAACTTTGCAAATCATTCTATTTGGGGGTTTGCATTACTTGAAAAGTTAGATTCATCCCAAAGTTTAAAAAAATAGTGTTCTTGGCCAACAATTACCGACGCATATTCCTTGTATTTGTTTTGCAGCTTTTGTTTTTCTCGCTCCTGCATCACCAACTGATACTCGTTGTATTTTTCTGGATATTCTTTTGCCATCATGTCACAAACATCAGAACTCTTCAGCGCAGTAAGTCCTGAAAACATCATTGCAAAATAATACAAAAAAACCATAGTGGATAAACAAACAACAAGTTTTTATTTTCATTTTTGATGATTATGTTTCGTTCTTTTATTAAGCAATGACTGTGTAATAGTAATAATATCAACTTACCCAAGGTGACTTGGACTTCGCTTATAAAATGTCCAGCTAACAAGTGGTTCACCTCAGCAGGGTCAAGTTTGCGACGCTGAATTTCTGAATTTCAAAAACAAAAAATTAAATCCAGTCGAAAAGTTCATTAGCTCATTCTATGAACATCTGTTATTTGCTGCTTTCTGTTACATCTTTTAGTCAAAACTCACCTGGATATTTTCTTTTGAATGAAGTGATGCTTAAGAAAGTGCTGACTTGTTCTTGTAGCATATAGTAATCACCCGAGCTGTCGGCTGGCCACTGATATTCAACCAGGTTCTCAGCAACAATCGAAGAAAATCTGAAAATAGAAATAACCCATGCATTAGTTACATGAAGATTAAAAACCTTATGGACACAATGGCCCTAAAAAAATCACTTCTTAAAACTACAGAAATGTATACCAGTGCACAGTACATTTATGATTTGTTTATGTCTTTTAAACAAACATAGTAGTAGTGATATAGCAATTATTTTTCTATTGGCCAGTGATGATCCAAGTTTATGACAGGAAAAAGCATTAAGTTCCCCAGAAGATGCCTAATTTTGGTTGGGTATAACAATTCCTGAGATTGAACTGCATAAAAACCACTAAATTTAGTTTTGAAAGTAGCTCTTACATATTTTGCTGTAGACATATGGGATCAATCACTCTTCCAGTGTGGCTTACTCCAGCAGGTTTCGATTTAACTTCAACTGTTACAGGCTTCACAACAACTTCTTTTTCTTTTGTTTCTTTTTCATCAACAACAACTAAGCAAATTTGGTTCACAACAGAGTCCAGCAAGTTTACCACTTCTTCATCAACTATCTCAAATTTGACTTGCTCCGCAGTTGGAGCGGTGGCCAGATCTTCTGCAGGTAAAACATTATCAGTAACATTAGGTTGTTCCTTTGGAGTTTCTCCAACTTGGACAAGGGGAGGAGATTGACTGTTGTCATGGTAACATTGTGGGTAGGGATGTTGGTCTTTACTATTTAAGAATGTCATATTATCAATTTGCTGCAAAGTTTCACCCAGAACAGGATTTAACTGTTCAGCATCATCACGATTCCTCTGAAGACTTTGACCAATCAGCCGAGAATCATCTTTATTGTTTTCAGTTTTGTTGGAATCTTCGCAACATTGTGTTTCAGTGGTGATTTGTTTCGTGTTTATTGCAGCATCAGAAGTCAGGTCCTCTGGCAAATTTACCGACTGTTCAGTGGTCGGTTCCATTAAAACCTCCTTTATTCAGCTTTAATCTGTAAAATACCACATAAACACAATCATTAAATCAATTGTAACAAACCCAAAAACATTGCTGTTTTACACAATGCGCTATTTTTTATTAGAATGTAACACAGTAAAAGACCAATGTGAGAATACCGCATGAAACATCTATAGACCACAGGTTAATTTGAACTTTAATTTATAAACGACATGTTTGCATAAAAAAGAAATTGTACAAATTTTACCCATAAATATACTTCGTTAATTGCACAAACTTTAGGCAACAGTATATAAACCACATATTGCAAATGACAAGGCACAAGTACATTATAATACAGCATATCGATCAATTACATTTTTTCACAGTTAATTTGCATATACATGTATGTTACAAATGCATTAACATCTTAATCTCACAGCTAATTTGCATTTACTCTGTTTGCATAAACAAGATATTGCACAAATCTTCACTTCGTAAATATAATTTGTTCAAGAACAGGAAAAATTCAAAACATACAATACACAATTACAAATCATTGTTTCTGATAAACCTATTGCCCTCAGAGTTTTTGCCGACATAAGTATAGCGCAAACGACCGAGCAAAACTTTTCTGTTTGATGAGTTAGAATCACTAGCATATGTAGGGTCTGTGTCATGGCCTTCAGTTGCAGGTGTATCACCAGTTTTAACTTGGTGAACACAAATTCTGTAGCCCACAGCCCTTTCAATGTCTGTAACATTTTTGAAATCCAAAAACTTTAGGGTTGGGATTTTGTATGCAACAATGCATCGGTATTGGTGATACAGTTCCTTTGTACATTTCGGGTTAAGAACATCGCTGGGACATGCTTCATTGCCCAGCAAACTCACATAGGTAAGCCTTGGAAAAGCTGCAAGCAACTTTTCAAGAAACTCCTCCAACTCTGAAATATGGTTGTTGTTCAGAGTAAGAGTTTTTAAAGGTAGAAGCGTGGGAAATTCAGTGCTGTCATCAATTTGGTTGTTGTCGAGATTAAGTTCCTCCAAGTTTTTAAACATTTCCAGGCCTGAAAGATTTCGTATTTTGTTGTGACTCAGATTAAGATGCTCAATCTCCGTAGCATGTCGCTCCAGAAATGTGGGCACTGTATCGGCCTCATTGTCCGTGTAGGAATAATTTTTAACGGGGTCTGAAAAATTTGCGAGTTCAGTTTTTGAAGCCATTAATGTGTAAAGGTCCAAAGATGTTAATTTTCTGTAGAAATGACAAAAATCATTGTTTAAAACACAATCACAGCTACTAGGAGTTCTAACACAAAAAACAGATCAGTTTCAGATATAGAAAACAAAAAAACACAAGTTATACATTTGATATCATGAACGCTGAGACCTGAGACATATGGTTCACCTAAAATGGTCGGGTAAGTAACTTCCTGATGCTGATTAGCACTAAACATTCATTGTGTTGTTAACTACTATAAGGAAAACAGGTTTTTGTATGTAATACGTAACGTTTTATTTGTTTGTAACTTTTTATTTGTTTGTAACTTTTTAAACATAAACTACTACCCTGCTTGTAATAAGGACATATTAATCTATAAATGCATGGACCTTTCCGACGCTTCCAACATACACAATGCGTTTAATGTAGCAAAATTATTCCAAGTCGTATAATATGTCTAAACTCTAAACTCTGCGTATTAACCCAAAACTTTGTAAGGCTCCCGTTTAACCTTTCCCAAGTAGTAAAGTACCTTTCCCAAAACCCAAGCAAGGAAAAATAATTTGAGTTCAATACAAATATTTACATCGTAATTCAGAACACAAGTTTCCATGTTTACTTTTTCCAGTTTGTTGGTTTTTATCCAAAAACACTAACTTGTGACATGTCACGTGATTACAATCTGCCGCCAACTGTTGGACGCTGAAGGGTACGTCAAAGTGTTTTGTTACTTTTACGTAAACGGCTTTAATACATAAAATTTAAATTCGCAATCATTCTAATTTTATTTTATTTTTCGAAATCTTGCACTAAACGTAAGTAATTTTAAATATAGTCCTGTGAAATAAATATGTAATACAATTTTTTAGCATTAGTGTGGTAAACATGTAAACTTAACAGCTTGAATTAGTGAAATGTGGTGAAAACATCAACAAAACGTCGAATTCGAAGGACGCTTGTGTCGCGTGTGTTTTGTTTGTTCAACTCAACTGTAGACTGGCTGAGCGACCCGGGTTTGGTTACTAGCGTACGGCTGATTTGTGTGTTTCACATAATGCGACGTAGTGAACTGCAATTGCTAAACTTTTATAAGAGCGGTAGTAAGAGTAATTATTTTTTTAGATCAGAACTTTGACTGAATATTTAATAAGTTATTTATATTTAATAAGTTTGCAATGAGTGGTTCATATTTGGATGCAGCATCTCCAGTTATTTCATCTGGAAAGTACCAGAGTGATTTATTCAACAGTGATTCTGATGAAACCTTTTCATCGGGTTCGTTACTTTCTGAAGAAGGTGGAACAAAACATAGTAGAAAAAACGATGATCTTCTGTAAGTAATTGCAAAAAACAAAAGTGTGTGCTTAAACATAACCACAGCATTTCTGTAACTTTATCAGATAACCACAGCATTTGTTTTAGCACATGTTTTTAATAGTCTTATTGGTTTTCAATTACTTTATTTAAATTTAATACTAATTGTCCTTTGTTAAAACTGTATGTAAACAAGATAAATTATATTTGTTATACCAAAAACATAAGTATATTGCTACAGCATTTGTGTATGTTGATTTGTAACCCCAAGCATTTGAATAAGCGCATGTTTTTAATAGTTCTAGTTGCTTTAAATCTTTTTAATTTTAGCCTAATACCAACTGTTCTGTATTCAAACTGCTTATAAACAACATAATTGAACTTTGTTTAGGATTCTTCCACCGAGGTTGTCATCAACTTGCAATAAGCAACATCCTTTACTTGATAACTCATATTCATTCAGTGATGAATTTTCACACACAAAGTCAATGCAAAAAAATCCAAACACAACAGATGATATTTTGTCCGACCACGAAATCAGTGTGTGGGAAAAATGGTTGATCAACAAGTTGGAGTTGGAACGGGAAAAAAGCAAAATTAGAGTAAGATAAGATGAAGTTGTTTTTGAACAATATTGGAAAATTAAAATATATACATATAGGTTAAACTACAAAAACCTAAATAATTTCCTGGGTAAATGGAACCAAATAAAATCAGATTTATTAAACTCTAATTTTATTCAACAGAAAAAAGAAATTAGGGAAAAAATTGCGGCAGAAAGGGAAGAAAAAAAGAAAAAAGAAGAGAGATTGCAAACTGCAAAAGAAAAACACCAACAATGGGTGGAAGAAAAAATGTTAAAAGTAAGGTTTTTTTACAATATTAGTTGTGTTAAATTTACTAATGTGCTTTCGATGTTTTTGCAGCTAAAAATACAAAAAATCGCAGAAAAGAGACAAGAAAGAATAAAGCAAGAACTTGAAAACACAAAGAAACAGCAAATTGAAAAAGAAGCACAACAAAAATATGACGAGTGGAAACGAAAGCAGGATCAAATTGATAAAGAAAATGAACAAAAGGTACTAGAAAAATATTGCTTAGTTGTGAAAAAAGTGAAAAAATGATAATTAGGTGTGAAATAAAAAATAAATAAAACACACAACATCAAGCATAACTTACATGTCATTGCCTTTTTTATGAAATGTTCACTGAATTTAATCATAAACATGACTGCCAAAGAACTGGTGCATATAAAATACATCATGCAGATGTTCACTGAATTATTATACCAGCATAAATATATATTGTAGAAACAGAAGCAATTGGAAAAACAAAAACGAGAAAAAGAAGAAAAGAAAAAGGCAAATGAAGAGCATTACCAAAATTGGCTGGAAAATAACAAGGGGAGAATTAATGGTAGGATTTGTTACTTTGTATCATCTCTGTGTAATGTTAAATCATAATGTAATTGTTAACAGAACAGCAACTCAAATATAAATATTTTGCATTTATTATTATCATTTTAAATCATACAGTATACTATAACTATATACCAAGTTTATAGATCTCTTCTGGCAATTGTATTTTTATACAGACGTTTCGACGTCCTGTACAGATCGCCTTCATCAGGGTAAATGAACAATACATTTCTTACAGCTTTACAGAAGAAGATTTCAAATCCCCAACCAACATATGTTAACCCCAAACCATGGGTGATGTGCAACCCCAGTGATGCCCCACGGAATCAATACAACCCCCAAATATCCCAAACCAATGTGAGACAACAAACTCGGCAGAAAGTTCATCGACCCGAAACTCATTCCCCGATGAGACTTGGATTGTCCCAGTCCAGAATTCAAACTCACAACAATTTCGGGCAAACACAAACTCCTTTAAGATTTGCTGGGATTAGACCTAAAACTGAATGTGGAAGAAATACCCCCAAGGTTATTCCCCCAGCGCCCCTAAAGGGGTCACAAAAATGTGCAGATTCAAAAAGTAAAAAGAAAGATAGACACTGGATCTGAATGGCCGTTTGTGAAATTTTAAAACATACAAATATGCAAAGATGAAATTAAAGTTTTTTTAACGTCTTAACAGTAGTCTATATTTATTGAGGGGATTTTTCGTTTGTTGCTAAAAAAAAACCGCTTGGTTTTATGTTAAAAATAAAACATTGTGTAACAAAAATGCATTTTTTTATCGGAAAGCCCATAAATGAGTTGGCGAAGAAATATAGGCAGTAGGCACCATTCGCAGGAACAGAAAAATAACAGTAGTGTTGTGAGGATTCTAACGCACTTCATAATGTCAATTCGGAATGTTTTATTTCCCGTCCTCGTTAGTATAGTGGTAAGTATCCCCGCCTGTCACGCGGGAGACCGGGGTTCGATTCCCCGACGGGGAGCACTTTTTTGCCAAGTCAAGATTTAAGACAAGAACATTGAAACAGTGTTTTTGATGCATAACCAATGACTTGTTTAAAATTTGTCACAAATGCATCTGGCGGCATAATTCGACTCAACACCTCCTAATTCATTTGTATAGCGCTACAATCCAAAAGTGTAAGTTTTTCGGGTTACGCGTAAATAAAAATAACATCAAGTCTCTTTCAACATGTATTTTATTCCAACCCAGTTTTTTACCATGTCAACAATGGCAGAATCAACCACAAATACGTTTGTCTGGAAATAATCTTTTGACCAGCTCGTTGGTAGCTGAATCATTTGGCAGAACAACAAAAAACTTTATACAAAAGGTTCTGCGGGTTGATCTTGGTTTGAAAGCCATTGCACCGCGTCAAGGTGTCAACCCACGCAATGGGTTTCGTCTAAGGCAGTAGAGAAACCCTCGTTCGGTGCAGAACTACAACCGAAACGAGGAAAACAGACTGGCACACGAAAAGCGCTGGCAGCCGATGGGATCTAAAAATAAAAATTTTAAATTTCATTTTAAAGAAATTATACCATAAACAAAACTATTGTATGATACTTACATTCGTAAACAAAACGTTTGCTTGTTTCCATTCATAACTGAACCTCCACTAGATTACTGACGATGGCGGTTCAGCGGGTAAATTACGAATTCTCAAAATTATTCCAATTCTCCAAATTTTATTTGTGTCGTAAAATGGTTCCCAATTAGGATTTTTTTGGTTTATTCTGACAACTGATGACGTATACAGGGGTATTTACGTCACACCCTTCTATGACGTCACACATACTAGACGGGAATTTCGAATATTGTTCTACGCATTTTAACTTTATTACGCGGAACATTGTTTAAAATCCGCAAACATGACATGGAGGACCGGTGCACTAGATCCTCCATATTACGGTTTGCGGCAAAATAAAAATACGAGGAATGTAAAGAAAAAAGAGGAAGTGAAATAAATGAGAAATAAAAGTGAGAACCACACAACAAACAATGTACCGAGAATTTCACGAAATTACTCAGAAAATTATTTTTTTATCCAGAACCGAGCGTTTTTGATCCTTTCGCTTTTAAGTGCGGACTTGTTGGTGTCTTTGTTGTTAACACTTCGGCCATTATTTACAGGTGGAAGGCGAAAAATTTATAATTGTTTACTACGGGCCAGTTTAAATAAACAAAACAAATTTAATTTTAAAAAAGGACCCAATTAGTCATGGGCTATTTTAATTTCTCAGGGCTATTTTTTGCTAAATTCTTATAACGGCGGTTTAAATTAAACTGTTTTAAAACTTAATTAAACCGTTTTTGTCAGCGCTGTCGAGGTTTCGCAAATTCAACCAATGAACCGCCGTCTTCTCCAATCTTTCACTAATCTGACTCAACTAACTAACTTGAAACCTGCGGAAGCCGGAAAAAATTAAAGGTTATGGGGTTAGGATTAAAATTAAAATTTAAAGATAATACAATAGCTAATATGGTGGTGGCGAATCCTTTAACATTTAGACGTTTCAACAAGTCTAAAAATTCGAAAAGGTCAGAGTTAGGGTTGGAAAGTTTTCACAATGTCAAAACATTGAAAAAGCTACAGTTGTAAAAATATAAAAGGCAAGTCTGTCGTGCATTTTGACCGTCCAATCACAGGTCAGCTATCGATTACGTGAAAAGTTTATTTTTAAAAAAACTGCCAAGTTCACCCAGGGTTAAATTGTTATTCTATCAACAATATTTATAAATATACACGAACAAGAAACAGCGTAAACAACAAAACAACGAATCCCGCAAAGAACGAATAATGACCGAATACCGAACGAAAAATACCGACAAGATATTTCGTTTTCCCGGTAAGAAATGCTGAGGAAAAATCGTGGTCATGTTGGTTAGGTTTGTTACAACTGACAACCCTGGGTGAATCACACGACAGACTCGTAACACAAAAACTTATCGGTTTCAAGTTGATGGAAATGTTCATGGAAGAGATGCATTGTGGGGTAGAGGTTGCAGTGATGGTGAATTCCCTAAAATTTTAAAATATTTCTTAAATTTCTCTTTTTAGGCCGAAACTATTTTCCACCACAAATCACCTTTTCTGTTTCTTGTCATTATGGGATCGCTGCCCGAATCCAATAGTTGCAGAATTCACATCTTCGACTGTGTCAGAAGTATCTGTGAAGCTGAATGTAAGAAAATGCTGAATGCAAAGTTGTGCTTAAAGCACAGTTGTCAATTGGGCGGGATTTTCGAGTCGGGTTCGGGCTAAAGTTTCAACAAAACGGAATTAATTTAGACTGAAACTACATTTGACCTCAGTTCCGCATTTTCAATAACTTTCGGTGCTTGACTTTTGACTTTGTTAAGAAAAAAACAGGTTCGGGTTTTGGGTTTGTACGTTCTGGTTTAGACTCATTTCAAGCCCGCTTGCAACTCTGGTTTAAAGGAACACTGTTTCACAAACAAATATTACCAGGAATTCCTCTGGATTTTCCTCCGTTGTCGTTTCTCCGTCTTTCTAAAACAACACACACCACCAAATAACTAGTGTAGGAACATAAATAAATCCCATTACAAAACAACGCATTTATTTTCCCACATGTGCGTGCGAATGCATCAAAACAAAATATACTTAACATTTTGAAAAATTTTCTCACTCACTTTTTCCACGTCGCGTCAGATTCAATTCCCATTGTCCTGTGTTCGTTAAATCCTCTTTATTTCTGTTCCTCGCTTCTCGTCCAATCACCGTCTCTCACACTTCGGATCGCAACCTTTCATCTTTCTGCAAAACAAGTTAAACAACCACACCATCACACAACCTTACGTTAACTTGTCCCAGTGACGTCATTCGGTGTCCACATGCATGATGTCATCAATCCACGTCGTTTCCGTTTTTCAATTCGTCACCTTGACCTGGTTGGTTAAGTATTTATTTCAGCAACATTTACAACTACCCAAGAAGCCCAATTATTTTCCCTCTAAAAACACCTTTTCTGTTTCTTGTCACTGAGGGATCGCTGCTCGAATCCAATAGTTGCAGAATTCACATCTTCTACTGTTTCAGCAGTATCTACAAAGTAGAACGTAATAAAATGCTGAGTGGTAAAGCAAAGTTGTAAGTTGGGCGGGATTTTTCCGCAACTTTTGGCTCCGATTCCGGCTTGGTCAAGAAAACAAATCATATTTGGCCCGGAAGCCTCTGGTTTTAGGTTTAGGCTTCTATTTCAGGTCCGCTCACAACTCCGGTTTAAAGGAACATCATTTTACAAACAAATCCAACAAACAAATCTTACCAGGAAATCTTCCGGATTTTGTTCCGTTGTGGTTTCTTCATCTTTCTGAAAATCAAACCACCGGATTGCATGTGCAGAAACATAAATAAATCTCATTACTAAACAACACATGTGTGGTTGAATATTTTGGTCATGCACGATTATGTCTTTTGTAAACCTTGTTTTCTGATTTGGCACTTTTATGCGTATTCGTTTTTCCTTGTGTTATTTGGTTTGTGGCACGTTGTTAGCATTCCCTTTCTTTGCCTGTAGGGCTACACGAGGTGCGTTGATTGGCCTGGAGCGCGCTGCTTTGCCAATCCAGCACTTACAAAATGAGCTTTCAGTGGCAAAAAGTTCTTTTTTTCTGGTTCGCACGATAGACAAAAAGTTGTTGGTCACAGGTCGTCACGTGCTTGTTGCAAACAACTTTTGGTGTGTTAGATTTATATAGTTTTAATAAAGACGCGCTGCATGAAGCTACACCAGTGCGAGATATTTAGCTTTAGTGGAGAGCATTTACCCACGTTTAAATGTTGCAAAACACAATAAATGAAACTTGAAACAAATAATTTTTCCACTCACTTCTGCCTCAATGTCCGCGCTAGTGTTTGGACGTCGCGTCAGATTCCACTTCCATTGTCCTGTGTTCGTTAAATCCTCTTTATTTCTGTTCCTCGCTTCTCGTCCAATCACTATCTCTCATACTTCGGATCGCAACCTTTCTTTCTGCAAAACAAGTCAAACAACCACACCATCACACAACCTTACGTCATCTTGTCGTATTATTATCCGAGAGTGACGTCATTCTGTTTCGTCATTCATGACGTCATCAAACGACGTGATGTGCCTGTACGGTGACGACAACATAATATTATAGGTTGCATCAAACACAATTATTACACAAGTTCCTTTACGTGGTTTGAATCTGGAAGTTCTCGTCCTTGTTTCAGATACGCCTCCTTGACCGGATGTGTTCGTTCGTTAAACATTTATTTCATCAACTTTAACAACAATTAACAACATCGAACTTACATTTCTCGTTCAGCAGTCGTGTTCGGGCCTGGTGCTAGGTGGATGACGTCATTCGGGGGCAAGTTGATGACGTCATGCGAGGTGATTGAATGACGTCATACACATGTGATTAGAGCGAATCAATTATAACGCAGAGTTGTTTCAAACAACCAAACTTATTACTTCATCGACAAGCAATAATATTTTTCGCGATGAGACGGATTTTGAGCGATTTTACTCGATAAATATTTTAACTGACTTATTGCGCTTGAAACATCCCAGAACCTTGTTTCAAACCGGGCCGTAACGTGAAGAACCGTGCACATCCTTCCCATTACGAGTCCGGCCAACATAAAATACAAATTGAACAAAAAGAAATAAAGAAAGTGAAAATAAAGAGAAATAAAATGAGACGCACACACATGGAGGAAGGTTCTGGGGGTTCAATTTATTACGACATATTAATTAAATAAATTAATGACGTTTTGCGCAAATGTGTATGACGACATTCCGCATCACCGGCAGCAGCAGTTGGTCTGAAAATGCTAAAAGTATAAAAAAATATTAATAACAACAGATATATTTTTGGGTTACAGGTAAAATTTAAATTCAATTTAACTTACCAAGTCATCAACAAAGCGTTTGTAAATAAATGAAGTTGTTCCACGTTTCCAGGCAATCAACGCGAGACGCGTCAAAATATCCCGCAAGCAGAATTGATTGTTAATGCTTCGATTGTGCGAAGTCGAATACAATCTTTGTTGGATGAATCTGTAAGGTTGTGTATGTTAAAGATATTTTGTTTTTTTAAATTGTATCTTAACACAAGTTTCTCATTCTCTTTATGATAAAAAACTATGAATCTCGATGCGCAAACAAAGCTTTTTGCAATAGGATAAAATTGAAGGGTCTCTATCCGTGTTACACGGACATAAATGTTCATTTGCATTAAAAAAGGTAAATTGAACTTTAAACCGAACGTTAGCCTAACTATCAATTGATGAAACCCGACGTTCCATATTAAATAGCCGGAAAGATTAACACAACAAATGTTATTAAATATTATTGGAAATGAACACGACATTTCTCATTTGAAAATTTTCGGTAACTAAACATACAATAAAACTGATTGAAATATTGTTGAGAAGTAAAAACATTTATATATATCGTCCCACCTTCATCCACTAGTAGCTTCATCTCTCTGATTTGTTTCAATTTCTTGCGATCAACTTTTTTCACTCGTGTAATGGCGTCACATTACAGCTCTCCACCTTTTATACAAAACTTGATGCCCCTGCAAGTCAGCTTCGTGTATCTCAACTTTCCCGCCAATTATAATAGAAATATAATAACCCATTAGAGCAGGAGTAGTCGATCTTCGTAACGTTTATTTCGATAAAATTAGTGGAATTAAACAACGTCTGATCAAAAATAACGTTTATTCCATAAAATATTTACAAAAAAAAACGCATTTTATGCAAAAATGTTTATGTTTCATAATGGTAGTTTAGAACGTTTGTTTCTCGTCCTCGTTAGTATAGTGGTAAGTATCCCCGCCTGTCACGCGGGAGACCGGGGTTCGATTCCCCGACGGGGAGCACTTTTTTTACCAGCAGGCGAAACTCGAAGCAACGAAAGGTATTTGTGTTTGAAAGATAAGCGTTGAAATGGCAGCGACAAATTTTTAGTCCACGAGACGTAAGTTACAGACCTAAATTTTCTGTTTTCTTGTTTTCTATAATGCATCGTAAAGTAAAGTATTATATTTTGTGTTTAAAACTATGGCGTATCGGAGGCGATTTGTACGAATATTTGCATTCGACCGAACATTTTAAGATTAAACGTAAAATTGTTGTTTAGGCTACTTTACACTTATTGTGTGCGCTCTAGTCCTTTTACGTCGAATTCCTGCTCGAAATATATCCGAAAAACATCCGCACAAGGTCGCACTTTACTAACCTTTGCGTGACCATGCTGTTCGAATAAATCAATTAAACAAATCGCTTTGTTCATTTTAATATAACATATAACCGTTTTCATTAGATGCTCTGTCGGACATTTCATGTTTTGTCGAACACTTGAAATAGACAACTGGGCGTGTTGGCTTTTTACAGCCGAAAGGTTATTTCACAAATTTAGACGTTGGCATTTTAGTGGGGCACATAGTTAAATGGTGAATTTCGTCTAAATATAGCGGGGCACAGTCTGCTCAATCCACCAAGACATGTTTTTGTCGCAGAAAAGCAAGAGTCGACGGCTGGCACAAATCTCTGCGCATATTTTTAGAACATAATTGACCTGCCTCGAAGGAAGGCGGTATTTCTTGTGTTGTTGTATTATCCGTTACTTTGTTTCGGACTAAATCGCTGCTGCCCAGTTAAAGTCACTGACTTGGAATAAAGATAAAAGCGAAATATATAAAGGGTATGGGAATAGGGAATGGACAAAAATATCTTGAAGCGGAATTTTTTGTCCAATTTTTCCTGGAATAAACACTCAAACATTTCAAGAAACTTTGTGGCGACCTAGAAGTTTTGCGTGAAAACAATTTAGGAGTTTCCCCTTGCTACGTGTTACTTGTTCTTTCCAAGGCCAGGCAATTTAGCTGTGGAGAAATTTCAGCGAGTTTTTGTCCAGCGCCAACGGAGCAGTCTGTTTCTTCAATGCAGCCTCGGTTTACTCGCATAAACCAGAGAGGTACGTTATCGCATGTGTGTGCAGCGCGCGAGCGTGGCGTGGCGCTTGCGTGTGCGTGAATGGCGCGTCACACAGTCATTGCGCAGTTCCGCAAAACGACGTCGATAAAGCGTAGAAGCCTTCCCTGCTCTGAACGAGCCTGTGTCGGGTTTTTATTCAGCCTAGATTTGATTTGGCGCGAGCTAGTGAACGTAGAACCGCAATTACGCCAGAAATAATTCAATCTGATTGTGATGAAGGTTTTATCGCCAGGGGATTTAGGCCTCGCTCTTCGACAAAGTTCATTCTACTCAGTTTGACGTCAATCCGTTTCAACATGTGCATTTGTTTCTTGTGCCTGAGATTAGGCTTCAAAGCCCAGTTCGTTGACCTTATATGCGTGGATGTGTGGGGCATATTTGCCATAACTGCATGAAGGTTGTCGGACGTTAACTTGCAAAACTGGTCTGTCGCCATATTTCGTTGAAATTGCTGAAGTTTAAGCGCAGAAAAAGTTTATATCGGGCCTGTTATGAATGTAGCAGAGTTTTTGGAGAGTTAATCATTAGTTTGTGGCTAATTTGATACGAATTTATGATTCATTTGCATCACCAGTGCATATATGACCTACATTTTCAACCCAGCACAATTATATAACTACGGAAATTGTTATTGTGTAGTGATTACATGTTAATGTTTCTGGTTTCTAGAATTTTTAAAACCTTTAGAGTTTTGTTTAGATGTCTAAACGTCAGCAATTTTCTGGTTTTAAGTCAATTTGACAACAAAAATTAGTCAAAATCTATTTTGAACATTTTGCAAAATGATTAAAAGTGCTTTTTGTTGTGGCAACATGGTTAAACATGTTTGATATAATAGATATTATAGGATCATGCATGTTAGTAACAACATCTACTAAAGTTTCGCAGTTAAGTGATTACTTCCACCTTTACCAATCTGCATTCCTTGGTTTGCTACAAATCATTAACTTTGCCCCAATTTTCTTGAGTCCTTGATATTAAACGCTTGCTTCAATGGAGCCATTGTTGTAGATATGAGTCACATCTACTTTATTTATTTTGAGGGTTTGGTTGGTCATTATTGACAGACAAAATGTGTGAACTCAATTTTCAAGTCTTGGGATTTTTTATTCTAAATAAGTGAACATGGTCCATGCAAAAAAAAAAAATAAAAAAAAAATAAAACAACTTCTTCACTGCCTGTTTATGTTAGGTATATATTGGAGAGTGTATATTAAAGTCCATATTACGAAAATGTATTATGTCATGCACAATAACATGTACAACACCTATGTTATATATTTTTGTCAGTTTATTGGTCAACCTAATATGTAATATCTGCGTCTATATTTGGGTTACACAGTTAAAGAATTATAATCTAATTTTGAAATTATGTGGTAGTTCTATTAACCTGTTAACAACAAAATGGACTTTTTAACATTAATTGTATGCAACACTTTTTGAATAATACTTTGGTTGCTGACAGTCATAAATTAAACATAAAGGAATTTTGTATTGTTTATGTAACGGTTAGCTGTGTCTGACACAAGCATTAAACTAACAGACTTATGTGCATAAAGTTTTGAGGAAGTTATTATTTTTAGCTTATTTTTGTAAACAAAACAGTTATATATGTTGTCTGTGATCAAAACAAAATGTAGAATGTTTTGCTTATATTTTGTCTTTTTTCCGTCTAGGTGCAGTTTAATAGAATTTTACCAAAATTGCATCACCCTGAATCTTGTGTGTTGAAAGTAATTGCAATCCTGTAAAACTGTGATGATAAGAATTCTAAGAAAGTAAAAATTAGCAATTTCAAAGTTTGCCCGTTTATTTGTGGAATATATGGAATAAATCCAGCGACATTCAACAAGCAATGGAAAAACCTGCATCCTCCCCCACAACCAATATTGTTGCAACGGCAATGTCAACCGCCAACGTAATATCACCAGGTAATGTTTTTTTTTTGATTTTTTGTCATAGCAATTTATACCAGCTATGCATCCTAAAACCAAAAATGCATTTCTGTGCTTTGTGTAAGGACTGCTTTACTTAGAATGTAACACTCTGTGAGCATTAAACAATTGATTTTTTCCTTCTAATGAGGCTGAACGTCATACACGTTATGCTAATGTACTTACTTAGTTGTGCTATGGTTACAAACATGTCTGGTATTTGAAAATTACAAATTATTGCAGAGTCACCTCAAGTTTCTACTGTTTCCTTGGCACCTGAAACGACTCAGCACATTTCACAACAAAGTAGTGGATCTCCAAGACCAAGAAGGTAGGATACATTTATCTGTTGTATTTTTTGTTGTTGTGTGCTTAGTACAGCTGTTAGCAATGCCTGATTGTATTTTTTGATGTCCATGGTTGAGTCTTGTATTAATTCAGTTGTGTTATCAATTAATGTAGACAGGCTTTCATTTTGGGAAATTTTCATAATACACGTTGGTTATTGATTTTTATGGAGAGTCTTTTTTAACCATTGCTTGGGTCTACTGCTGCAAAAGGGACATATTGTTTTGCCCCTATTTTGTTTTGGGATTAGAACCATCTGCGATAGGGATAGTTTACATTTTTTTCTGTTTAAAGCAGGCATTTTGGATTTGAAGTTGCATATGTAGTTTTTGTATTGTTTGTGTACAAAGTGTACATGTTCGTTTCATATTGGCGTAGTTGGAGATTTAATATTGTGGAATTAGTATTACAGCGGTTTGGAGTCAAAGCAGAGCTGGACTAAAGGTCATAATGTTACTGCACATATCCGCTTAGATTTAAACTGTTTGCATCATTCTACCCATGCCTGACTTGTCAAGTATTTAGGTTTATTGTTGTTGTCCCACCTTGTAAACATTAAATTACTTGTTGAAAAACAGCTGCAAGTCTGTGTCGAAGCATCTTACTTAGCAGGTCACATGCATATCACATTTCACAGTGAATTCTAACCAAGCAGTTGTTCGTAGGTATGTGGTATTGATTCTTGCTTTACCAGACTGCTCCCTAGATTTGTATTTTCGATGTAGTCTGGTTTTATTGTGTCTGAAGAACATGGGTGGTAAAATAGATTTGTAGACACAAAAAACAGCTGTGGTTGTCACCATTATGTCAAGATGAAACATTAAAGAAAGTTAATCAAATGAAAAATCATGAAACACAACATGACTGTGCTGTTGAACATTTTTTGTTTAAAAAAGCTAATTTAGTAAAGAACTGTAAAATATAACTTCTTGGGTGCTGGGATTGCTGTGTGGGGCTCAACAGTTTGTCGTTTTTATGGCAGTTTTTTACCCTTTCGTTCTGGCTGCGTTCCTATCATATTTTCCTGTTGTTTGGCCGACATTTCACTTTTATACCAAACATCGAATCTCCTCACAATATTCAAAAAGGTCGCGTTTCCCCGTTCCAAGTTCAATACTGCACGTCACATAGCCTACAAGCCGCCGTTCCCTTCCTGGCATTTCCTGCACGCATTTCAGACCTTCCGTGAAGTTTCTTCTACATCTCGTCGTCTCATTTTTCCCCTGACGCAATTCTGTGACGCAAATTGTCGTCATTCTTCATAAAGCTTCTTCCATCTGTGGAAATTTCTCGTTTTTGTGAACCTCGAATCACCATTGCACCGAGGTCACCGATGTAACAAATAATTACACATCACCCGTTTAAACCTGACGATCTATTTTCAGCACGAAAGTTTTTATTGTTAAAATAGTTATATATTTGTTTCCGGGATTCGTTTTATCTCGAACTGCCATTTTTAGCACCAGGTTTTTAGATTCATGTGTTTGAATTGTGGAAACGCAAATACTTAACGCGACACGGGTAATTTTACAAGCTCAGAAGTGTTTTGACATTTCAGGTATTTTTATCGTTCGTCGGTTCCAAGGTTCTGCATTTTCTGAGGAAAACATTAGCCAAGTTTGTGTGGAACTTAAAATTATTGTTTGGGTCGACATTTTCTTGAAATTATGACACTGTGCCGATAGTTATGTGTCCGTCTTTTAGTGGAAACTTCATATTTCAATTCGTATTGATTAAAAATATTGTAAAGTGGATGGAATTGAAAGCAAGTCGTTAAAATTTACTGTTGGGTTGTCATATCTCGCGCAATTTTATGGTTGAACAGGTGTGAAATGTGTGCGATTTTCTCCGTTGGCAAAATCCCGTTGGTTCCATAAGATTGTCGTTGTTACGTTTCAATCATTTACTGACGTCCAAGTTCAGAATCACGAGTTTTACTCACGTGACCCCCCAATTGTCACGTGACAGTTTACCAAGTTTTACGGAACAGAAATATTCTTTTGGTTTTGACGTCACGCGACACGCATGAGCATTTTTTTCACGGAACTTCATAAAATCTGTTTATAGACGAAAACTGCGGAGATACGCTTTACTGACTCTTCCAGGAATAGTTGATCCTCTAATCACGTGATGGGTGACGTCACTTACGTGTTTGTAACTTTCGCTTCCTTAAAACCTTCTATTGATGCTTGCAACCAAACCGAAACTCAAACACAGTAAATCACTGTGGTTAGCCAAGCTTGGTTCATTTTTTGACCCAAGTTTCGACAATTGAAAGCTTCGAATATGTGTGTTGGCGTGCAAAAAACGTTCAACGCGCTTATGTCCACGGTTATTTTGCGCCACTTCTCGAACGTGAGCGCAACAAACGACCAAAGTTCCCTAACTGGGGAATCAATAATCAAACTCCTTGTGACGTCACAGTCTCGTATTCCACGCGCCTTATACGGTCACGTGACTTAAGGGGCAACCTCGCGAACGCCAAGGCCCGTCCCAGGGGTCTGGTGGAACCCTTACATTATTGATGGGCCCTCGGTAATTCCTAGCGACGCCAGCTCTGTGTGTTTGGAGGCTCAACGTTGCGGTGTGAGGAGCAGGAGAATGGAAGAGAAAGGCAGGAGCGGAGTGGGAGAAGCGTTTGTGAGGAATGTCATGCAGTGCGATGTAAGCGTTGGAACCGCGTTGATATTTTACAGTGTTTGTGCGAAACGCCTTGCCCCAAACGTAAATAGCACTCCGCCGTGAATTTCCAAAGACAAATTTGTTCGCAAAGTTGCGTCGGGTTTCGTTGAGTCGAGTCAGAGCGAACTCACATCGCGTTGTTAGCTCACAACACCCTCACTGTCACGCGACCTAGACCAACTGTGGCGTAATAATAGTCGGTGGCGCGCGCGCACACACACGCCTCAACAAGGAAATGTAGAACGAGCATGTGTGCGTGACTGTGATGCTATTGTGACGTAATAGTGGAGCGCGCGTATATTTTTACGTGCTAGCCTCGGGCCAAAGCATCTGTGTGCGAGAGATCGCGCGCTCCTTTGTTTTGTGATTGTGACGTTTTCGGAAGAGGCGCCTACGCATGCGTCATAATAAAAGATTTAGAATGTACGCGAAAAGCGAGCAAACAGGAGAGCGCGGTTCTCGGTGGTGCGTTTGTGCGTGCTTTGTGTCTTATTTGATGTGCGCGTCTCAGCGCTCCGTCAAACATCCACCAGCAAAACACGACACGAACGCTTGAAAGAACCGCTGTATTTTACTGTCACACTTCCAATGTATGCCCCAGCGTATTATACAACAACGTTTTATACATTGTCGTGGTATTGCGGTGCGCATTTATAGCTTTGTTGTGGTATCACAATAACAAACTATCTGAATTCTGAAAGTATCACACAAGTGAACCCTATATTTCGTTTGTAATTGGAAATTATAAAGTTATTTCAAAGATTTGTTGTGGTTAAAGAAGACATGAATTTACTTTGCAGTTCTATACTATGTCCGTCCACCATAGCAAGCCTGCATAGCCCACACCTGCTGTAGCATAATCAGTGGTTATGTAAACCCGATTGACGCAAGTACGATGACTGATCATTGCGCTGTACAATGTTTTGACCGTCACCTGACCTCTGTACACGCAATCTTTCTGTCATACATGTTGTAACCAGCTGCCGTTATGCGTTTACAAACCTTACTGCTGATCGGTTAACAGTAACTTGAATTGTGCTCTTACCATTATTCGATGAGCGCAAAAACGGTCAAAACGCTTTTAATGCAAACCTAACCTAACGTGACCTCTCACCTAGTTTATTTCTCACGCAGTTCTGCCCCATTGGTTGATCAGATGGAGGTGGGTAATTCCCCCAGCCCGCAACCGACGAGATCTCTTCTCAAGCAAGCTTCGCAGGTATGACGTCATATATGCGTTTGCCCGAATTTACACATCACCAGAATATTGGTCATAGTTAACTGATGATTGTTTAAAGGACTGCGACTCCCCTGCACCACGTCCGATGGAGACTGCGCCACCAAACGGCCACTTTACCAGCGAAGATCACGAAAAAACCGTTGTTTTGCTCAGTGAACCCAGGTATTGTGAACATTTTCCCACTTTATAGAGCTCTTCTGGCAAGTATTTTTATTCCGACGTTTCGACGTCCTATACAGGTCGCCTTTATCAGGGTAAATAACACCGAACGCGCGTAGTACAGTGCACGATAAACAAAGGAAAAGTCACAACGCAACGAAAACACTAGCATATATATTTTCCCACTTTATTGCCCAGATTCCAAAAATGTAATTGTGCAAAAAGCTAAAAACTCGTGTATTGAGTGATTTGTTGTTAGTATATTGCCTCTTGCGCGACCAAGTCTTGGCTGAACTTGTCATTGTGACGTTAGTGTGCCATTGTGACGTTAAAATGTTGTAGAAACGACGGTAAAGAGCCCCATCTAGTGACGGTTACCCCTCCAACTTCGATCCATCAAGCGATGAACGGCGACACCCGACCAGCTGGAATATTCCACTACAGTCATGACAGGTAAGGGGGTATACGCTGTGACGCTTACAGTGTAGTGCTGATTCAGATGCTACTAATAAACCGGTGCGACAATCATCTATGCTTTGTTATAGAACGTCGTAATTGTTTCCATTTAACCCACTTTTCCCGCTGAAAATACATCTATTCTGCTACTTTTTTTCTTTTTTCATTTTTTTGAGATTTTTACGTCTCTACGCTTCCAATTGCCGATGTAAATGTCCGCAAGTATTTATCATTAGCTGAACATGTAATTGCGTTTTTAATGGTGTTTCAACAACTCCGCTTATGATTTGACATGTTCACATCAACTGATGCAAACCAACGACAGTGTGAAACAAAAACTGTCTCGATCAGTGTGTAGTGATCCAGTTTATCGAACATGTCGCTCCATGTGATATTTGCAGCACTTCCCCTTCACTTAATTCCTCTCCCTGGTCTGATGTGTCCGCCGGCATTTGCTTCACTCTAAAACAAATATCGTCGAACCTCCGCGCGCGGCGACCTATGAGTTCTAACCTTTACCCAAGATCGACGTACTGACGTCACAATGCGTCAATCGGTAACCCCTAGTAACCGGGGGTCGAACGTTCCCGCTAACTTTGATGGAGTTTAAATAATTTAATGACACGAGTCGAAACAGCTGAGCAGAAGATGTTTTGCGCTGACGTCAAGTTAAAAGGTCCCGGATGTGGGCGATGTGTTGTCACGTGATTAAATGTTAAGTTTATGAACGTCACTCTATTAAAGCAGGGGTCGGCAACTTTTTTTGCACTGCGGACCGTTTTTAAAACCGAAATTTCATCGCGGACCGGCCTTCAAACCTACAAATATTTAGCAATGAAAATAAAATTAGTTTATCAACCTCGGGATCCATGGGCAAAATGTTTTAAAGCATTTAACCTGAAAAAGTATACGAAATCCTCGCGGACCGACGGTTGCCGACAACTGTTATAAAGTAACTTCATCTATTCAGTTGTAGCTGCTTTGCATAAAATGTCATCGTTTGTATAAATGCGTTTTTGTGAACTTCAAAACAACATTTTCTTTCCGTTTGTTTGGTCACACTAACTTTCAAACTTTTACTTGTGACATCACAGCGCGATTGTTTATTGTGGAACGAACCACGTCCGCTTGATTGTTTCGTGATAATCTCAAACGAAAACAGTTTTGCTGCATGGAAATTTTGTTTATTCCTCCCGCCCAGTCGTCCTTGTTTTTTCAGTGTGACCTTTTCTGCGTAATGTCACCAAACCGTTTATTGCAGTGTCTTTTTATTGTGACGTATGAATGCCACAACAATGCGGTTTGTGGGAAGAAGAATTTTATTTTGTTCGTTTGCAAACCATTTTTGAAGATTTGCGGTTTTTGCAGCAGAAAAAAAACTGCGTTTAAGTAAAACGTTGTGGAAATAACTGCTGTTTGCGCAAACAAACCCCATAAACAATTTCAAGATTTTTCAGGAGATCTAATTATTATTAGTATTCACGCCTGTACTTTACAGTGAGGCTTTTGTTATTTTTATTTTTTAAACAATCTTATTTTTTTCAGGAGCGACCCAATGTTAACCGCATCACACATGCATTTGCTGCCAAAGGATTACAAAAGCGATTCCCACACTGAACTCGAAAAGTAAGTTGTTTCACTTTTACGGGGGAACGACGGCGAACTTTATTAAGGTGGTTTGTTACGACACAGTGCAGTGGTTTTGAACTTTACAAACGCACCAAACCAAAGTTTTTCGTGTGCCAAACTCGTCAAGCTACATTCTAACACCACATTTTTTAGGCTTTATAACTTGGAAACGTTTTAACTAATGAGTTTTAATTAAACTATTAGAGTTAAGACTTACAGACATACGGTTGACAAGAAAACTGAAACAACGGTTGTGTTACACGAGACTTTCAGTTTGATAGTTGTGCAGTTCCGAATTGTTAGCAGTTAATGCGAAACTGGTAACAAATTAGACCAAGAAAATCTCAATACGTTAAAACACAGGCTGGTTGAAACATGAACCCAACAATCTCATCGCTCTAACGCAGAAAATTTGAGTCGCATCTCTTGCACGTTTTCTCCGCTCGCCTTAATCCCGCGGTTTTCACATAAAGATCGTACGGGTTCACGTTTTTCACCGATTTCTATATTTACCCTCACCTGGTCATGCACCAAGCGCACTCAAGTTCCAAAGAGGCACGATGTTTTCACACGTATTCACGTAAAACCTTGATGTTGAAACTGAAATGTGAAATGTTACAACTTGCAACGTTGTAATTGTGGCAAACCAAAACACATGTAACAACCCAACTACACCGAACCGATGTTCAAATTATTCTGTAAATGCAAAGTTTTTAAAAGTTTTATTTGGTTTTTAAGGTTTTTCTGCCAAAACAAGAAAACTTGATTTTCGACAATTTTCGGTTTTGGTTGGTTGCCGAAATCGGGTTACGTAAACCTCTTGACGCAGCTTGCAGCGCCAATGTGACTTTGAGAGTTGATTTATAAGAAAAGTTTTAATGCCAACAACAAATTTAAAGTGCGAAACTCAAAGAGCAAATTACAAAAAATGGCTGAAATAAAACGTTTTGACGATGTTTTTTACGATGTGCTAAAAAAAACTTATTATAAGTCAAATGGCCAAAGCATAAACAATATCTAAACTACAATTAAATTTTCGAAAAATGAATGGAAAAATTTTACGTTTGCAAGTTTAATCTTATGGTCAACTGACAGCATGCACTGATGATGGCAACTTATGATTGTTGAAACGTCTGCATGATGTATTCTATATACAGAAGTACTTTATTTTTATTAAATAAATCGTTTGTCAAGTCCGTGTATAGTGTTTCTATGTGTGATCTTGGTGTCAGAAAATATTCCAATAAATGTTAGAGACGGTTAATTGGAAAGCCCCCAGACTGAGAGCAAACAAGTTAGGAAACCGGCTCGTTCGCTCAACAAACACGAAAGTCAACATTGAACGCCAGTTAACACACAGAAATGCATGTGACTTGCGTATCCAGCACCGCCCCATGTGTGTGTGTGCGTGTGTGTGTGTATGTGAGTGTGTGTGTGTGTGTGTGTGTGTCCGTGAACTGACAGTTGAATGGAAACATTTTATCGTCGACGCAGAGTTGTTCGTTTCATCGTAGGATGAATCAACCGCGCGGTGATGTCACGATTAATCGCGGTTTGAAAGCGGGTTGCGTCGCAAACTTCCCTTATTAACTCGGTTGGCATAGCAACCAACGACAATATGTTGGCATAGTAACGACGGCACCCGCCAAATTGTACATTTTCCCGGTTATTTATCGAATCAGCTCCAAACAAATAATCTGGTAAAGTTTGATAGTGATAAAAGTTTACACAGGCAGCACAGCACGTAGTTTTAAGCTAAAACAACTTCTGTTCATACTGGGAATGCAACTTCGCAATCAACAAATCCCGAAAATTTCACGCGACTTTGGGTAAACGGAGCTTAAACATTTTTCGGACTTTAAAAAACCTTCAGACCTTTGAGTTGACGATTAAGAATTTAATAATTCATGACCTTACTGACGTCAGTTGTCGTCTTGGACCATTATGAGATCACTATTGGCACTTTATGTCCACCGACACATAAACTTGGGTGACACCACTTTAATTTGGTCGATTCCAAAATTAACTACCCGTATTTCATTATCTACTCCTCCACATACAAAGACTTCAAAACATCCGGAAAAAAGTATGCAATGGAGTAGCTTCATTGCTGTGGCCGCAAAAAAACGTTCACTTTTTTACCATTTTGAACATGTTCTGCATTGTTTTGTGCGCTTTTTAGTGCGACAACAAAATGCTATACATTGCACACACCCTATTTGGGCTTGTTCTCTATGCTATGGAGCGTTTGGTAAAACTCAAAAAAATTTATGGTCGAAAACTGTGTGTTATAAATCCATAGCCTGCCAGTTCAATTATAATAAGGTAACGTGCAGTCCATGAATATGTTTGGAAAATTACCATCCACCAATTTTGTTGATAAAATAACTCGATGTTGTTTAGACCGAGTGAAGACACAACTTACCCCATCACATGCGGAAACAACAAGGCTGACCTGGTTTGGAAGAAATTTATCTGTCCTGGAATTAACGCAAAATGTGTAAAGGTTTGTCACAATCTAACTTATATTGGTTGTGTTGTTGAAAATAACACTGATACAAAAAAAAGGTTTACAATGTCACGTTACGTCTAAATATACTTGCCAAAAAGATGACTTCTGTGTTATTTTTGTTTATCCTAATATTTAATATTGTTGGAGTCTCTAAAAAGAGATATATAGTAATACGAGTCGTTGGTGTAGTTTACCCGTATGGCGTCTGAAATAACCTATTTATGAAATTATACAGAAACGAAATGGTCACTGGTTCAAAATACCGTATTACATGTCATATAAACAAGTTAAACTTGAAACGTGTTGTAGTTGATACAAATTTTGTTAGAGGTTCAAATTAACACGAGTTGTTCGTATCCTGTAGTTCGCTTGTATGTTGTCTGTACTTACTTATATATACGTCCATTATTCTACAGTGCGGAGATCAATGGCTGACCCCGAAAGAATTTGTAAACTGCGCCGGAAAATCAACGTTGAAAGATTGGAAGCGAGCAATCCGAATCAACGGGACGATGTTACGGTAAAATCATGTTGCTTTTGTTTGTTGTGGTTTCATGTTTGTTTTTTCGGAGTTAATATTCATGTGATTTGGTCACCTAATAGTTGCAAGTTAAGTGGCTGGAATTAGAACTTCATATTTTATGTGAATTTACCGCTCCAATAATGGACCAAATATTACCTTACCGTTTGAAAGGCGTCTGAAAACAAACTGTGTTTTTATGGTCCAAAAGTTCAGACACCTGAACATTTTTTATCTATCGTATTAAATCTCTGAAAACCTCGTCATCAACTGTTTTGTCCACTTACCTATCTGGCAGACGTCTAAACATTTATTCACTTGATGTGAAATCTTGCAATTTGTTTTGCCGATGATTCGGTGATTTAATTCACGAAATATTTTTCTTGCACTAAAAACTTCACCAACACATGTTTTCATATTTGCACGAGCGTGAGTTTTCACCTGTTAATCACCAAACTGGCGGCGATCATTGCCACAAAACGTCCCCCGCTTTTCACCGCTGTTTGTTGTTTACAAATTCGAACAGCGCGACACGACGTTATGACGTCATAGAGTCGCCCGACATGATTGTGAGTCATAGAGCGACATCCGGTCTGTGGTGGAAGCGCGAACCACGAGACGCGAAACGCTCGAATTTAACGAAGCGCGGCTCCATTCTATCTGCATCACGTCACAATGTGCACGATACAATCACAGGATGCGATAGTTGTTGTGATAATAACCCGAGGGTTGTAGGTTCGAACACCACGCTAACCCCGTAATACATACCTCGCCATGTTTCATCAAATAGGAGATTTACAATTCAAGTTTGAATTATTTCAAACAAACTTTGCCGAAAATTGATTAAACAAACTAGTCAAATGAGTTTAAACTTCTATTTCCGTTCACAAAAGCGGGCAATATCTGTAACTTATCCTTAAATATCGCATTCACTCTGTCTCTTGTATGGTGATGGATTAAACCGCATGACAGTGAATTACGTAAACATTTAGTCATACTCGTCCTGTGATTTTAATAAACCACATTTACACATTGTGAGCAGCAGCAATTCGCATTTTTTTCCAACAAACATTTTTTTCACATTGCAATATAAATGTCCAAGTGTTTAAACTTATGTTCACATCGATCCAGGAAGCTGATCGAGAGCGGTGAGCTGAACTATTACGACCACGACAACAACTGCTCGAATCAGTGTCGGAGTAACAAGAACTCGTCTTTCGACAACTCGGATAAACCCTACAATTCGTTTGAGAGCGATCCGAGAGATCTGGTGAGTCTAACGCTCAGGATAAATTGTCATGTTATAAAATAGTGGTTGACTTAAACGTCAAGTCTTACCTGCTACAAATTCGCTGTAGTTTTGGTAAATGTTTGACAAATATTTGTAAAAACCCAGTAATAGATAAGGATTGCAACCAGTTTTCTTTGGGATATTTTGCTTAAACTGCGACCAGTTGAAATGGCACAGACTGTGTGATCGCAAAAAGTGGCGTTTCTGTGAAATATTTTCGAAAATACCATTTCATCCGCGTAAGTGCATTGTGGCCTGACAAAGGTCATCGTTCCTCCGTGTAAAGGTCGGACAGCTGAGGAACGGGCTTACAGCGCCAAGTAGGAGGCAGGATTCGAATGCCTTGAACCTCCTGAAAACCTTGTCACCCCGCGGCGGTTTGGAAATCAAGTGTTTCCAACTATAGACAACACGAAATATGGTTAACCACCATATGCCTGCGTGCGCAAGTTCCTCAAGCGGGTTTCATACCAACTTCCTCCAATCAACCATGACCGTTATGTAACTACGTTGTCACAATTTAAACTTCCTTGGATTTTTTTTAAAATTTAGGTCAGTGGTTCTCAAACTCGGTTTTCGGGGCCGCATGCGGCTCCCAACTACTTATTTTGCGGCTCGCACCAGACCTCAGAAAACCACCAAACATTGCTATTTTAGCTTTCAAAGTCATCTTCTTTAGTGATTTTCTCAAGGTTTCGTTATTTTGCGGCTCCCTCCACACTTAAAGAATGCCATTTGGCCCCGACAATAAAAAAGTTTGAGAACCACTGATTTAGGTTGTACAAAGTCGTTATGTCAGGGTTGATTGCACGAAGCTTGCTGGAAACCCGTTTCTTTCGTGCCAAGTCACGCATGTCACACTGTTTCGTGTTTGTAATTTAACAAACAACTGAAAAATCTAATCCCTCTAAAAAAATATCATTTCTGACATTTCGAAAGCGCGACGCCCGTCTTTGTTGCGTCACAAATCGATTCTATGTTTCGTAACAAACATATCGTGTGTGTTGGGTAACAATGCGGGGCTTGGGAAAGTGGCAGATGTTTTTCGGATGCATTGGATTTTCGTAGGAGCGTGGGTTGCGGATCGCTTCCCCGGGAAAGGTTATGAGAAAGTCACTGTAGGCGTGCAAGTGTGCGGTTACCATGCGATTTGCGCCCACCGAAATTACTGGCTTGCTCCGTCGAAAATTGGCCACGGAATATTTCTCCTAACCTTAGACCAAAACAACCTCTCAATTTCGTCCTATGTACACGGTTTAAGGCAAGCGAATCTAAACGTTGGTGAAAACATGGTGTGCGTTTTATTACAAACGTAATTTTGATACAAACGTGCAATGTAAGTTATGGATCAGTGAACAATTTCATCCTTTTCCTATAAACAAACCCAGAAGTAATAATGTCAGATATAACTTGAAGAGTATTTAGATATTTTTGGTTCGTTCATGAGATTCCCGTTGTTACTTATGGCGCATTTTCACACTAAATCGGTCCTGGTGTATTTTGGCAGCGCAACATTTGGCATTTGGGCGTTTGCGCTAACTATATCTGACCACAAGCACGAAGCTATGCGATGTACCGCTCTGCGACACGTAAAACAGCTCAAAACGCCGCTAAGCGACTTACACGTACTACGTAATTGTACCGTGACGTTGCTATGGTGATATACCGAGTGTTTTAGTAATCTGTGACACATTTACATGGGCCGCATATTTAGATGCAAATCTAAGTGCTACTTTGCTATTTCTGGTGATGAACTAACACGTTGGGTCGCAAATCTTGAACGTAAACATTGCTGCCATTTCCGCAGTGTTTCCCAAAACAATTTCCACAGGATATTTGTTGCTGGAAATCTGTTAATTTGGGCACAACCTCGTCACGTTGTTTGTGATTGCAGAGTTTTTCCGGATAAAGTTGACTTTAATTTGTGGTAATAAAATTTATGTTGTTGTGCAAATTAAACTTAATTTCCAATTTCCGTTTGATTTAGTTTATCACTTTAAATTCCTACTACAACCATAAGTGGGTAAATTGTGTAAGAAACAACTTGAAACCACGAACAACCTAATGAGCAATTAGTGCCCAGAGATTTGCGTTCATTTGTTGGGAATAATTCAGCTGTAACCGACGAAAATGAAATCGATATAACATCAAAAACCTGTCAGTTCCACCGGGCCACATTTTCTGGTGAGCTTTCTTAAATGCAAATACCACGGACAGCGTATAAGGTCGGCACATGTCCCGAGCAGCTAAGGCATCTGCTAATATCGATTATTTTGACCTGCCCGCATCTGCCTCGTATTAATTGACATTCAACCTTTCCTTGTTACGGCTTGATTAAATGTTGATCGTTTCTTGCCCTGCGTCGTGTTTGACTTCACATCGATTCGTTACAGCACTCGTACCGGAGTATGCCGTCCCAGCCTTCCGCTGACAGCCTCCCAGCTCGGTCCAATTCAGAAGATCTTCCCTATTTGGGAGCAAAACGACAAGGAATGCCCAAGTCTCAAGAAAGTAAGAGGAAATTAAATGTTATCCGACACAGAATTTTGGTGACGATGTTAACTTGATAAAAATGACCAGATCCGCAGTTTTAAAACGCAAATCATGCCTTGATACAAATGTTAAACCTTTGCACTTAAACAATAGAAAAACGAAATCTGGTTTCGTTTTTAGACAAGCCAAAATTTAAAACATTTAGAAAAAAAACTGTAAAATGAAAATACCACTCGAAAAATTAAATCAACCGAAAAATCCAATCGTAAATTCCCGTGTTCGGTTTTTAGAAGTTTAGAACTTTGTGTATTTAACAGGTAATACGAGCCTGTCAATCACAGGTTCATTGGAGCGTTCAAGTTCGGAGGATTCGGGTTTGGCTCCGTCCCCTCATCTCGACTCGATCATTATGAAGGAAGTGTTCGCGTCCGCTGAGAAGCTGCAAGGTAAAGTGGCTCGTAGTGGTTCGGATGTTGCGACGATTCTTAAATTAAACTTGTCATTTCCAATGACCTCCATCCGCACCTTTGACTAAAATTGTATTTTCTTATCCACACAATCATCCTAATTTATCTTAATGACACTAAAATCTTAAATTCTAATAATCACACAAACATCTTAATTTGAATCAATCAAATTACAATTCCCACATTTTTTTGTCGAAGCATTGTATCTTTCAAAGCATTTTGTCAACGACTGCTAACGGTATTATTACATTTTTGGTATAATTTACAAGTTTTTTCTCAGTTTACAATGTTTTTGTCGTTTTTTGCGTCTTTTTTTACTGCCCACATCTTTACTAAGTTTCCCGCCAACACTTTGTTGGAAATCACCAAATTCTCATCAGAGCAAATTTTCCACCTCAAACCACTTCGTTGTTAAAAGGTCGTAACGAGTTCTCCTGCGTACAGGGGTTGGATTTCAGAATAGCTGGTAAACGTGGCAGGGAAACTCCGCTAAACCGCAAGCGTAGAATTCCCCCTTCGCACGTACCCCCCCAACCCCATGCGCGTGGGTGACTCGCGGGGAATTTCAACCCCCGTGTGTATTGCAGGGTAAAGTTTTCAAAACCACAAAATTTTCATTCTTAGTTTTTGTGTATTTACTTGGAGTTTGTGCGTGCTGTTTTGGTTTCATTTGTTTAAAGCAGGGGTGGGGAACCTACTTAGAGCCGCGGGCCACATGAATTGCAACACATTTTCGGGCGGGCCAAATAATTTTCACGCTAATAGCTCTAACATCCATTTTAAACTAACACCACATAGCAAATGTTTTGTTACTGCAATGAGAGGCAATCGAGTGACTGTTACGTCACAAATATAGCAAGCGGTTGAAAGTGTCGCAATTTTAATAAGTTTGGCGTCATAATGTGGAATGGGGAGATTACCAATAATGTCGAAGTCATTTCAACGGAATATTTGTAAAAAGGAAATTTAATTGATTTTTTTACGCTATGTTGTCCTTTAACAAAATTGTGACGGGGGCCACATTAAAAAGGCAAACGGGCCGCAGGTTCCCCACCCCTGGTTTAAAGTTTAGCAAACAACACTCGAAAAATAATGATGAAAATAACGGCCCAAATAGACTTAAAAAGCGACATGCTTTATTAATCAAACGCTACAAAAACATGCTGATTTTTACACAGAAGTAATAATAAAACGGGCGGTTGGTGAAATTCTCACATTTCTATTCAATTAAGACAACAACGCACATAATATTAGACCCGAGTTTGTACATAAGTTTTCGCTTGACTTTTCCTGGTCAAAATTAAAGCTTCGATTACCAGCTTTTTAGTCGCCTAATTTTTACATTGTCGGATTCATTTACGTTAGTTGGTGAACTATCATCTGCATTTGTGCTATCCTTTTATTAACTCTCTGCTAAGTTTCGTATTGTTTTCACGCGAGGCTCACATGCAGCTGAACTTGCATGAAATATCTCACTGAGGTTCAGGTGCAACAAGACGAACTTCACAAACCGTTAACTTTTAATATCAGTTCAGTTTTCCGCTTTGCCAGTCAGGGCATCTCCATAGACCGAAAATTCCCGTTTTTATGTTTCGGTTTTTGTCATGTTTTGCAAAACCAACATTTTCACAAGATTTGATTTTTTTCAGACCTTCAGAATTTCTGGAACGGAATTATTCGGTCAGAGCTCTTTGACGACATCGTGCGGGATGTTATAACTCACATCACAAACCTCCACGCCAAAACCAAAGTCACCAACGTCGTGTCAGTTGAAGGTCAGTGTCAATGTCAACTAACCACGTGATAATTTCAGAAGTGATGACGTTTACATGATGTCGCGTTTTGTTGAATAACTTAATTCAAAAAAAAAAATTGTTACTTTCCATGCAGTGGTAAAATGTGATAGTTTTTGCAAAAACAATCATATGTGTAGATCAAATTATGTGTATAGTAAATTGGTAAATAGGATATAGAAGATATAAAATGGAAGTATATTAGAAAGCCACCTTTCTAGTTGTAATAGTTTTGCAAAAACCAAACGCGGACCTAAAACCTAGTTTGATTAAAATCAAAACTGTTTGGGAGCCGGATGTCAAATGTAGTGAATATGACACCAGCGATTTAAAGCGTCTTTATTAAAATGTCTTTACTCTGTAGAAACTCTCTGACATTTTTGTGGTTGATCGAAATATGGAAAAGAATCTAAAAAATATTTCAACTCAACTTTCTCCAGTTCTGTTCCGAGTTGCTTTGAACGACCCGAAGCTTTTTTAATCCGAACTTATTATAAAACAAACTAAGAATCCCAAAACCATGAAACGCCGAACAATGTGTTTTTCATTTTACAGACGCTGGAACTTTAACAAACTTGGTGAGCGCTCTTGAGATGATTCCTACCATCACACAGAGATTGTCGGTTTACAAACATAACATGGAGGAACAAGCTGAAAAATCCAACCAAGCTATACAAGGTGAGAAAATTAAATGGTTGTTTGAGGGAAAATTTACCGTGTGTGATCCAGGATAACCAGATACACAGCAAACCTGCATCTGATTCTGCGCTTCACGAACGGTTACTTGTCTTTCGCCAAACTGCTGTATTTACTTTAACCAAGCACAGTCTTCAGGTTTTTACTCAAACCTGAACTCAGCTTAAGAAATTCTTAAAAGCGTAACGTTGCTGAAACTGCACATGTTGAAATGTTGTTGTTTTTCTGCAACTACTGTTCACAAATTCATGCAGTTTTACATGGGCTTCTTAATCGTGAACAAATATGCCTCACTTTTGGGGTGAATACTACAAAACAAAAATTTGAACATTTTTTTAAAATTTGAATATGCGGGTTTAGAAACTTGGTGATGTATTTTTTTTAATAGAAATGTTTGTCCAGAATAAATGTGTCGAAAAACTTTCGGTTCACCCCACTACAAAAATGTTTGAAACAGTACAACAATTTCTATGGATTTGTTAACATATCGATTCCCATACATTCATAAGGTTGCAGTACTTTCTCGTTGACATTGGTATCATTAGCAGAGTGCAGTTTATCATTCACTTTTCATCGTTACAAAATCCTTTGACTAAAATTGTTCTATTTGCTAATGTTCTATTGTAAATCTCTACAAGGCAAGTTCTATTGTAAATCTCTACAAGGTTTTTTACTTGCAGAGTTGGAGAAGAAGCTGGCCGAGCAGAAAAAATACGAGCAGGATTTGAAACGGAAATCTCAGCATCTTGACAGCGTGATGCCGCTCATACCGAACGAGAAGCGACAGAAACGCGCGATGTTGAGGTTTGTTCGTCAGAAGGCTGTGGAAAGTCGGATCCCACCTGGAGTTATGCCAGGTAATGTTATACTGCAATGCTGGGGTTAAGTTGTGATGCGGCAGAATGTGATTGGTGCAGGTTTGAGGCTGTTTTACTATGTCAGCGGTTGACACATGAAAGTCAATTTCCCCAAGGCGTTAATTCGATATGTTAGGAGAGATATTGCAATGTGGTCTCTGTCGTGGATTGCAAACGTATTTGAGCCAAACCTGCTTAAATGGACTGGCATTCGATTTAACGCTTTGATAAAAATATATCTTCAGTAAACCTAACAATGGTCAACAAGGTTACACTCGATGTACAAGATCGTTTCGAAGAGTAATGAGGGCAACACGAGAAAATAAGTTTAGAAATTTTGAATTTCAGCACCGCCAGTAAGCAATATTCAGCGACGTGCAGAAAACAAATAGTTGCTTCATAATAGGAAAACATAATTAGGAATATAAGAGGTCAATGGTATTCCAACAGAAGGTTATATGCCTTATGGGGCGTTGCTTCGTTTATCGTAAGAAACATCAAACTTTCTTAACGTATTCTCTGAACGGAATGACCTAAAGTAACCTCGAATCTTCATTTTGCAATTTTTTTACAAACCCCCCAACTAACTTTGTTGGTATTTGAACCAGGAACCTCAACATCTCCGGTTCCTGCGTCACGTATTCCTGACGTCATGATGTCGTCACGTGTTCCAAACTGGCCTCAAGCGCTCCAGGTAATTTACGACGATGTAAGTAATGAGAAGTGATTGCGTAAGTGGTGACGTAAGTAAATGACAGTAAAAGTATTTCCGATTGCAACGTGCGAAAATTTTAAGGGCGCACTGTTGGTAGTATTATAAAAAAAATCAGTCATTTCTGGTGAAAGAGGATCATTTGAATTAAATTTTTGTCATTTTGGGACCATTTGAGAATCACTGATAGTTGGTCTCCTCAGAATACGAATACTCATTATTGTGTGTTTATTTTCTATATTTTTATCATCTTGTATTTTCTTCAGGCGACATCGACCCAGCTGTCCCGGTTAAACGTGTCAGGTTGCGTGGCATCTGCCATTCCACCTGGCATCGCTCCCATGTTCCTGACACACACCAACATGCACAACCCACCAGAAGGTTTCACATCCAACACTCTCCCACAAGCCTTTATCGCATCCCAGCACGCCCATCACTCCCCCCGCGACACACAATCGCCGAAAAAGTGACCACCAGTGGGAGCACGAGCACAAAGTGACAAATTTTATTGATCCAGAGCGAAAGGGTCGCTCTCTCTCTCCCTTTTTTCTTTCTCTTCTCTCGTGTGGTACACAACGACTGCTGGTTACACTTTTACGCACACCGGGAGGTTTCTCATCTGGCGGAGTTTTATGTTTTCGAGGTTTTAGATGAAATATCTTCGTGTGCTGCGCGGTATACGTCGGAGTTTTTTTACCACAAACTTTTCTTTTTCCATCAATTTTATTTTTTTCAAATCACAATTTTTCCATTCAAAAATTTTTCTGAGGAAGACCTTCGCGCATAGTGGTCGTGACGTCACAATGATAGGGTATATGACGTCATACTCGTAGTTTAGTAGTGGAACTCGCACTTAGACTGATGACGTCATCGAAGTAGAGCGTTGTTGATTGTGGAAATGAACTTGAACTAAAATGGTCGATAATTTATCGCGATTTCGTCGATAATAAATCGTCCGCTCCCCCTCACTGCTTAATCACGTGACCCCATAGTTTCGTTTGTGTTTTTTTAGATTTTTTTACCACCGGCAATTCCTGTTGCGCTTATCAGTTTTTGTTCCACATTTGTATATGACGTCACAATGCCGTACCGCGCCACTTCATTGTTTGCATTTGATCATTTGTGTTTTGCACCTTTTGAAAGTTCAATCTTTTTGCAGTATCACTCCGTCCCGCAACCTTTGTTACGTCACACTCCGCGCGCGCAAACTCCTCTTTGTGACGTCATCAACATGTACGCCCCCTCTTTTCTAAAAGTGGGTGTTTTATTTTCGCGACCTTGTGTTGCGTCATAATGAACGATAATGGTTTGTTGTGAGCAAATAAATCTTGTTACTGCATCGTCTGTTTATTCAAAGAAACTTTTCAATTTTACCGTTTAAAACTTATTATGGGTCCCCTTCCATGCTGGGACACATATTGTTTTTGTCCGTATTTTTTTTCTGTCGAACGCTGGTTTGTAACGCTCGTTTGGTCAAGAAAGAGTGCTTAAAACTTATTCAAATTTGGACAGATGTTAGTTATCAATCGGAATTTGACTTTGGTATACTGATAACCTAAATAGCAGCAAAAAAACGACGAAGTATAAAATGTGAATGTGGTAACGATTTGTTTTTGAAATGATATGACAATATTGATGCAAAAATTATACGGACAACACTTTTTGAAAGTTGGGTTAATACTGTCTAAAAATTTATCCTTACGAATCTAAAAATAACCGCAACATTTGTTTACCTTAAATCCGCACAAACACGCATGTGGAGACCCATTCGTTTTTGTTTGCAAAAACAATCATATGTGTAGGCTAGTTCAAATGATGTGTCTGGCAAATTGATAAATAGGATACAGAATATATAAAAAAGTAGATTAGTAAGCCACCTTTCTAGTTAATCCAGGGTTAAGGATAAACAATGTTAGGCCATCCATCACCTTAACACTGATAGCAAAATAGTGAAAAATTGCGAACAGAATCTTGAGAAAAATACAATTAGTACCAAAGTTAGCCGCTGCACCCGACTGTGAAACAGCAAATTAACGAGTTTGGTCTGCGTTCCAAAAAAGCGCGGGAGTCAAACAAATTTCTCCCATATCGATGTCACCAAACTCTTTCCCATAATTTTCTTGGTAATGTTTTGCAGCGGGAACACTAACAAAATACATTGGCATGTTGCCGCAGTAAGTTTGTTGAATAGAATAAATGTGTTCAAAACTTAAAAAATCCATCTATATGCCTGGCCGAAGACATGTTAAATCGTTGCCAAATAACTGCTTTGTTAAAAAAAATACAAGCAAATTCATTGCACAATTAACAGCAACCCAACATGTATATATTTTCTGAAGTTAGTTTATTTTATTTTTTTATGACAATTAGTGTTTGTTTAGGGTTGTAAAGCATTTTATTCAGTCAGCCAGGTTAAAATTTGTAAAATTCTTCAGAGCGTGGAGAGATTTGCCGCTAAAACGAGTCACATGACCTGTGACGTAGTAGTTGTGCCGGCAACAAAGCACAAGTTTTGAGAAAACTTAAAATTTATGGGAATTGCGAATTTTCTGTTTGTAGCAAAACGACAAGATACAGTTCTTACATCATTTGTGTATTGTACAGTTCCAAGCTTTGGAAGCAAATTGTTGAAAGTTTATGAAAGTACACACATGTCTGTACTGTGTCGTGAAATTCAAGCAATTTAACAGTCAAGTCACACTGGAATAGTTTTTTTGTATAATAGTTTTATTTTTATGTGTAATAAATTGGTTTCTTTTTGGTAGGCTGTATTTCCAAGTGATGGTTTAGCAATATGCATAGGCAGTTAGCTTTTCTGTTTGATTGCAAATTTATAAACAACATATGTTATTAAGTTCTCACAGGTCTTTTTGTTGTCACCTTTTTAACACAAAGCACCAAGTATTAGAAGCAGGATTGTAACCAGGCCCAGAAATATATTTTGTCAAACAGTTTATCATTGATTTGATGGTTTAGTTGAAATCAGACTTTCCGGTGCATAATGTGCAGTGTGCACAACCCACAAGTATGTTTAACAACTAGGCAAAGTTGCAATAACTATTACCATTTGTGTAACTGTTTCAATATGTGTATAGTTAACCATATAAGTTTAATTGTTACCTGGTGTTTTGCGATGATTTAAATTTTTGATTTTAGTCGGACAACCCAAAGTTTCCATCTTTTTATAAAACTTTTGTTTGTGTTATTTGGGGCTGCTGGAATGTTGCTGTGGGTTATGGTCACTCTTATGATATACAAGGTTGATTGGTTGATCTTAATTTTTTTTGCTATGTGATTTCTTTTGAGGATTGTTGGTATTTTACCATTTGCACCATTTGGTGTATTTGCTCATTCATAGCATGGTAATTCAACTATCACTGATTTTACCAAAAACCTTATTGGACCTGTAAAAGAAACTTTCCAACTTTTTATATTCACTTGTTTGTTGTTAAAATAACTAGAGACAGCTGGCATATGGTTGTGTAAACACATTCGAGCTTTTGTCTCTTACAACATAAATTTTGCATTTTATGAAAACCATGTCATAACGAGAATATATCATGAACCATTAAGTCAATTTAATCCACGAAGGTAACTTGAAAATATGTTGGTTTGCTTAAATCATGCAGTGCAGAATGGACTGCTTCGCTTCTTATGTTTCTCTGCTTAAACATTTTAATTCTATACAGTTGGTATTTTTTCGTCTGTTGCCTTAGTGTTATTTTTGTTACATACCACTACAACCATACAAAACTTACAGAAATATAAATGCATGGATCCATTATATTATAAGTATTGCATTTTTTGAACAAATAATTTTGGGGAGCAGCAAACATTTGGCATTACATCATTGCACCTATGCAATCTGGTGTACAGTGGATACTAGCCTCAGTAGCCTGTATGGCAAATGTCTTGTGACCAGCTGCACTGATGAGACCTTGTGTGTGAAACAGTGTGCACTATCTGCAGCTTACTTATCATTGTATCAGCACATTGCATTAATATTGATATTGTCTACCATGGTTTGCAAAAACAAATTAATTTTACCGTCTGTCGGGGAAAGACGCCCGTCCCGTTTGTCTTTAATCCATTTTGTATTTGCCGTTTGTTTGCTGCAGTTTAAGTGGGATGTCGGTTATTATTGCAGCGGCAGTATCCAGGATTGCTGGAAGGCTGCTTCGGGATTAAATGGCGTTTCCTTTGTCGGTGTCGAATTACAAGATCGCTCGAGCTCACAGCGCGCCAAAGCTAGCCAGAAAATGCATGCATGTGTTTGCAAGCTGCATAAATACGCTTCCAATAATATTTGCAATGTGTGATTATAGAAACAAAACTAGTTTAGTTGTTAATAACCATGTTTTGCAGTTAAAGATGGCGTTTTTACGCGCTTATAAGCTGCGCGGTTTTAACGTTTGTTTGTTTTACTTTTCTGTTTTAGCACCAAATGATTTTAACGTTTTGTGAGGTCGTCGCCACTTGGTGGTGTTTGTGAGCTGATTTTTACGAAATAAAATATCACGAAATTATAATATGATTAGCTTGATCTGATATAGTTGATCTTCAAACCTGTAAGAACCTCTATTCGTCGCAAATCAGCGTAAAACATTCTTTCTAACTCAATAGTGGTATTTATTTTTGCGACAAGGCTTTTTTATTCGTTTGTGGCTTTCGTGAATAATTGATACGATTTGGCGAATCCAGGTTTGTGTGCACAGCAAATGTTCCACGTGTGACCGAATTTCTAATCAGTTTCACCCTCGATGTGCCAACATTTCACTCGATCGCTCATAGAAAAATATAGCTTTTAGGAAATTTACGTTGTGGTAATCAGTCAAATTTTGCGAACCGTAAATTTGTGACCATTTGGCCACTCTGAAACCGACATCATTTTCACGTTATTTATGTGTAGTGTGGAATTTTTGACAAATGTTTCATTATTTTCGTAGCCAAAGCAAGCCATCGAAAAAACGGAACATTCAGTCAATATTTTCACAGTGGCACTCGGTTGATGCTACACAACCTTTAAAACATGCGGCTTAGTAAAGTTTAAACTTGTGAAGCAGATGTTCTTTATCTTTTTACTTTAGTTTGCCCATTGTTGGAAAATATTGTAGGAAAATAACGGACAATAAACGAGCTTTATACAAAATCTGCATTGTATGAAAACAAATATGGCACTAAAACATTTCATCGCCAATACCGATACCTCCAACGCGTGTTAAATTGATCTTCTAGTTACGAAACACAGTTGTACAGTAGCATATAAAATTTGCACGATAACATACGATTCAACGTCCAACCTTTGTCACACTCAAAATACGTGTTGTGTGGTGGTAACGCTTGACTAACTTTCAAGGACGTTTGTTTGAAAAGAAACTCACTTCCGTTCCGGTGAATTGTGACGTCACATTGCTCAATTGTGTGCGCAAGGTAGGGCATTGTCGTTTATCGGGGGGCGAGGCTCGTCGAATTCAAGCCGAAATGTTTGCACATTTATTTTACTGTGGTAGTTTTGGATTGTTCGAAAAACTTTATGGTTAAATGAAATAAAACTTTAAATTTAATTTTTGAAGGAAGTTAATTCTTAACTGGGGATTTCTGTTTGCTACGCCCTAAATCTTTTACTTGTGGACTTTTCGTTGCAAGTTTGTTTTCGCTTGTTAATGTTTAACTTTTAAGTTATGTTAATCTTTAAATAAAGGCCTGACTTTGATTTATTGCGATCAAAACGAGTTTGGAAATTCCACACAAGCTGGAAAGTGTTGCTTCCTCGGTTCGTGTGCGTTTTTAGCTTCGTGATCGACTCCACAATATGCAAATTCTTTCCCTGGTATCCGTTACACTGCCCTTAACTTTATCCAAGCGAGTAAAATCTTGTACGCCAGAAAATCGTCAAATATGTTTTACCCCCCAACTGGAGTATATGGTAGCATAATAAGCCACGTTATTTTATTTCTTGCTACATTTTTACCATTTAATTTAAGTATTACAAACTACCATGATGTCCTTTTGAAAGTTTGCATTTTTTGTTGAGACGACTTTTAAATGGTTTATAACTGATACAAGGTTGTTGAAAAAACAAACATTGCATGCAATTTTTCCCCTGTACAAAAAAGCAAAACTGTGAACAAATAGAGACAACTTGTTGTATATGGTTGATTTGATCGGAAACTACCAGAATACGACCACCGGAAGTCAGATGACATTTTCAAGGTTATAGTTAACTTGACCGCTAAGTTGCGTAACTACAGTGCTTGACATAGTTTGTTGGGCGAATTTGTAATTAGCACAGCAAAGCATTTCATCAATTGACCTCAGGAGTGGCTTTAATACCACAACATGCGTGGGTATGTCACGAACTGATCACAGCTGTTTGATAGTTGCCGTTTTCAAACCACGCAGGTCTGTTTTCTGTTGTTATACCGCCAGTTTACAATGGCGATTGTGGTCGACGTAAAAGCTGGTGAACATAGATCATGTTACGTTTATTAACCTAGTTAATCCTGCAAAAAACCGTTTAGCTTGTTCGTTGTAACAATGCTTTCTGAAATTTTGGTATTATTCGTGGTACTACTCAAGTTATTAAAATTTGCAACGTATTTTGCTGTAAATTAAAGTGCGTAAATGTAAATCCATTGGTCGTTCGTCCTTAAGATTTTGAGATACATATATTACATATTCATCAACTTAAATCTGTTGACATAAGGTTCACCATAGTCGTCATCCACTAACGAGTTGGTGATTCTATTATCAAGTTTGAAGTAAATTAGCGATTGCGTTCGTTGTGTATGTATTGGATTAGCTTCCAGTACAGGGCAGGTTTCATATGTGGCGATTGAAGTTAAGTTTTACTGTTACATAATTGATTGTGTTTTATTGAACAATAAGAAATATACGCAGTTTGACTAAAGTGCTGAAAGTTTTATGTATATTACTAAATATTGGAAAGTGAAATCGCCTAAAATGATCATCAGTGGTTCAGGGATGATTTGTGTACTAATACATCTTTAGTTTCAAAAATTTTTTTTTTATTTTATTAAAACAAATGTTTAAAATTGTTTTGATTAGTTTGTGGACCATCTTGTAAACATTGAAAATATTAACGACTTTATTGGCCTAAAAAGCAACAACTCAAAAAAATTAAACAATTTGTTCAAAATACTCTTTGACTGTACGAAAATATCTCTTAACCCTCGTCATGGTCCAGGATTATATGCAGCCTCGTACAAGGACAAATGACCTTGATGTGGTTTAAATGACAACAGTGGATGTGACGTCATCTCCACTAACCTTGTGTAACCTTGAGTGACGTCACTTGTACGCAACGACGACGTGCGTCAGATCCGGGAAGGTGGCGGCGTTGTGGTTTGTTTGTTTAAACAGGGGGGACGGATTAAGATTTAATCTCTAAACCCGAAACATCTGATGTCACAAGTTGTGAATCATTCGACCGCCGGCTGAACGTCAAATAGTTTCGCGGTTTTGTGGCAAGTTTAAATCTTCCCCGCTTTCTATTGAGAAATATCGTGTGGGAATATTTTCATAACAACTGGCTTTTAAACACTACAAACGGACCTGTTCATAAGTTTAATGCTGAAAATAGAAATAGACGTATAACAAAAAAGCATGTCGCTTTTTACGTCTATTTGGGCCGTTATTTTCACCATTAAACTGGCTTTTACTTTATTTGGTTTTGTTTAAACTTTGCTGAGATTTTTTGATACGGCAGGGTTGGAAGGTTGATAGAATGAAATTTAACAAACTAGAGCAGTGGTTCTCAAACGTTTTCAGCATGCGGCGCGTTAAAGTACTGAAATTTCCGTCCGCGGCACACTTCGCAGGTTAACACAACAAAAGTTGTTCAAAGAATGTTAACTTTCAACTTTATGGTGGTGCTTTATATTTTTTTTTGCTTTTTTGAAAAAGTTTTCTTGGCACACAGTTTAAGAATCACTGAACGAGAGGTTGCATGTCCAGGGTTAGACTTGGCCCACAACAAATTGACGTTTTTGTATTTGGTGTTTATGTGATGTAGTTAAACGTAAAGTCATTTCGGTGGTGTTTTACAAAACGTCTTTGTAATTGTTTTCGTTTGTTGTCAAACACTTTGAAGCGAGAAAAACAGAGTGAAATCATTAAATGTTGGTGTTTTACCGGTTCGCCTTGTTTGATGCGTCATCAATAATTGGACCACCTGTAGTGGTAATGGCCAGCATTTGGGGATTCGGTTTCAACAAATGTTAGATTGCTTTGATATATTTCTATGGTGACGGTTGTGACGCACTTAATGACGTGCTGATGTTTGTTGGAGAAAAAAAGACAAGAAAAAGTCATTTTTTTGCTTTTTTGTAAAAACGATTAACATACCGCAAAAAATACTATATTGTAGACAGGCAAATTGAAATGTGTTTATGTTGCCTGGAAAAGGAATTGGTTGTTCATAAAATGATCTAACCGGAATTATGTCGTGTCAGCATTTAAAAAAAAATTTAATATTTTAGGCGAGAAATTTGCGAAGGTAGTAAACCCGACTTTTACACAATTCATTCATCTGATTTTACGAAACACGTGGAATCTGATGGCGCATGGCGAGTTGGTGACGAGAAACGTCTTTGAAATGCCGCTCTGATGATTCATACATCGGTCCCGCGCGCTCTAATTATGACATCATACTGCCCTTTGCGCTACCAGTTTGCTCTCTGTAAAAATTTGGCATTGAAGCTCGGTTTTGAAGGTTGTGGCCGAATCGATGACGCATTGCCGGGTTTTTCCCCAAGTTGTCAAACATGTGTATTGCTGATTTAAACCTTCTCATCGCAGAGAGGCCATTTATCGCAATGTACAGATACATCAGGAAGGTTAAATGGCCCTCGCCGGGTTTCATCTCGTAATTGCCGCCAATTTGTGTCTGTATACCCGATGTTAGCGCCAGCCCCCGCCTGCCGGAAACCTAAGGATATCAGGTCGATGTTTGGGTTGGCTCATATTGGCTTCTTACTGCCGTTTGACACGAATGACTTGTCTTTGACCGAAAATGGACTTAAAACGCAAAAACATACCGTACATGCTTTGGCGATTGAAAGAGAAATGCAATAGTTGTTCGTTCGTGGTTTTGGAGTCTAATCCAACTACAGCCTTAGTTGAAATTGTTACTGGTAACAGATAGTGTTTAACTGTTGTTTTGTATAAATTGATCCAGTTGAATTTCTGCTCAGGCACCGAGGCAAAACATAAAAAGCAAACATTGTATTTTGTTCCTTATGTGGAGACATTTTAGTGAAAAAATGTAGTAACTGTTAGTTACCTTGGGGAAAAATGTGTAAGCATTATTGCACTATGTTGGGTCAAAGACAGTGTACATTCCACCAGACAACATTTATTTACAGTCCATGGTGATAAAAAATACATTTAACACTATTCTATGTTTCATTTCAAAGTATCTACCAAATGATTCTACATGGCTTCATTGCACAAACTGAATGTTCTTCTGCTTTATACCCTGGGGCATTTGTTTCTTGCTCAAGCTCCTTTCGTCGTTCAACTTTAGTTCAGTTTCACTTTCACGAATTTCCCTTTCTTCGTACAAATGCCCAAATTCATTACAAGCGTCTTGTATTTGTTCTGCGTAAATTTAATAGCCTTCCTAAAACTTTCCAATCACTTTTAGCGCAATTTTACTCCTAACTAGCAACGTGTTAAGATTATAACTGGAAACTTGATGTCTCTTCGTAAAATTTGTGAAAAAAATCCAAGTCGTTACAGATGTCCTATATACTTAAGTGCATCAATCTGAGATGCAAAAAACCTGCTGTTCTTGGTTGCAACGTTTTAGTAATTGCATGATATATTGTGTGAGTTTAACAAGTAGTCAATCAACGGAACAAAACCAGTGAAGTTGACAGGTTTTGAATCGTTGCTGTATTTCCGCTCAACTTGTGACAATGCTAATTATATGTTTCGTCACAAAGCACATTATGAGTCGAACAGAAGTGGTGGAACGCGTTTGTACAAATCAATCACCTGTCAGTATCGATTGAAATAGCTGAACAAAGCATTAAACCCAGTGTTGCTATTTTCTAAGGTCTGTTTATCTTATTTATGTTGTGAAAGTTATGTGGTTAAGTTTTAGATAATTTTATGCTGTTGAATAAGTAAAGATGCAGAAATTGTAAGCTGCCATTTTATGAATCCAACAACAGGGGACAGAAACTACTAACAAGTACAAGATACAGTTTTAATCTTCCAAAATAAAACTTAAAAATAAAACCTAAACGAAAACAGCGTTAGACTTCACTTTTGTAATGTTCTTCAATATTAAAAATGGGCAAACGTTTTCCAAGTGACACTTATCATTTAGGTTTACAAGTTACCGTTTGAAAAATCCAACAAACAAAAGGGCAATGACAACAAATTATTGCAAAAATGTCATGTTTTTTCTGGGACATATTGGCTTTTTGTTTCTTGTTTTACAAAACTTAAAACTGATTCAAATAGCTACGTATTGTGACTCTGTTTATTAAAAACTTAGAGTCATTTAAATTTTTCACACCAGGAAATTTTTGACTTTAGTGTGTTTCCAAATGTTGCCATTTGCCATTTGGTCCCAACTATATTTGAAGCCCGACAAATATTGGACAAATTATTGCGTCGCTTCGTCCCGTCGTCGTATGCGACCTGACCTAGTTTGCGCGGTTGGAGCAAGCTGCAATGGTTAGGGAGGGGCGGTTTGGAGTAAGTGGACGCACACGCACCCTCGCGCAAGTACACACACACCACTACTGCTGCTGCTCCTGCTTCGTCAAATTGGCCGACCCTTCAAATCCGACACGCCGGCTTGCTTGACGCTGCCACAACGAGAATTTATTCGCTGCAAATATTCTTTGTTGAAGAATTTTACAAAGTGCCAGTTTTCGGAATATTTTAAAAGATTTTATTATTCTTTATGCCAGAAAACTTGCATTTTCCGGACCAGTCTCGAACAGGAAACGAGTTTGTAACGTCAGCAAAAATACAAGTTCTTGAAAAACAATTAGTATTTTGTTTAGCATTACACCAGTTGAACAAAAAAATTAAATATGCAAACTGGTGGACGAAACGCCTTATCGGTATTTTCTAAAAGAGCTGTGAAGTAGAATGTCGTTTAGTTTTGGAACAGAATCTTTTGTTGTTTTTGGCACCAGGTTTTGGTTTCGGGCGAGAAAAATCGCAAAACTTTATTTGCAAATTATGAAAGTTATAAATCACTCGCCAAATCTCGTTTTTCTGACTTCCGCGGACCGACAATGCATGTCTCCCTTCTGTCACGTCACAGACTTTCTTTTGTTCGCCCACAGTCGTCGGTTTGTGACGGAAAGAAAGAGGAACGCGTTTTGTCTTTGTTTGTTGAATTTCCTTACAAAAACCTACTGGACTGTACGTTAGTTTTCAGTACGTAACTAAATTTCCGGTCAATGACGTATTATTCGTGTTATAAATAGTGTTTTGTTATTTCTGTGTGGAATGCTTTTGTGATCTACAATGCTTGGGTGCGTTTCAAATTTATTTTACGTGGTAAAAATCGTTACCAGTACATCAACGGTCAGCACTGAATAAGTTATATATCTGCGCAAATTCAAAAACGAAAGAAAAAATGTCAAATTATTACTGAAACTCAGCGGGTGGTGAGATGAGTTTAAAACCCTTAAGTTGACTTATTGCAGATCTTGTGCAAAGTTTTTCAGGTTTTTATTGCCAGTCTAAATATGCCAGGTCAGCTTTACTTCACAACCCACCAAACATCGTTGTCACGAAACTTAAGTCTTGTATATCACTTGTTTTGTTGCTTAATATTATCACTTGTAATATTAAGTTGAATCGCCACACAGTCTGTCGTGTTAAGTTCAATGCTATTCATGTAAACTTTACAATTAATGTTGTCGACTGTCATTTAGATGTTTGAGAAAATTTGTGATTAAATCGAGATTCTAAAACTTTGTTTGTTAAAGAAATTCGTATCAGTGATAGTCATTGTTTAAATAGCTAAGCAGTCGTAACTTCCTAAATCTTTTGGTTTCTCGGTCAATCCGTTTGTCTGCCTAGTTACTTCATTGGACAAAATGTACTTTGAAAACGAAAATGCAATTTATTTTGGGTGTAAGGCCCACTTAGTAACGCCATCAATATTGTGAAGATTATGACTGTAAAAATATTGGCTGGCGTGTTAGTGGGGTTTGTAAGCCTGTGATCAATTACCGAACGGCAGTTGGTAATTTGATAGTTGAGCTGTTGGATCGTATGTTGTTTGTGGTGTGTTCTGTAACACGCTAAGATTATGTGGTTTTGTTTCAATGCATCGACAATCTAAAAATAGTGTATGATATCGCCTTGTACAATTCAATGCAACTTCAGTGTGCGATTTTAGACGCATGTTTTTACTAAAGATTACAGTTGAACTGTTTTTGTGACAAAACAAGTTTAACTGACTGTAAATTACTATATTCGCACTTTCATATCGACGCATCACGCTTGTATTTAGCAACGCTGACCAAATTGACTGGAATCAACCAAGTTTTGCGTTTAAATGGCGTCGCCCTTGTTGCCAGTTATGCGTGGAATGCTATCAGATCGCGCTCTGCACCGCGTACCACTGTCCTGTTCTCGAACGTGTAGCGCGTGGTTGCGGTTTATGATGTCACAAAAAGACGGCGATTGACTGTGCCAGGGGGCGTAGGCTCGCAATCATCAACTTCACACTTCCGCAAAAGTGGCTTTTTACTCTTCAGATGACCTTCAGACTCGTGTGCAGCCATGCGAGGCGGCAGCTGGTCTCGAAGCAGCCGTTGTTTAAGCATTGAAACTGGAAAGACGAGTTTTCTTTGTGTGGCGCCGCATGGTCTTGGAGCCAGTTGTGAAAATTTTGGGATTGTTAACCGAGGAAAGACGGCAGCAACTGGAAATGAAATACGTCACCTTCGCTCGGGGTCAAGCTGGGGTGAAAAATCCCACACACATAAGTTGGGTTTGCGCTAATACTCGTGTCCAAACAGTTCATACTGACTGGCTGCTGTTTGTCGCTGGAAAACTCCTTTTTTCTACTCAGTCCTTTTTATAAAATTGTAATTGCCGTTTACCATTTTTACACGTTAATATGGGGTAGGGGTAATTCAATCACGGTATTATTGTTTCCAACATATTCTGATAATCGTTGAACAAATCTTGTGTTTTTTAGCAACTAAACTATCAACTCTTATAATTTTGACAAACTCAACACAGCTAATGTTAGTCTTACGGAGCTGAAGGGAAACAGCTGGCAAATATGTACTTAGCAACGTCCAAAAAGCGCAAGGGTTAAAACCTGTTCTCTTGACGAAACACGGCAAAACTGCTTTAGGTAAAATGTTCTTGTTTTGCTTTGATTTCATAATTTACAACCTCGTGAATTTAAACTGTTGTGAGATGGTAGATTCGTCTCGTTTTAGTAAAAACCTTAATGTTTCTTGCCGTGATTTCATATACGTTATGATGGAAGAGATCCGCCGGATATGAGCGACTTAAATCCCGCAGGTTTCGACATGTTCCACCAATCTGTATGTAGTTGCCTGGGGTCGACATTCTGATTGGTGGGTCGATGTAAATGTTGCTAATACGTGGTTTCCGTCAAAGCAATTTCCCATATTGGCCCCCGGTATGAAATAAATAAGTACGTCATATTGAATATACAAAAGGAAGCGTGGTAATATCTCGATATGTTGGTAGTTGCTTGGTTTATCATGCCTTAATTGTCGGACATTTTGCATATTATTCTCGTGTCGTGAAAACAGGTTTTCATGAATGGGATTTAAGGTTCTAGTGACGTCTTTAAATTCTGAGTAAAGTGAGAAAAAACAGCTGTTTCTTGAAGAGAACCTATCTCTAATATTTTCATCAATAAGTTTTTTTTAATATTAATTGACCGTCCCTCCTTGGAATTCATCCAGACTCAATGCTTGTCGCGATTTTTCGTCCAGACACGCCGGAACGATCGCGCCCACTTTGTGTGTGACGTCATAAAGAGCGGTGTTACGTGTGTGTGTTTGTGATTATGCACGCGTGAAGCGTCTTTCCTGCTTTTATGGAGCCGGGCGCATTTCTGTAGCAGATGTCGACGGCCGGTTTTTGCGCCAGGCGTTGATGTTACGTCGCTCGGTACCAGGCGAATGTCGTTCTCTGCTGACAGGGTTATAAGTCAAGATATTATGTTAGTTTTTGTGAAATTTAAACAGCATGTTTCAGTTCAGCTATAGTTTGTCATCTTAGCAGTTGTTCGACGGGTAAAACGTTCCATATAAAGCCTAGTTTAACGTATGTTAGCTAGACAAAGCGAAAGTAATATTTTAATGTCTCTGATCAAACATTATACACGAAGTTTGACTTTCATCGTAAAGTTTCAGCAAGCTATCTCATGTTTTGTGGAAATATAACTTTCTTTTACCCGGTTAAAAGTGCTGGAAATGTGGCATGGTGACTTGCCTGTTTCGCCACGAGTCTTTGTTAGTTCCTGACATTTATATCACAAAGTTTGGGCGGTATTGAGAAAGTAAAATGAAAATCAACCGAGGGACTTGATTTTTTGCGATTCATCTATTTGTTGAAACCGAGTATAAGTATTTTAAACCTTGGATGTTTAAGAACTGGTAGCTAGCGTCGATTTTTTATGGTACGGCATGAAATTATGCACTGTATTTTCGGACAGAAGTAGTTTTTACTGTGAATGTTTTAGTTTATGATACATTTGAGGACGTTCAGTGTTCAACGGTTGTTTGTATGGAGAGTTTTTTTAAGTCAAATATGGATTGTGTTCGTTAATACGGAACCGTTAGTAACGTATTGCGCCCTTTATACCAGCTAAAGACGTTCTTTTATCCATTGTTACGTAACAACGCCATCTAAGCACATTTATATTGAACGTTGGTTTGTCTTGCAAAACGGAAGCATTGAGGGATTTTGAAGGAAGAAGAATTTGGTTCATAATTTTACGTGGACATTTTATTTCTCGCGATGATATCATCACAGTTTCAGCATTAAGCCACAAATTATTTGTAGCGTGAACACAAAACATCACCGTAAAGGTGAAACGGAATGAGAAAAGGTTTCAAACTGTGCCGTTGATTTCCACGCGAACCAAAAATTAAACCAAATTTCTTCCAACTATGATTATTTGAGTAGATCATGGCTTAGGAATATAAAACGTGGTTTTTCATGTTTGTATTTTGCTAATGTTCGTAGGGTATGAACTTTTGGGTAAAGTCGTTGGTTTGATTTTCAACTGTTAGAGACTGCGTTACATGTTTTTGTAGTAAGTTTGTCTGGAAAATGTATTTGGGCTTTAAGGAAGCTAAGAATGCTTTACACAAATTTTAAGGGTTGTAATCCCGTCGTAAAGGTTTGTCTGTCACGTTGTGCAAAGCGGCAAGCGACTTAAATCTTTTAATCCAACAAGCAGTCCAATATAGTAACTCATACATTCATGATTTAGCTGCGGGATTCAGTGACAAATACCTTAATCACAGCGACAAGAATCGCTGGAAAATGCATTAGGGAGAATTTTTGTGAAACTGTTGGAAATATTTGAAGGTTGTTGTTGGTTTTACGCGACAAAGTTTGCTTGAAGTTGTCGGCCTCGGGCGGAGATGGAAATCTTTGTCGAATTTGCTGAGCTTGGCAATTTTTTTCGCAGGTTTCCTAAAACTCGGTTAGTTCTGGTTCCAATAAAAGTCGGCGACCATATGTTTCCCATGTCTGGCCACCGCCCTAAAACTGCAACCAAATTGTGACAAGTATAAAAACTCTGAATTTATTTGTCCAAATAACTTCCACCATGCATTTGTTTTCTCTGTGGTCGCAAAGCAAACAAACATTTGAGCAGAAATGACGTTTTTGCAAACTTTTAAAGCTCGAAATTATCCTTGTCACAATTTTCGAGCTTGTTATGCCCGCATTCCTGGCGCGTTTTGGTCAAAATGTCGTCGGCTGAACCGTTGTGAACATACACAACCCAACAAGTTGAATTGCAGCACTTTTGTGGCAATATTCGGTTCGCAATTCAATATTTCGCTTCACCCCACTACCGTTTCCGAAACTTGCTCCAAATTTGTACCTTTAGCGCGACGACCTTTGTTGGAGGGCGTTTGTGATTATTACGTCATAATGATAGCTCTGTTTCTGATCGTCACGTGATCACTTTGGTGCGGAAGCCGGTTTGTCGTTTACAATGTGGATGTTGTGATGAGACCGAACGGAATTTGTTTGTTTGTTTTTGTTGCTGATGGATTTTGCTGAGGTCGTTTGGCGCAACCTTGAATGTTTGTTTTTTGATTTGTTGCGAGAAAGTGAACACAAATTAAAACGCTATTATTGGTGAAAAATCTGTTGTTTTCAAGCGAGGCTTTGTTGTTTAGTTTTACAGAAGTGTTTTTTTCCATTACTATGCTTGTACTTCGTGTGTAGATAAAAATATTTTTAACAGTTTGGCGCAGTTTAACAAGTTTGTCGTTCAACTGGTGTAATGCTAAACAAAATACTAGTTGTTGTTTCAAGAACTTGTATTTTTGTTGACGTTTCGCCACCAGAACGGTAGAGCTTCTTTAGAGCAATGAATGATGTATTTGCGAGCACAAAAACGAAAATGCGCAAGCGCAGTTTGGCCCAGATTTGAAAAAAAAACATGAAGGTTTATCAAATTTCAAATTTTGTTTTTCATTAAAACAAATTCTTTAGTCGTTACATTAAAAGATTTCCACGCAGCACGAGCGATTCGCACCAGAAGCAGTAGTTTATTGAAGCAGCTGTTTGTTTAAATGGCAGACGCTTCCATCCCATGCGGCACGCTTTAATCTCCGGCGTAAACGACTAGAGCGTGACGCCCTTTAATTGGTCGAATTTGGCACGTGGTCCCAACACAAAGGTTCTTTGTTACGCAGCATGTGCCGTCGGTTGGATTGAAATCACCGTACTTTGTGTTTTGCAGATATACCCTAGAAAATTGTTAATTTATTTATTTGCTTATTAGTTTGTGCTGCCGGGCGCGATGCGATATTAAAGCTTGGCTTCGAGCACAGATTTCAAGGTGAGTTTGCTGTTGTTGTGATTTTCTTCATTAAATAAAACATTACTCCTTAAACGAAGTCGGAAGTGAAAAACAAAAACAAATTGTGTTTGATTCCAAAAACAAATTTCCAACTACGACACGAGTGACGTAGTAAAACGTCAAAAAGTTCTTGATTTTGCGATTAATAATAGCAAAGTCGTTACGGCCCCGCTCTCTTTATGACCGCACAGTTGCGTGCGCATCATAGTCGGTAATTGTGATGTCACAGAGGCTAATCACTCCTCCTAGTTTAGCGCGAACACATTAACGCAAATTAAAACGTCGGTTTCTTTTCTCCTAATACATCAGCAGGTTTTAAATAAGATTTTCAAACCTATAATTTGTTCCAACTATGGTTGTTCCGATCTTTTCATGTTTTTTATCATGGAAGTGCAAGATACAAACTTGCAAGTATTTTTTGCAGTAAATTCACACTGTTTTGCGACGGCGCCGAGTGTAGGTTAGAGATAAAAAAATACGTTAATCTCAATCGGTTTGACCACGAAATTATGTTCACCCCGTTTCGTGTGTTTTTCAGATCAAGATTTTTTGCGGACTGTGATTTTTGAGTTGCATGAGATTAAAATGTCTGAGATTTTGTCAAGAAAGGCGAGATGCAGAGAGATTGACCGTGTAACGTTGCCACGGAAACGGTGGGTTGTGTTGCTAAGTGTTTAGTAGAATATGGGAAAGTTTAATTTACTGGAAATCGATAATAGTATTGCTCTGTAGTGCTACTAAAATGCCTGTAGTGTTTTGTTGGGTTAATTGTCTAATCATTAGTCAACTATGTTCCACAAAATGTTGGGTTAAAATTTAATGATCAATTTATCTGCAGGTTCCAAAGAAAGAGGTTACACAGTACAGAGAAGGGATACATAAAGGACAGGTATGAGCAAATTGTATTTAAAATTGGAAAGAAAATAATATTGAATAACTGAGTTGCAGGTTGAAATCCCACTGCAGAGCAGATTCAGTAGTGAGATATATGTAACATAACAAACAATTTGCGATGAAGTCTTTAAGTTCAAGCTTTCTCTTTAAAGCAGTAAAGTCATTTCATTCATGAAAAAAGAAAAAGTTTTGCAAAAATTAGGTATAAAAAAATTTTTCAGACAAGAGCTGGAACTTCCGGTGTTCACAACCAACACCTCTACCTCATCCGACACCACAAACTATGCCCCCATCGGTCAGAATACCTCTCTTGTCACCACGGCAACCTCTCCTCCAGTGGTCACCACGGCAACAGCGGTGGTACCTGGTCGCATGTGCCTAAACCCGTACCAGCAATCTGTGAGACCTGCGCTATGCAAAAATTCCGACGTCGAGCCATCCGACCAAAGGAACTACCACTGCTCACAACTTGCTCCCCTTGTGATGCCAAAACACGATAATACAAGCGACGAAGAAATGATCGCTGATAGTCCTGACTCTGGTTTCGAATCCACGACACCCAGTGGAAGTTCACTTGTTGATTTTGATGAAAACTCGTCAAAGTCCGATAGTTTTGATGAATTGTTAAAAGAATCCATATCTCGAACACCGTCTGTGAATTCCAATTTAAGTGAGGACAGATTATGTTTGATCCCACCACCAAAAGCTGAGCCAACTCCTACTAAAAAAGGTAAAACACCAAAATTTTTCTAAATGTTTCCGTTTGTACTGGAAATATATGATGTAAAAGATAATAGATTGGACAATTTAAATCTGCTTGCATTTATTTTCAGGTTTAGTGTGTTTTTTTCTGTTACAACTTGTTTTGTACAATACATAAATTCTGAAAACAATAACATATGTCCATACATGTCCATACATGTCTGTTTAAACAATTTTCAAAATGTTTTAAGCAGTGCAAAAGAACATTTGTCTATGGGAGGGATGTCTACAACAATTTCCAACAAATCGTGATCTACATTTACATTTGACCACAGAACATGTTAATTCAACAGTTACCAGGTAAAATTCATGTAAAATATCAAACCTGAACAATGTTATGGTAAATTAAACTTTCCGATTTCAAAATGATTCCTTGTAGAATGATTACAGTTGTAAGCGCCCAATTTGTTATCTGTATAGGTGTCTTGTGTTTTGACATTAATTTGCTCATAAATGTAAATAGTAAACCAACTTAGTACTGCAGTTAAAAAAACAAACAAAAAATAGTTGTAATGTTCAACTTTTGTGGTTTGAAATGGCACAAAAGCAACTTGTCATTTAACTTCCAACCATCCAGTGTTTAAGTGTGCTGTAAGTGTTGTAGGAGTCATGTAATCCTTTTCGTGGTTGGTTTCCAGGTTTTGCTGCATGTGGTCGGAATGCAAAGTCTACCAGAAGCCGACGAGAAACTTGTCGTGTCTGCAGCAGCATATTCGCTTTCACACCGGAGTCAAGAGGTTTCAGGTAACTAACAACATTTATTGGATTTGCATTTCTGAAAGGTCTCGACCTCTCTCTTGTAAGGTTCTGGTATTATCCGTGCAGCTTAAACACAAAGCTGTTCTTTAAAAAAAATAGGATTGAAGTTTTTGGATGAAGTGAAATGAAAATAATGTTTTTACTGGCGGTTTATGCATTTGCAACTGAAATACCTATTAATGCAACAACCGTTTTTAAGCCTGTTTCACTATGTCTCCATTGTTGCCATGGTAACCCTGGTTGACAATGAGTAAAAGTGACATATGACCTAACAATGACCTTGTTAAATTCATGAAATTCCAGTCCTTTGTGTATTTCCCTGCAAATGCATTCTGTCGGGTTTAGATGTTGACAAAATGTAAATTGACCACAAAACCTGAAGCACACATCATGTGTACCAACCAATAAAATCCTACACAAATGTTATTGCTTGTAGTCAAACAAATTGGCCTCATGGACATTTACACATTTTACACCTCAAATTTCTCAGTGCTTGTATAAACCACAATTTAACGTGCTTTGACATTTTGCAATGATCATGGCAACTGGCTTAATCCATAAAAGAAGTGCTGAAAAGGTTTGAGAAATGGATAGATTTTATTGCAACCTTTAAGAATAGCTGTTGTCATCATTATTTTAAAGTGTCACATCAGGTTGAAATATGAACCCTGTACAAAGACTTAAATAGTAATTTAATCAAAAACATAACTACATGTGTGTATAGAATACATCATGCAGACATTTCAACAATCCCCATAGCCATCATCATTACAAAGTGTCAAATCAGCTTGAATTATAATTTACACAGGCTGCCAGGCATTAAAGAGACCTGTCAAAAACATAACTACATGTGTGTATAGAATACATCATGCAGACGTTTCAACAATTACTGTTGTCATTATTATTACAAAGTTTCACAGCAGCTTGAATTATAATGTACACAAGCAGTGAGGAGATTTGTGTTGTAAACGATCCAAGTTTTTGCGGTGAATATAAGTTGGTATTTTTATCATTTTCAGTGTTGGCTTGAGGGTTGTGACGCGAGTTTCAGTTCTCAACAAGGACTCGCTCGTCACGTGCCGTCACACTTCACTGATTGCAACCTTCCCAAAGCGAAACTTTCATCCCACAATGAACGGCGATACCTTGTAAAGCGCAGAAGAATTAAGGACAAAAGAAAGGCTTTAGGTGAGCGAACTTTAGTTTACTTTTCTTTGTTCTTAATTTAATGAGAAAGGTTCTAGCTGGAAGTTCTGTTTTTCGTATGTTACCAAAATTTAAACTTTTTTTACTTGTTTTTGATCCAACCATACGTACTATATCTTGTTGTGACTGAGAAACAAGGCTTAAATTACATGAATCTTACCAATGATAATAAACCGAAACGTCTGAACTACTTTAAAAAAATCAAGTTAAATTGAACTGTTTCAAATTCAACTATATATGTTACCAAAATTTAAACGTAAAAAGAGCTCTCTTTATGATCCAACCATACGCACTTTATCGTGTTATGACTGAGAGATAGGGGAAATTTTACACGTGGTTCTTTAATACGAGTTCAACGTTGGAAAGCTTCTACCAAAATAATCGAATCTCGGCTACTTCCACCAAACGCAGCCGAAATAGTGAAGTCACGATATTTTTATAGCGCTCGCTATTTAGATCACTGTTTATTTTTAAATTTCCTTTCAAGTCTTATGATGTAATAAACGTGCGCGCGTGTGTTCTTTGTGACGTCAGAAATAGTGTCTGGCCTGCGTTGCCAACCGCGCAACGTATCGTCCGCATCGAGCTACTTTTCTTCATGCGTTGTTACTCATTTCACGAGCAAGCCGCGATATCCATTGTTACAACGAGGCAGCGCTATTGTGACGTATCAATCCTCTTTTCGATGCCACTATGATACTAGAACACAAATTAGTTTTGGAACATTGCTTCTTGTCAGTTTAGAACAAACATTTTTAGAACATTTTTAATTGATTTTGATTGTTAGCACAACAATGGCTTTTATGCGGAACAAACCGCTTTATCTTCACCACATTAAAGCGAGTTGTTTCTTGGTATTATACAAACATGTATGCGTGTGACACGAAATAGGGTTTGTTAGTTTTTTGTGGATAGGCAGCCCATTATAAGTTGTTGTTAAGTGTTTAAACCCGGCCGCTGAGATGCTGGCACATTTTTGTAGGCAAGATGAGTTTAATACCGGCTTCAACAATAAACACAAAGTACACTAAGCTGTAATGAGATACACCGGACGCGAACACTTTACACTGGTGCTTCAGTATTAACCGGAATAACCTTCACTTTCACAGGATTGTTTAGAAACATTTGCTTTCTTATTTCACCGTAACAACCTTTCACAGTGTTTGCGGCAAATTATCGAAATTTATTTGGCAAATTTAACGCAATAATCACCCTAACGTTGTAACTTTTAACTTCCAGCCAACGTCCACGACTTCATTGACCAAAGAACTGTCGATACGCTTCTGACGTCACTAGTACAGCGCGAGAAAGTGACGTCATCAGATACTACGTCACAGGTATGTTTTAATCTTTCCTTTTGTAGTTGTTAATAAAAATGCATGTTAGGTATCAAATCTTCGTTAAAGTTGCATTTAAGGTAAAGGGCGGTTTGCCATGTTTTCGTTGTTGGTCTTTTTTTCCTTCAATAACTTTTATTGTTTTTATTCTGCCACGTAAAAAGATTTCATTTGGTTCTAACACTAAAAAGACAAAGCTGGACTTATAAAAGTTCATCTGAAAACATGTTTTTAACCAACGGAGATATTGTTACATAAAGTCGCCACCTTCTTAACTTAGGCAAACTTCGCACGAAAAAATGTTACTCGAAATCTTTGCTGCAAAACCCGGAATATTTTTGATCGGCCTCGTGGCAGGAACGAGCTCCTGACCTTTAACCCCTAGTGTTATCGCTACTACGGCTCTGTTACGTCATAAACCGATCGTCGAGCTACGCGATCATGTTCAAATTCTTGCAGCAAAATTCAGCTATTAGCTAAGCGAAAACGATCAGTTTTACCACAACTTATAAAAGTCGGCAGCGGCATTTTAATTTGAAATGTCAATTTTGTCGGTTTATCGTTTAACATTTTTATGTTTGTTATTGTTTGTCTTTAATCACAAAATAAAAATATTGTACCATCGTCTAAAGCGGAAGTTTTAACTGTGACAACATTTACCGGTCACTCAGTTGGTTTAAAATATTGAATTTGGTTTAATAAATTTAAAAAAAAACGGATGTGGTTTAATGGGTTTCACCCACTGCAGCAAATTTTGCGCTGGAAAAACGCCTTTACCTTTAAATTCCACACATAATTATGGTTCACATATTGTTTTTGTCCTTATTTTTTTTCTTTTTTCTGTCTAACGCTGGTTTGTAACGCTCGTTTGGTCAAGAAAGATTGCTTCAAATTTATTTAAATTTGGACAGATGCATGTTATTATCTCAAATTTGATTCTACTGAAGTTTGACCCCAAACGACCCAGCGGTTCACCCACAGACCCCTACCTATATGCTCCAAACATATTGTCTTTAATATTTGCAGGTGACTTGCAAACGACGAAATTTCGACGGCAGCTCGTGGTTTCTCGCTGACCCACTTTTTACGTAAGCTTAATTCCGCCTCAGGGCTCTTGTGTCGAGTGCAAAGATAAAAATGTAAATAAACGGAAAATTGTGCGTCTTCAGGTGGAGTAAAGTCGAGCAGGAAAACAACGGTGGGAAACTTTTCTTCGGAAAACCGCTTCCAAGATGCAGAAAACGGAAAGTAAGAGGAGTTTTAACATTTTTTTATTCATAGTTAAATGCGAACCTAAAAATGTTGTTTGAAAGGTGTGATTTTCACAACGTTCCAAACACTATGACGACTTATTGCTAGGTTTTTTGAAAAATACAATTTTGCAAAAAAATGTTTGAATTAATAAAGAAGATTTCACAATTTGGCAAACAACGGACTTTTTGAAAATAAATTATTAAAATGAAGTTATATTTAGTTTTTACTTGCAGGCGAATTATTGAGCCTCCGATGATTCTCTGGTGCCACCCAGCGACGATTTTGTTGTTTGCAACGTACACCAGGGGGCGCCACCTGTTCGTGGATTTATTTTTCTATTTTTTGGTCCAAAAACCTGATTAGTGAAGTTTAGCCAAATTCGTCACAATAGTCCAATTGTTTCGTAGCAATGTAGAAACAAAGCGATATTCTATGCATGTTCACCGTAACAATGCATTGATGACAGTTTCATTTCATAAAAATACAAAACTCAATTTTTGCAGTTTTGTATTTGTGATATTTGTGTGCGTTTGTAGCCCAGAAAATTTTCGTGTGAAAACTTTGTTTATCGACTTTCTGGATTTTTTCAAACAATTCGGAATTTTGAAATTATCGTAAAGATAGTAAACTTTGCTCAAAACGGTCGTGGTCGTATTTTGCTACTGTGTTATAATAACTGCTCGATACAATGTCACTGGAACGGTGGCAAACTTTATTTATGCTCAAGAAAAAATATTTTTGTGATAAATTATGGGCAGAGTTTCGTATCAGGGACCTTCCCTGCCTCACATTCCTTATATGGGAGCAATCTATGATTTGCTTGAAGTTTTGTGTTTTTCTACTTCGTTCGTTCGTCGGTCCTTTGTTTATTTTTCCGGGTTCGACTTCGTTGATCTCTTTGTCTTCGCGTTCTTCCGTTTGTGTCGTCATCATTGCGATTCGACTTTTCGCGCGTAGTACTGATTACTGTTCGGTCTGTGACGTCATGGAAGTCGATTGTGACGTTGCTGCTTTCCATTTTCCCTCCATTTTTTTCGTGTAGATTTTGATGGATTTCAAAATAAAACTTCTTGAAAAATGTAGCGTACTGCGAAGGTTTAAAACAGAAAATAAACAGCGACACCGGAAATTAATGCGTTATTGGCGCAAAAAAGTGAAGGTCACAATTGCTAGAGCAAGGTCAAACGCGCTGCAGCTTCACACAACTGTTAATAGCAGGTTAAGTTACAACAGTTAGCTGTGCAATACTGCACATTAGGAAAGATGAAAAATTCGGCCATTTATAAAGTGTAAGTTATGTCAAGTCGGCTTCTGTGCTGGCACCGGTTTTCCCGGGACTATTCCTCAGTGCGAAAAGGTGGCAACGTTTGACATTCAAACCTTTCAGCAAAGGGAAGTCTCCAGGCCTTATATCCGCTCTCAGCAGTGAGAGGCCGAGCTGTGGTTATTTTGATAAGTGTCTGAGGAAAGCATGACATTATGTGGGCAATGCAGGTAATACGAACGTGTGTGTGCATGTGTTCGTGCGCATTCCTGATCTTTGGTATTGTAAGCATTGTTGACAATGTTTGTTGCTAGAAAAGGATTGCATTGTTATTTGTTTCATGTCTTTAAAAAGAACCTAACAATCTTCTTAACAGCATACCAGATTTTGAGACTTTGAATTAGACATGTTAGAAAGGATTTAAAACTACCCAGAAAACATTTTTAGCACCCTTGAAAGTTGCAACGGGTTTAATATGATTTTGTTTTGCCTGAATCTGAGCTTGATGCAAAATGTACAATAAGTTGTTTTAGGCCGACTGCTCTTGTTGAGAAAGGTCATACATTCACCCACAATCTAATAAAGTTTTGGCAGCTGCTTGGCCGTTTTCAATGGGAACGTGCTGACACTTTTATTTGCCTGCTTACTATTTTTGGGTGTCGATGGAAAAGTGCGATAACGGCCCAAGTTTCACACCTTTATATTTCAAACTTTTTTGCAATTACCTTTTTGATTTAACGTAATCTGCGTCACATGTATGTTGGTCAGCATATATTTGAAGAACTACCGTAATAACTTTCAACTTTTTCATTAGTCCAAACTTCAATGGTGGGAGGTTGCAATCACTCCCAACCTCCCAGTAATAATAACTGCAAATGGCGCGACCCCAATCATACTTTAATCGTGTTTTTACATTAATTTTTAATCACGAATTTTTTCTGTTGATTGCTGGTTGTCCCTTCGGAGGACTGCATTGATTTTTATCGCACAGTGCGGAGTCCTACAGGAGAGTTGTGAAGCAAACGCGCATTTGTAAGTCTACTCTGCCAAGTTATCGCGAAAAAAATAGTTTGGACCCATTTCAGCTGGGATTAGAAATACAAAATTATTTGAAAACTTGTTTTTTGGATTGGTGCTACTGTTATTATTGTTTGTTGGTCAAAGGTTTCACGAATGTAAACTCGTTTCTTTAGTAAAGATCCTATATTTTTTTTTGTATTAGCATAGCAGTGACTGCATTTGACGACTGAAATATAAACGTGTGCAAAAAACGGCACAATACCTCTACTTTTTGTTTAAACATTGGTCTAAAAACCCAAACATTCGAAAAAGCGGTATTGTTTAAGTTTCTATTATATACGGTAGGTTCTTACTAACTTTTATTCTAAAGAGAAACAAAAACTAAAATGTTAATGTTTCTTCTTTTTTAATTGGGGTATATTGTCTTTTGTAACACAAACAACCCGCGAGATACATCAATCAGCTTAGTGCTTAAAAGGAAAAGCGTGTAAAAGTGTTGTTACATGGAAAAATCGAAAATCAATAAGTTTATCCTCACATCGATCGAAACAACTTCCCGGTGACAGATGATTTGTGCGCTGGTGCGTAAATGTGAAGTGAAGCGTGAGATAGTAAACACAAGTTTGACGGCAGGAGAAAATTTTGAGGGATTTCTTCAAAGTTTGAGGCTTTGAGCGAAAAAATAATGAGGTTTAGGGGGGCCTGACGTGCCAGCTCAACCATAACAGCGGCTTTATATTGTTGTGCTGTGATTTTCGTTGTAGAGAGAGTTTTTGTGTTGCTTGGCTGTGTAATATTTAAGCTGGCTGCTTTGTATACATCTACATGAGCTGCAAATATTGTGTGGGTGTGTGTGTGTGGGTGTAATTACTGTGAAGATCTTGAATGTGTGGGTAGCAGTTATTATGTCTGTTGATTTCACTGATGCATTGTCTCTTGGAAGATTTCTGCTTGAAAGACTTTTTACTTTGCTTTGTTGCGTGTCGATTTAAAAAGTGTGTGTTACTGAACACAAAGTGCAAATGCAATCATATCAGGTTACTTGTTTGACTTTACCCTTTTTATTCAAACACATGGAGCAATTTCTGTTTTATTATGGTTTAAGATACAAAACGTTTTGTTGCCATAAAGAACATTTCTTAAAATAGCATAATGCATTTAGCGTAGCAAATAGTGTAACCATTGGAAGCATAACTTCATGCTAAATATGTTTGATGTGCTAATATTGTGCAAATAAATAATACTTTTTTTGAGTTTGTTTTTGTGATGGTTGTGTTAAACTTATACTATTTTAGATTTGGCTAACTACCCCTTTTTGCAGGTTAATATGGCATTTGTACATACACTTTAATGGCAACACAGTAATACCAAACCAATTAGAATGTGCTATTATTCTGGTTTGTATTTAGCAATTTAAAATTTTTAAAAACATTTTCAAGAAAAGAGCTAATTTTGTCATGTGGATGACAAAATATAAATCATATAAATCCTTTGATGTTTTGAAATTTTGCTGGAGAGGAATGAAAAGCAAAACATAATTTTGTTGAGGATTGATTGCGATTGTAATACACAACTGCTAATGTAAACCTCCTCTCAGAGATATAGTGCGAATGGACATAAATCAATATTTGCTGTGACAATGCAAGGGGTAGAAGGGCCTGGTTTTTCTTTTATGTCCAGAATACACAGAACAGGTTGAGGTTACTTATTGAAGGTTTGATGGTTGTAATGAATAAATTATGCAAGCTCTGTAAGTGGAAACTGCAATGTTTAAATATTGGCATGAATAAATTATTGCAATGCTGTGTTAGAAGTATGTTTTTTGACTGTTGGTTAGAAAAGAATGTGTATTCGATGGAATAAGTGAGAGGAAAATTTTATTAGCTGTACAAAGCAATAAAATAGATTGTGTAGGCAATTTTATGAATGGAGTGTGATGTCACCTATGGTTGATCATTTACTACAAAAATGCAATGCAGTATTTTTAAAAGGCTCATTTTTATGAATCACCTATGCTGCTGAATATAACAAGTTTTTTACTATTTATTCTAAAACTGCTAACACTTTTTGTGTTTAAAAGTGTTGTGGTTATTGTGTGACCGATTAAAACTTTTTGTTTACAGAAAAAATCTTAGGTTATGTTGTAAGGGTGCCTAATTTTTTTAAGTTGATAAAATGTCAAAATGTGGATGAGAAGTTTAAAATTGGATCTCACCAATCTTTTGTGGCTGAGCTCAACAAAATAACTGGCAAGGTATTAGAACTTATTTGTTTGAATAAAAAATCTCTGTTTTGGGAAAAGACTAGTGTCCTATATTTAGGAATAAAAATCTTGCAAAACATGTAACAGCTGCTTGTGAGTCATCACTTTAATGTAAACAAAAATTCCGACATAAACTGCTTCAAGAAATGCATTGCTCAGCAGACATTTAAGGTATCTATGCGCAATAATTCAAAATGTTAACAGCTTTTACAATATTTTTTTGAGGAATAATATATATTAACATATTTAATTAAAAACATTATGGCAAGTATAGTATGAAATTTTTGATAGTGTAACAGTGTTTAATTGCATGATTTCTGTATTAAAAAAAATAAAATAAAAAATCTTTTATAAAACTTTTATTATCCAACATTCTTAAATGATGATCGAAAATAGAGTTTGTTTTTTAGTGCAACAGTGTTTAATTGCCCTTCAAGATTTTTTTATGTCACCACTCACAGATGATGATAGTAAAACGCAAGCGCAAGGACAAGAAGATGTCCGACCCGGTGATAGATGTCACTCGTACGGATGTAAATCTGATTCAATCTCCACTTCATCTGCCAACACATATGTCAGAAAACAATACAAACAATAATGGCATTGGTGGAGGCAAGAGAAAGAACTACAAGCGGTTGTACAGTGAAGAAGCTAAAACCAGTAAGTTTGTAGTGTTATTAATCCCATGAACTAAAGTATTAGAATTTCTCTTTGGGTATGCTGTTTGTTAAGTTTTTCTGCTCCCCTTGCCAAAGGTTTTGCTTCTATTTATGTAACACTAACACAGATTTGAAAATTAGCTCACTGAAAATCGCATTAAAATTTGCATTAATCGTAACAAATGCAGTTTTGGTTAAAACATTATTATTGGAATATATTTACCTTGATGTAAACTTTCTTTCATGTTTTTAAACAAGTTATATATATATTTAATTTTTTTTGGGCTCGACTTTAACTAAATTGTAGTATTTAAGCAATTATGGCTTCATATCTTACCCAGTGTAACGCTTTGAAGCCAGTAGCATGACACGAAAAACTTTGTTATGGTCACGATGTGGTCTACTCAGGCATGTAGTTTTTATCCATAGCACCACAGCGCAGGCAGTATTGCGAATTGAGAGTCTGTGGTCAGTTGATTAATGATAGCATCACTATTTCCTTTCCTACTATCGGTGCTGAGGGAGACAAAACAATTGAATAACTGGCACCATTGCTATTTAAGTTTTGATAAGGCAACTTCTGTAATATTTTGTAATATGTTTAGTTGAGTTTGGTGGTTTAGATAGTTGGGTTTTCAAGTGTTCTTAATGTTTTGTCTATGAGCTTTTTCTTAACTTACAAAAATTGCAAAAGTGCATTTAAAAATCTTCAGTAAAAAATGGGAATTTACAGTTGCAAGAATTTAAGTTTTGCAAGTGGATTGCTTTGGCTACATTGCAGCAACTTGTGTTAATTTGGGCCACTTAAAACTTGTTGCATCTGTAAACACATGCTTAAATGGAATTTATGTCTCCAGGCAATAATTCTTGTGTTAGGAGACTGAAGTTAATTTATCTGCACTCTGCAAACTAAACCTTATGTTAGCATTTGATTTCTCATTGAAAGTTAACTTTATTTGTAACTTTAAATTACTGAGGAATATATTGACTTTCACTACCTTTGGATATTCAGTGAATGTTTGTGTTTTGTTTCCAGACAATAAATCTGGATTGCTGAAGAAAACAAAACAAAAAGGTGTTTTTTTGTTGGTTCAATTTTTTTTTTTTTAATTTTGCTTTTATATGTGAAAAATAATAAAATGCTTTTTGTGGGTTTATTTTTAAAATTTAAACACTAAACTAAACACAATAAAATCTTTACTTGAAATTTTTTTTGTTCCGTTTTAAATTGGAAAACAATTTCTCCCTTCCTAATGCATAAAACTCAACAACATTTATCCCTAAATAGAATTCACTTAACGGAGACAGAGTGGATTACTGAAATGGATTTAACACCGTATTATTGATTTCAGGATCTTTGGACAGTCTGTCGGACAGATTTAGTCGAGCGGGCTCGGAAAGTTACAGAAACAGCGAAGATGCAACAAGCTCGAAAGATTACGGTGCAATAGAAACAGGTAACTATAAATCAATAGAAATTTATGTACAAATATGTTGTATCCAAGATTTTCTGTGTAGATCTTATGAGAAAAATAAGAATAAAACTTCACATGAAAATGTTTGTGTTTGAAAGATATTTGAAATTTATAAAATAATAATTTTTTTGAGATCATTGTAAATAAATAAATTACTAGATTGTATTTCCTTTTACATGAACTAAGTAATTTCATGGTTGTGTTTGTCCTTTATATAATGTTTTTTTAAATATAAGGTTAATGTGGTGCATCATATTCATGTTTTAAATTTAAATCACCTAATTGAGATCCAGCTCAAAAAAGGTGCTTAGCTGGATTAAAGTGTTTGATGCATAGCCTTAAAATACCTGTTAATCTGTCCCATGGAACCACTGTGAGCCCAAAATACCTCCTTCACTGTTAAATATGACAGATGAGGAAGATAAAAAAAACTCACTGTTCTAAAGCCAGCCAACCTTACAATAAATAAATTCATCACACAACTAATCCTATTTTAAATCCCATCCTATTTAAAAGTTCTAAAGCAAGTTTAAAAGTTTGTAAGCTTAATATAGTTTTCTATAAATATCACTTACTGGACGGGACTTATAAATATTATATTCTGAACATGTATTTTTAACTCATAACACGATAGGTAGGTGTTTCCTAACAGCAATAAACAAATTCTCATCATAACTAGCGATGAAAACATTCGGTTGACTTGTGATAAAATACTAAAGTTGATAACTTAGAAGCATTTTGTAACATCAATGGCTTATTTATGGAAGGTATTTTTGGATAAAAAGTAACAGTTTGGCTGAAACTTTCACACAATATGCAAGTTTTTAAATGTTTACAGCAATGGGAGCGATGTTAGTAGATGGAATTGTTTTGGTTTAGTGAAGCGCTGTACTGTAAACTATGACTAACCCAGTGCCATCCTGCCAGCATCTATGTATGTGATTTAGGAAATAAATGAACAATGCCTGACTTGTCTTAGCCGCACAGATTGTAGTACTGTGTATAGCTTGGGTACATTCTACAAATGTTTTATGTGGAAATTAATACTGTTGAGTTTAATGTAGGTTATGAAATATACAGAAATGTGTTAAGGTTAGAAATTTGTAAATATAAGATAGATTACAAAGGTTACTAGTTACTTTTATGTAAAAACAAACCACAATGCAGACAAAACATTTCATCTGCTTTAAGAGTAGATCAATGTTTTTTGAGTTCTGCCACCAGATGTAAATAGGATTTGTTATTTTGTTAAAAAGTTTAAATAATGTTTTTCGTTTAATTTAAAGCACCAGTGTATGGCCTATTTGTACAATGTGTTGAAACCAAACACTTTACATCATGTACGGCTTTGCTTATAACTGAACACGGTGTGTTACCGTTCTAAACCATTTGTTTCGGTTGTCTGTGTTTGCGCTTGAAGGTTTCCCATGTAAAGTAACAGATGGCGTGCATTGATTTTGTAGGTGCCATAAGACTCCCTGCATCAGGCAGCTTAATCGATGCATTACCTTAAATCTGCTGTGTTATGTAGTTAATACCGACGACGTCCGATTGCCAGCGGAATATCCAACGAGCGATCATTTAACCGAGCGGAGAACCTCAGCACACCGCGTGTCTTACAGGTAAGCTTGGTTTTACACCTCAACGCATTTCACATATTTTCTTCCTAAACCTTGTTTCGAGGGTATGTGATGTCTGCCGTGGATTTAGTTGCTGTACTTAAGCGGTTGTTTAGGGTCAAACTTTCACGTAATATCTACAGACACAATTGTTCCCTCGTTACAATGGGAAATCTGTCCAGCGGTCACAAAACATATCATTGCCGTTTCCCTTACATGCAACCACAGAAAATTGCTTTCAACTCTCTTATTTAGCCACCAAAACAAAATCCGTGAAATTCCGGTTTTGTGTTTTCCGTTGGTTTGCTTTAGTTGTCATGGCAACGAATGTAAATCAGATAATGGTAAATATCAACGCTTGCCAAAGTCATAACAGAGTGAACATAATGTAGCAACACATGGAATTCATAGTTTTATGTCCATTGTGTGCTCACAATACACTAAATTTCCCCTGTGACGTACTTTCATTTGAAGAGGAAGCGAGACAATGTGACGTCACATCGACCGATATTTTAGGACGAAAACAGTTGTGACATCATAATGCACTATAGAGATGAAAGTGGGCCGCTATAAAGTGACGTAAATGACAGTTTTTGTTCTCAATGTTTTCATCAATTATTCAGCTTTTAGCCACCAACTCTTATATTCCGTGTTTCGTTGCAGAGTTGTGAAACTATATTGAATCTAACAAAATGTTTCACTTTATCACTTAAAGCTGGTTTGCGAGCAAGCTTAAAACTTTCAGTCGTGAAAATATTGGGGTCTAAACCGGTCGTGTTTATACCAGGGTTTTGGGCAAACTGTTTGTGGATAAAGAAATTTGATTTTTTCCCCCAATGACTAAAATATGTGACACGGCTGACTGCGCAAAACTCGCTTTTTTGATCGTTTATAAGTTACATCAAAATTATCAAAGATTTTGTTACAACTCCTGATAAAACCATGCTTTTCTTAAATCGTCAAGGTCTGATATAGTTTGACCTCTAATTGTGGTAACACGTGCGCTTGCATACGTAGTTGTGTGACGTCATCCTGTCAATCAACCAAATTTTGTGGGAAATCCACCAGAAATAGCTTTAAGTTTCCCGGATGTAGTCCTGACCTACATTTAAGCTCGGTCATTCTGTTGAGCAGCTGAATAGACCTGCTAACTGGACGCTTTGATGTTAGGGGGAATCTATTCATGATTTCTGCTACTTTGGTTGGTTTTCTGATGCAAACCTCAATCTCGTGCAAAGTTGTCTGGTTTATGCAAAGTTTCGTAGAATTTATTCGACCATTCGCTTGTCGAGTTTGTGACAATGTTTAAATTGTATTCGTCATTAGTCAAGTTTGACCGAAAGATAAGTTTGTATTGGTCGGATAAGTCAATGCATAACTGTCAATGGCCCCAAATCGATCGTTAATATCAAGTTGTCTTCTTGTTGATTTGTGTCACACAATGCATTGTCAGAAATCATCAGGGAAAAAAAAATTGGATTTGTTTGTAAAAAAGGATTTTATGAGTTAAACTGGTGTGGGAGAAAGTTTGACGGCAGATTTACGAAGCATCGTCAACCTCCTCTATAAAGACAACAGGAATGGCTTGAAGTTTTGGTTTCACTCCTCACCGGGTTTCTGCCATCTGCGGTTACTTCATGCCCCTGCTGTAAACTTTTATCGCCTCCTTGTCACAAGCCCATCCGCATACATCGTGAATTTTATGTTCCTGAGTAAACCTTACAAGCCCGCGTCACTGGTTGAGTCCACTTTGTGTTTGTACAGTGACGTAAATCAGGTGATGTAAACTCTTCACAACAACCGAGTAAAAGTCGTTCTCTGTATTTTTAGATCAAAGTAAATTGTGCCAACGCCAAACCTACCGCGTGTTTCACCAATACAGCGATTCATTTGTTCGAAACTACTGAAATAGAACTCTATGAGTCGATTGTTGTTGCGCGCTTTTCCACCATTCATATGTCGTTTGGCCATTGTTGAAAGATTGTGACGTCATAGAGCCCTCTGTTTGTCACGATCAGATTTACAAGCCGAAAAAGCGTCCCCTGTCACTTTGTATGAATGCGGGAATGAAAAGGAAATCTAATTACGGACGTCGAGTCTGGTATATTGGAGCCGAGCTTCTTGGATTGCCGTCTTCAAAGACGCGGTTCTAAATTTATTGTCAAAACAGAAAAGAAACTGAATTAGAATCGAATATTTTGGATTATTAGTGCACGCCACGTTCGTGCTATGCCCTGTTGTTGAAATACGATATCTACCTTTTGCACTGCGAGTTGGTTTCATCCGCGTATAAAGTCTGGGTGACCTGAATACTGTAGACCAGTGTTTCTTAACCTGGGGGTTGCGACCCCCAAAGGGGTGGACAAGCACTTTTTAGTGGTCGCGAACTCGCGAAGACTTGACCCAACTCAGGATGATTTTATACCAACTTTTCCCCCTGACATCTTGTTAGCATAGTAACTCACACAACAGCTTGATTGCGACAGCATTTGCAATTGTACACTTCTATGATTGCGTTTTTGGCTTTTGTTGGTGAAAAATGATGAAATATTGAAAGGATTTATGGTGACATGATGAACACATTTCTGGAAGTAAAACGTCTTAAATGTGTTTGTAAAGGGGTCCCGTTGTGTTAGAAAACCTTAAACGGGGGTCGCAAAGCAATGAAGAATCACAGATGAAGACAATACAATAAGAAAACTTTGCCAACATGAAACCAGACCAATGTTAGAAATTCATTTGGGAGATTTGAAACTTTTCCATCATGCTTTGCAAATCAATACATTACCAGTAATGAGTTGTTGGGCGAGTTTGTTTGATTAACAAACCCACTAATGAGTCGACTTTGAACTTGGCTGGTCTAGATCAATGCGCACCATTCACCAATCACTTGCAGAACGTTTGGAGCAAAAATAATGTGATACTTGAATATGTATTTGTACACCACGTTGACATTGTACGTTTTCAACGAAGTTTTTATTACCGATGTTTGGAGGATATTGTGCTTGTTCTTATTATTCTAAGGTTGCCACCATTTTTGTCATTTTAATTACTTGACCGGTTTAAAAGCCCAAATATTCTTCTTAGCAAATTATTGCTACAAAACTGTGACAAACACAAACATCGGGACAAACACAAACAAGCGTGAGTACATAGTATTGCAGAAACCAAATTGTCCAAATCGGGTAAATTATATTTCATCTTTCTCTGTTGGAATACACTGTTCTGATGAATATTAATTCGTCCACAAATGAATACTTTAGCAATCGTGTACTTGATCTGCTGTCGCACATGTGAATCTCACAACATCTACATGGAGATGATTTATAGCTTGTTTGACAGTTGGTTCGCAATTCTGTCACCAGCCAAAGGCTTTCTGTATGTTGACTTTAAGTAGTTTAAGCAAATTTAAGCTTAACTCCCAGATGCTAAATTACAACACTGAATTTTTGAAAAGTTATACACTGTTAAAGTTATTGTCATCACAACATGCTTTTCATCAGAAAAAATGTTTTCTTATGTTCGTTTGCGAATTGGAAATTTTATGTCTAGATTACAAGTGCGCCAAGTTGCAAATGACTTTGTTAAGTCAATAAAATAGTTTTACGCCCTAAAACGCGCGAATAAGTTTTTAAATGTTTTGTGTGAAATATAGCATTTATTACTCGCTAAAATGCGAAGTGTTTTTGACATTAAACGACATTTTCAGTTATGGCATCAAGGGACTTTTCATTTCAACTGACGATGATCTTTTGCGCCTTTAGCGTTTGTACATATTCATTTATATGCGGCGCTAGTGGGCAGCAGTAAGCACATATTTTGTGGCTTGTTGCTAGTTAATTTTTTCGCCCCGTGTTGAAAGTAGGTCGATATTAGAGTGTTATATTTACAGACAGCTGATCGATAAACTGCTCAGCATCAATAATACCCTGTGTGACGACTTTTTTTCAGCTATTGTTGCTCACAATGAGATGAGTTTAGGCGTTTTCTAAGTGTAGCTGGAAATTAATAGGACGCCGTATCTTTTGTTAATCACGCTGGTGTTTCAAAGTAAATCAGAAGCAGATTAAGATTGTGTTTTGCAAGGGTGGCAGGTTTTAAGTAAGGGTGAAGCAGAAGCTGCTAGATTTCCTGTGTTTTTAGAATTTCCCCAATTATGTTTGATATTTTTTTTTGCATTATCATATTACACATTTCACGCTTAAACCGGGCTTTTTAACACGACTTTGGTCAGACGAACGTAAAATTATCTTAAAACCTACATACAATGTAAAAATGCAGTTTCTTGAGTAGAAAGGCTGATAGAGTTGTTTGTGCAACAAAATTTCCAACCGAACTGTCAGTGGCTCGCAGCACAGGAAACGAAAAATTGAAATGAAACCATTGTTGTCATCACAATTAAACTCGTACATACGTTGTATACGTTTCCGGTTTTGCAAAATTGTTATAATTGCGAGTTATCAAAAGTTACTCTCTAGTTACGAGTTGAAATGTTTACCAAAACAGAATTACGTCGTTTGTTAGTGAAAAAATGCGGATGTTTTATTATCAATTGAGTAATGATTATGATTCGTATACATTGATTTGTCCAATGATTTTATCTTCGGTTGGTTTCACCGTTATCTACTCGTACATATTCTTCCTTATTCTTTGCCATTTGGAAAGTCCAAAACATGTCATAGATTTAATTGGTTTACAGAAATATTTGTGCATAAAAGCTTCGTTTATTCCAAGTACCCTTTCGACCATCTTTAAGTTAACTGTGTCCACTATTTAGTGTTTTTTCTTGGAACAACCTAAACACCCCAAAAAGGCGGCAACATTTTATCGCTATTTGTGTTGCACGATGTGACCTTTAAATTGTTTTAAAACACGTTAGCACTTTTTGTTGAAAAGTAATTCGCCCTTTAAGTGAAAGCATTTTAAAACGCCACACTGGAATGTTCAGCGACAAGGTGGTATGTTGTTTACGTTGCATGGAAATGCCGTGCAACCTTCTGACACAATAATCTCGTTAACTCATGTAGGATGTCCCAGTCACGGTTTGACATTTAAGTTTGTTGTTTCGACATTTCGAAACAATTGCGGGCAATTTTTCGTGCCGCGACTCACTTCGTATTAATGTCAGCCATATTTTTCGACGAACACGACTTTAAACGCAACAATTTTGCTCTTTGGGTGGATTATCGAAAATCGTTTGGCACAGACAAAAGATAAAACGCATCTGTTAGCCAGGAAGATATTCGTTAGCCAGGAAGATGTAAGAATTGCATTACTGCAATCTACATAACATTGCTGTTGTCGTGACCAGGACAAATGCGTTTTTATCACAAGTACTGCAAGTACGATAGCAAGGCGCATTGAGGTGTTCATAACATACAGATTAGCTGACAAACATATCACACAACAATTTAACTTGTGATCGTAGTAGAAAATGTTATGTTGGCAGTTTGAACAGTGTTTTGTACAAAAAATGTAGAAACAGGAAAAAGGCTAACAATTGATAATTGCCAAAGTATTGTCTGAACACGTTAATGAACATTTGGTTAAAATTTGCAATTACTCTTTTATGTTGTACACATAAGATAAGATGAACAAATGTTTAAAGTTTAAAAAGTGGTCTTTAGTATGCAACACATTTGAAAGAAATCATCTATTTGTGATGACATAGAGATGCAAAATAGTAAAATATTACCCGTGTCACAAATAAGCATTAGAAACTGAACTCTTTAGACAATGTTTCAGTTTTAATTTACAAAAAGCTTAAAACTGTTGTGATGTAAATGTTTTTTTTAATTACTAGTTTTAAATACTGAATAGTTTCTAAGTAATGCGTGTTACTAAGTGGGGCGTGTTGGTTTTGCTATCATTTTTGACTATTTCAAACGTTTAAAAACGCTTTCATTCGAATGGTGTGGGTTTGCAGCATAAATGTAGAAAACAATCGATTAAAATGTGAAACGTGAAGAGCTGAACAGGCTTGAGTGGCTGAACACGAACACATTTTAGCTTGATGCCTGTTTCCTTCAGCCGGTCTAACATGGAAATACGATCCGCATGCCCAATAGTGTATCAAAATTGAACAATAGTTATGCTAAACAATTACCACCGCTCGAACGTTTGACGTGAGCCGCTCGGCCTCAAACTGCCTTAATAGAAACAACAATTCTTATCTCATTTTAAAATGTAGTTTCAACGCATTTAAATGTATGTCAAAAGTTTTGGAATTTATAACATTTTAAATCTACATTCAGACGAGCTAATAATATAATAAAAGTAAACAGCTCACTGTCCAGGCCATATTGCCTTGATATTATCAGCTATAGTAAACAAGACACTCTCAAAGAACCAATTTAAACAGACAAAACGTTTATCTCCGTTCTACCTGTGTGAGCGCACAGTACTGTCTATGACGTCACAAGACAAGTGCAGGCGATGCTTGGGGTTGATAAGGAAGTGGTTAGGCTGCTTGAAACACGCTGTCGGTCGCGTAGTTTGTTGTGGTTTTATGTAGAAGGCTGTCTTGGTGTAAAGTCTTGATCACGTAGACCAGTGGTTCTCAAACTGTGCGTCGCTTCAATTTTCCAAGGGAGTCGCAGAATAGTTCTGTTTCGTGGCTTTTTGTTGTTGTAACAGTAAAAACATCTTCAATAATAAGTTTCCTCATTAACTTTTATTTGCTGGTGCGTCGCAAGCCCAGAAAAACTTGTCCATGGGAGTCGCAACAAAAAAAGTTTGAGAACCACTGACGTAGACCAATTCAGCTGAGGAGTTGATTTATTGAAGATTTATTGAATTTTCTAGTGTGTGTGAAGCTGTGGTTACAGTTAGAATAACAATGACGCTTTTGAATGGATGTAGGGAATCTTACTTTAATGCTATGTTTCTCGAATTGCTGTAGGGAGACTACAAAATGTTCAGCATCTAGTCAAGTGTTTTTGAATGGTTAAAAAGCAGATTTGCAACATACGTCCAACAATTTCGTTTGAACAGTTTTTCGTTTCAAGGAAATTCGCACAAAGCCTGGATAAAAATTTCAAGATAAATGGCATCTGCTTTCCAGCCATTGTTTGTTACTGTTTTGTTTAAATCAGTTTCGGTCGCTAAAAATAATCGTGCAGCTCTTGTGCATCGCTGCAACAGCACGTAATTGTTAACTTGCAGGAAATTAAATGCCGTATGGGTTTAACTTAAAACTGTAAAATAAGCAGACCAGCCTTTCAAACCGTTTGACGTCATTTCTAACCTTCCAGGCAATTCTTATTAAAATCCCATTTTTCTGCCCAATACGCAAAACCTCAATAGCTCGTTGATTGAGCTGCAAACCCGTCAAAAACCTCTTATTCCATGGCGCTTCCTCCTGCCACTGAGATTGAGCTGTCAGGGTAGTTTGTGACGTCATAGAGTGATCTGTGTTGATGTTTTGTGATGAGGGTGATGCGTAACACAGGTAGCTGTCATTGCACAGTGTTCATGTTGTTAGTAAAGATCGTAGACACCAGCTTAGTTTTTGCAGCCCTGGTAGTGGAGGAACACAAATAGATTACTGAAAGTTTTTCGTGTTAACGCGCCCACCCAACGAAATAAACGTTGCTTTGTTATTAAGCATATACATCAATTCCGCAATCACTTAAACTAAAGCAAAAATATTCACCAAATTAGCAGAAGGATGATTTATTAAGGTCAGACTTACGTAAAATGTGACTTGTTTTACGAGTTGTAAAATATCATATTTTTTGCAAACTCGGCGCAAAATGGTAGTAACATGTTCGGCAAGGAGTAGTGATTTACGTAATATGTAGATTTCATGTTTGACCCCTGACCTCTGAGTCACGTCACCAACTACTTGGTATTCAAGCTACTTATGTTTTGCGCAAACACGTACTGGTGGAACTGCTGCTATTTCACTACGCTGTCATGAGTCCTATACATCGTCTGTGTTTGTGTTGTGCACTGTAGGGGCTCCAACCTGTGTCAAGTAGTCAGTGCTGGAAGTCTTATATGTGCAGAATGCTGGTTCCGAACTAGCTTGGAGCAGTCAACCATGTAAACTGAAGTTTTGAGCAAAATTTTGCAAATTCTGATGCTGTAAAGTAGTAAAGTGTCGTTAGCAAATCGTCCAGCAAAAATCTACATCCAAAATTTATAGTTTGGATTTTAGTGTAGTTCAGAAAGGTTGAAGAAGTTGGAAACCACTTCTACACTCTTTAGCATGCTCGGTTGCACAAGAATGGCTTGATACCTCTTTGTGATAAATCTGCGCTTGATTTTAAAACTTTTTATTTAGTTCTGTGATATTTTACCTTCCAGCCAGTTTATGATTAGATGCTGACTTGTTAGTTCCAGTGCCTTGGTGCCTATGAACGTGTGTACGTGTACAATAGCGGTTTCCCAGTTACTAAACCACCAATTTGTAACCGAAATGGTAATAGCTGGGATTAAATAGGAAAATCCGGGCGGTTGAACCTCTAATCGGGAAAATGCAACGACCACCTTTAAGTGAACGAAAGTATTTGAGGCAATGTTAGCACAAAGAATGTTGAGATCACGTATAGCTGTTAACAACAGTGTTTTGCAACCTTACTAAATTTCGGCACGTTGATAAATCACTTTTCTGTTTAATGACAATTAAGTATGAATCATTTGCCAGTGAAAACGCATGCAAATATTTGAAAACATTTGAAAACAACTATCACGCGATCACTGAGGCCAATTTTGGTGTTGAACTAGATAACCCATTGTGAAATAACTTCACGAGTCTGCACAACCTTTATATTATAAGTGAGGAGCAGTGGCATTGTGGGAAAGGTCAAGCTTCAAGTTTGTGCATATTTCATCGCTTACATAACTCGTTTACTTCAACTTTGCCTGCGGGCCATCATCATAATTTCGCTTCTAGCAGCAATGTTCTGTGGTGGCGAAACTTGCTGATGATGTTTGGGTTCCTGGTTTAGTGGTTGTCACACCGCGGTAATGTCATCCGATAGCAGTTAACATGGGTCGTGATGTTATTAGTTTAGTCGCTTGTTTCACATCAGTACAGCCTTTAACCGCTGTTGCAGTTTGAGCTTGTCTGGTATTTTGTAAATGTCACCCATTTGAGCGGAGAAAACACAAACAGTTTTCATTGCAAGCTGCGCAGTAGTCGAACCGTGAAAACAACCCGGTTTGCAGGAAAGCAAGTTGTTTTTTGCTCGGTTGTCTGTTTGTGTTGTGACAAGCATACTTTATGACATCATAGATCAAATTTTCAAGTTAGTTTTCCGGTTTTCAATGCATGATTACTGAAGCGTGTATCTTACGTCAGATGCGGGATTATTACAAAGCTTGTTTACAACTGAGCGCTAACCTCGGGTGGAAATGTCCAAATATAAATGCAGCCGAACTTTTTAAACAGGTCTATGAAAATGTTATTAGTTTGAAAAAAAGCGCTTTTGCACTCAGACAACAGAAATTTTGGCACATTTTCAACAGAATGAATTGAGTATATTCAAGGTCTCTGACAGTTATTGAAATTATACAAACGGTTGCAGTGTGCTTTCTGCATAGATTAATATTTTCCGTTAATATTCAATAGTCACTAAAAAGCTTTTTATATTCCGCTGTAGAAAAAATAAACATTCTTCAAAGTCCGATTTTATTTGTCGACGCTACAAAGCTCATTTACGGCGTTTCTTGTGACATCATAAAGCGTTCTGTTGACACGTGGTCTGTTCGCTACATAATTGATGGGTTAAACGATACCTCAAGCATTGTTGCGTCACAAACCCTTTTGTCCGTGCCCCGTCGACCGGAACCAGTAACGAAACTTTTTCACATCAGGGCTTATTTATTTGCCAGTAAATTGCGTTTCAATCAGCTTCAGGTCGAATCGGTTCAACACATCACCGCGTGTTGTAAGAACACGTGTATGATAAGCATTGATTTGACATGTGTACATAATATGCATTATTTCAATATATTTTGAGCTTTGATGAATTTAATCATCAGGAAAGATATGAAATGCAATTTGTAGTGAGGCAGGTATTTAACAAAACAACTTGTGATAAGGTTAGCACGTTAGCAGGTATTTGCAGTAAAGCAGATAAATGTGTGGAATAAATATCATAGGATGTGGTTTTTAGAAGCGATTAGGTGCAAGAAAGTTTGTGCGTTTCGCGAGGATCGGATGCAAAGATGAAACATTTTTTGACGTTTCGTGTTTTTATTTTAAACCATTTCCTTACTTGAATATTTGTATCGCCAGTTCGGGACACAATCGTATTGATCATGCCGACACTTCAATAAATTTGGGCGAAAATATCGGGTCGGGTAGAAACCCGCTCAATAAATCAATCGACAATGCTTCTACTTTTTAATCCCATTAGACCGAAAATTAATTACAAGTAAAATATAATCAGGTTTCGATATTTCAACAAGTCGTCGATTCAATACGTGTTGAAGTAACAAGTCGTTCGGTTGTTCGCAAGTAAAATATGTGGACAATATTTTTGGAAGTCTTTGCAGGGTTTGGTAGTTTTGAGTGCAGCGGAAATTTTCATGTAGTGCATAATATCACGTTGTTGAGTCATAAATGCGATACTATTACATCACAGATGTGTTTGTTTGTTAACATTTTCAAGAATATATGTTCCCTGACATAAAAATCATGCAGCTCAATAAAAATTGATTCGCATAAAGATCACATGTGTGAAAACTAAAAATTTGCTGGAAATAGTGTTATATGTTGTTGATGTGTATCAAGTAATGATGCTTATCAGCATATTCTGTTAAGTGAATACTAAATCGAATCCAGCGTTCGTGTGATTACAAATATCTGCTTAATAACTCGATGAATTGATATCAAACCCCATTCACGTTATAAGCAGTGTGACATTTTCGAATTTCGGAGAAGAACTTTATGCAAATATGTTCCGAGAAAAGTTTACACGTCCTGTGTTAAATCGATTTAAAGTCGCCATTTCTTTTTTTGATGCAATCTTTGTTTTCTGGCACTTGGCCGCTTTGTTGGTGGTATCAGGGAGTTTTTGTGCAAGTTTGGCTTTGTGCCAAATGTGACCAAAATAATTAGTTTAGATTACTTTAGAATTTAGTTCAATTTTTTTATGCAGTGTTTGCAGTAGGAAATGTTTGGTAAAAAAATCTTTCAATCACTTTTTTTTGGATTTTTGAGTTATTTCGTTGTCAGTGTTTCGGTTGTGGCTTATCAATTCCAGTTATCTTGCCTCAATTCAACATCAGATAACGTCCGTCAATGTTTGATACTTTCCCACAATCAAATGATAATGGAAGTTAGATGGAAATGTTTTGTTAAAAATAGACAGAATCTTTTTGTTCGTCTGAAATAAACCCGGGTTACGTTTTTACTTCCTTTAATTCTAAATTGGACAGCCTGGCATTTTACATTTGATGAGCAAACCGCCAACCACCCGAGTGTGGATTTTTGTGTGAACGTTACTCTCATACTGATTGGTGACCCCATGGATCGTTGTGAATATTTACAGCCGAGTAAATTTGTGGCACGCAATCTAAACTGCGTTTGCACTTTGCCGTAGTTTCTGCCGCACTGCACATGCATTCACACAGTTACGAGAAGCATCGTGCGTTTAAACTGACTTTTTTTGGAATTTTGAGAATAGACATCAGCATTTTGTGGTAAAAACCGTTTGCAAAACAAGGAGACCGCAAGATTTTTATATCTCCAGGAATCTTTATAGTTGTTGGAAGCAAAAAACAGACTTTATTTAAAAGATAAAGGTCTTCAAGACCTTGTTTTGAATATATTGCGTGCAGACAGTTGTAGAAACTTTGTTTATATGGCAGGATAAACCTATTTAAATGCTTTTATTTGCAACTGGTAACACTATATATTTTTGCAAACCACCCTAGCAACCTTTTAGTCGTAACACTGCTGCTCACTGGAGCGTATCGTGCCTGCTGAAGCATGTCGTCACCAGCTCCGCCTCTCACTCGAAAACGAAGTTCTCGCGAACTTATAATTCCATCTGCTTACCAAAAACGACTCAACATACGAAGACGAAGCTCTGTGACGCAACGAGTGACGTCACTGCCCGGTGACGTCACTGTGACGTATCAGAGGAGCCGAAGCAATCCTGTGATTTCTGACAAGTCTCCGCAAAGTCGTTTGGAGCGACGTCGCAGCGCAGTGACGTTTCCTTCCACCTACAGATCCCTGAACGCTCCAACCAAAAACCCAGGGTGCAATACGTCATCAGTGACGTCAGCAACCGATATTTGTTGCTACGTGCCACGTGGTGTGATGCAGCACGGCAGGCAGAAGAACGATTGGTCCACTCTGGTGGAATGTTTGACGCACAAGAAGGCCGGCAACAAAATAAGCCCACTCGAAATTCGGATAAGAAAGAGTTTGGAGTAGGTGCCTATCACGTCACAATCATATAGTTCCGCTCTAGGGCTTAGATTTCTATACATTGCTTAATAATCATGTTTCCTGCATATGTAAGATTGAAATATCGATTGTTAAATCCGATTCGGCCGTTGATTGTTGCCAAATCCATTGATTATTGTTACGTCATAAGGAGTTCCTGTGTTGGGCGGAACCTGGTGTTGTGTTGGAAGATAATAATGTGACGCGACATTCTCCACTGTTCGGTCACAATGAGTAGTCAAGCGAATCGTGTGCTGGTGACAACTGCCGCCCTTTCATTGTTACCAGCGATTATTTGGGGTTAAATCGGGAGCAAATCGTTGTAGTGTTGTGGAAAGTTGTCAGTTCGTGTAAGGTTTGTCGCAGTTAGTTAGCGAACGACGCCAGTATGTTCCACAGGTAAGTTTAATTTGCATTTCGTGGCCCTAACATGGCTTCACAAGTCAGTTTTTGATTCTTGAGAGCTTTGTTTGACATTTCGTCGTCAATTTATTGATCGCGGTTGTGACGTAACAGATAGGTTTCGCGTCATCAGTTAATTGTGTTTTGCCTCAAAATGTTTCTTACATAATGTTGGTGTAGCAGCCGTGTTAGTTCGCAAACACAGGTTTTGGCAACATACCAATTTGTATTTTGATATATTGTGTGTTTAAAATGATAAATTACCAATATGGCATTGTGTTAAGAGCAAAATCGCACCTAAATGGCCGAAATTCCACTCAAAACAATCAAGTGATCTTTGCCTATTGTTGCAACAAAGTTTAACCAACAATGAGCATTGTTACGTCATAAGATCCTCGCTATTTGTAGGTTTTTAAATCACCTCAAGTTGGTTGGTTGTGGCATTTGGTCGTTTTATATTCCTTATGTGTGTGTGTGTGTACGTGTGTTCTTATCTATGTGTGTATGTATGTGTGTGTGTGTGTGTGTGTGTGTGTGTGTGTGTGTGTGTGTGAATATATGTGTGTAGGCGGTAACAAGGAAACGGATTGTTTATGGCTGATACACAGTCTTACCGTTGCACTCCTGTGCGATTGCTTTGTCTCGATGTGCAACCTCCAACATTTACTGACTTCACTGACACAAGATATAACCCTAATATCGAACAGTGTCACTTATAATTAACTTACTGGGTGGATCAACTAAACAAACACTAATAAATTGATTACCACTTTAAATGTGCAGTCTTATACTTGCTGCCATATATACCTGTGTGTATTTTTGGTCGCAGAAAATTGATGTACAATTATAGCCTAGTTTAACATAATGACTTTGCACATTACCATGATGTGTTAAGTATAGCATTTATCCCGGATATTTATACTATGCTATAACATTTTTTGTTCTGACATGATAAAAATACATCGACCATATGTTAATAGCATCCATTCAGCAAAAAACTAATGTAGTATCATAAAAAACTAAATCACTTTGTTATTTAAATCTTGCTTCGAAACTGTTGTCAATATCAGTGAAATAATTTTCAACCACGAATTTGTTAAATATGCAAACCTGGTGTTCGAAACGTTTGTTCACAATTTTGCAAAAAATCTTATTTTTGTATTTTTTCAACAGGAAAGCTATCCAGAAAGCTGGTTACAACATGAACGAGCTGGTTTCAGCCACAACTGCCAGTTTTTCTCCAGTAGCTCAGCGCAGAATGATTCCCAACACAGAAGTGGATTGGACGGTGAGGAAATTTTATGAGATGAAACCTTATTTAACATTTTGGGGGTTTCTTAACTGGAAACTTCTTTAAGAACAAACAGCAGCTATTAAGTTGCACACTGCAACATGCTGTGTATAGGGCAATTGTGTCAATTTGCGGTACGAGTTAGTTTCATTAACAATCAAATTAAAATTTAACATGCAAAATCCTTATTCATACCTGTCGGTCAAAAGGGTATAGTCACATTGAATGTGTTCTAAATAGGTGCATTGATAAAATAGGGTGAAGATTTCTAATTTAACAACAAGAAAATAACATTAAAAAAAGGTTGCACGTTGTTTGCAACAATTAAATATTCTTTGTACTTTTTTCCTCAACTAAACATTTTTTTCAGCGAGAATTTTCCAACAGGCCATTAGCATAATCTCCGTCGAATCTCTAGTCCAGCCTAAAGCTGTAGCTTTGTGACAGCCAATGTTTTTTTGGTTGTTTATTTAAATATTTTAACTATGATTTCTGTGTAGGAAAGTGCTTTAAGCGACGACCACCTCTGGGCACCGAGCAATGCTTCAGGTGATCTTTGTTACGTCGGAGAACAGAATTGTGTGGTGAGTATGACGTCACAATTGCCGAAGTGACGTAGCAATGAATAATTTATTGCGTGTTGAAAAAGAATTCGTGTAATTGGGGTAAAGGTATTTAACCTGGCAAATTGGGTGAAATCGTGAAACAAGAATCGATCGAAATTTCAAGTGTAACCTTTCGCAAATCGATAGTTAAGTTGATTTAAACGTGTCTTGTGATTTATTACGTTTCATGCCTTTTAAAAAATGTTCCAAATTACTCCAGTGAGGTAACGACGTCAATGCGATATGAATATTTAATAAAAACTATTGGGTCATTAAACACAAAATCAACTAAAAAAAACTGGATCCTTTTAAAAACGTTATCAGTCAATTTCACAGGGATTTTCGAATATTCAAATTGTTGGTTACTGTGATATTTTCTACACACATATTGTTTTCTTACGTTTTCGTGTTGTTTTTAATTTCTTGTTTGTTTATAGAAATCTGGAGGTCGTAAGAAATGTTCAGCTTGTCATATTGTGGTCCACGATGCCTGTTACGCTCAACTCGTCAGGGTGAGAAGTTAAAAACTGAAACATTATGAAACACAGGCATTAAAAACAATGAATACTTTGCCACAAATTGCTGTTTTGCCAGAAAAAAATCTTTATTTAATTTTGAAGCGCACGTATATTTTCCACGAGTTTAAATGTTGGAATTGTTTCAGATCGGATTTCGATGCAAGACGACATTCCGCGAGGCTACCACTAGGAGCATGCGAGAGGCGGGTGGATTTAAATTAGATTTCAATATCAAGATGATTTATGTGGCAGCCGAATTGTGTTTATTTTTCAATCAATATAATATTTCAAGTCTATAATTGCCCCAGCATCGCCTTGGTGACGTAATAATGACGCTTCTGGTCAAACAATGGATTGAATCGATTTTATGTCGACCACGAAAACGCGTGAATCGATTTTTATGAAATGTCTTTTTATGCGCCGACGACGTTTTCTCTACAAAGCAAACGTCATTCCCCAACATATAGATCGTCTCCAAGCGTTCTTAAATGTCGCTGTTCGACTATTTTTAACATCTGCCAGAAGAAAAAATGACAAAACTGTTTTTAAGGCGTGGTTAGGTTTATCCCTTTTGACGTCATAATAAGGTGTGTTACGTAAACAAACACGTTGTGGAATTATAAAAAAAGTAAAAACATTCAGAAAAAAAATGCAGCGCATTGCAAATCCGGGATTTCTTTTTCATGCTGCTTGGTTCATTTGTGAAATATTTTATTTTTAGACTTTAGTTGTTCATCATCATTGGGTTCATCGGAGAAAGCAAGAAGGAAAATGCAAACACTGTTCCAAGGTGGGAAAAAATAAGTTTAAAAATAACGATTATGTCAACTTGGCAATATGATTATGTACGAACATATAGAATTTTAATTGGATTATTCTTTTGTTTCTTAGTTCCCTGTTGCCATAAAATGTATCGTGTTTGAAAAACAATGAAACATTTATTATATGCGAGGTTTCACATAAATAAATCTCAATATCGGTCCTAGAATTCGCAAATTATATCTCTTTCGGTTTCAAATATCACCTTTTGTATTGTGTTCAGCTCGTTTGTGACGTCACAAGTGATAATCAATTCCGTTTATTTTGTCACAGTCGTTTGAGAAACGTTTCGGATTTCGTGAACCGACCAAGGTAAGTTGAATATTTTACTCCTGTTTGTTGGAACAAGTCAATAATTCAGAAGTTGGCTTCGTTTCGTGACAGAAAATATCTGCTAGATTTAAAATAAATAAACAAGGGTTTGTTTCAGCCCAGAAGCATAGAAGGTGCCATCCAATATATTGTTGCATGTGTAACAACTTATGCAAGACTTAATTTATTAAAACCGGCCTCTCTCTATTATTTGAGATAAATCGGAATGTTTGGTCAAAAAGACGAACATTTTAGCCGAAACTGACACAGTAATTTTGCTAAAAACTAAGTTTTCGCACTTTAGACATAAAACTAATTCGACATATATCGCGTCTACAATAGTTATGGAACAACTGATCTAAGTATAGTATGGCCTTTAAAATTGAGTTCTCATTATGTTTCAAATCCAACAAAATTTCGGGCCAAAAAAAATTTTTCTCGCCTAATTTTGAAACTGTTGCGAATCGCTTTTGTTTGTTTTTTCCCAGATCGTTGCAATAAGTTGTTCGTGGTGTAAGGAGACCTACCACAATAAAGTCAGTTGTTTCCAAATGCACAAAATCAACGAGCCGTGTTCGCTTGGAAACTTCGCGAAAAGCATCGTCCCTCCGACATGGATTACAAAAGTGGGTGAAAATATTCACATAAAGATGTTAAATGTACATTGAACCAATATCTACCAAAGATAATCTAACGAGAAACAAACAAGCCAATATATTTACATAAAGCATGACGTTTCGACATCAACTTGTGTCATTCTCAAATGAATAAATCTAAAATCAAACAGCGCGTAAAACCAGTAAAAGCAGCAAAAAAGGCAAAAAACACAAGCGCGAAAGGCAGGTTAAAACGTAAAGATAACGGCGATGAAAAGTCACGTGTTAAAACGGTATAATGGGGTCGAATTGTGATCTACATTTAGCTCTGGGGCTGTGTTCCTTAATGTTGAGTGATTCCAAAATCAGCAGGCGAGTGAAATCTTTTGACGATACACTGGCTTGTTTGTTTCTGGTTAGAATCTTTAATACCGTGAAATCTCTACCAAAGATAATCTACATATATATATATGTATATAATATAAAAGCATCATTCCAGTAAATAATAAGTAAGCTGCAGATAGTGCAAAGATATAATCTACTGCTGAATAAATTGTCCTGGCTGTGTTTTGCTATTAAAAAATATTTACTTAATGTGTTCGATGTTGTTTTTATGTCGAAAGCTGACTTAAAAGTTTTTGTCCGTATGGTGTGGCTCGTAAATTTCAAGCCTTGTTCTGCGCCGTTTTGCACAGTGGTGGGGGTTTTGCACACATACGATACCGTTAAGGAAGCCCCAATTTTATTCACCGAACATCTAGAAGAGTTAGGCCAAACTATAAGCCCAATTTTCTATTCAATGATACCGTTTAGTTGTTCAGCGATGAATAGAAACATGTAATTATGGCGATTTTGTCGTAAACAACCTGACATTAAATACCGGAAGCTGAAAGCCGGAAATAAAATTACTAAATAATCGTTGATGGATAACTGAGTATTTTCGTCTCACAAAAATAAGATTCTGATATTGTTTCTGTTTCAAATACAATTTCGTTTGATGCACCGGTTTTTGACGTCATGGTTTCGCTTGGCTGCCGCTGAGCATCTCTTAACCATCGAAGCGAATCGTATTTAGATAAAGGTGACCTTTATGACGTAACACGAGCTGTTGGGATCGGTCACGGTTGGGTGATTGTGATCCCAACGGAATGTATGTGGGTTTTTTTCACCTGTTGACACGAAACAGTGTGAACTTTTGATGCGGGTTTGCAAGAATTCTCACACCGATCTATGCGATAGTGTTTGTTTAAGTTGTTTTGTAAATATTCGAATTAAGTGAAAGTTCCTACACGATTCTGTATAAGGCAATTACGATTTTTGTCTTTGACTTTTTTATGATATTTGGCGGGAATTGCCTCAATATTTGGGAAACCCCCTTTATCAAAAGTCCAACATTTACTAAACGCCATCACGCAATATTAATGTAACGCCCAACCTTCAGCGTTGTGTTTATAGAAATCGAATAGTTCGACGCTGCTCCAGAGCAGACAAGCAAGTATCCAACACATATTCCCACCAATAGAAATTAGGGTTAAATCTTTCAAAAATACTCAAGAAAAACTGGCGTGTCATTGTTTTACCAGCAAAGTAATTTTCAGTCCTGTGCACAGATAACTTGAATTTGATTATTTTCAATTTTCTTCGGGGGAACCCCCTTACAAACTGCCTCATCAGCAAAATATGACTTAGCAAATATATTTTTTCAGTCGTCACAGAAGCAGAAATCTCTCCGCAACCGATCGAAGAAGAAAAGAGGTTCAGGAGGGACTTGGAGGAAGAAATCTTCTAAGGAAAGTCGGCAGAAAACTTTCGTGATCCGCCCTCTGTCGCATCAAGCCGCATTCCTCGCCCCAACCCTCATATTTATTAACCCCAAGAGCGGCGGCAACCAGGTGGGTTTTGTGGGGCAGAGGGGCTTTCCCATTTGACATTGGCATTGGCTTCCTCATTTCACGCATTGGGCAGTTCAGCAGTTTTATTAGCAGTTGTACTTTTTTATTAGGTTTTCAGGTTTTATCGTGCATTGCTCTAGCATTCAGTGTTATTTACCCTGATAAAGGCGACCTTTGTAGGACGTCGAAATGTCGGAATAAAAATACATTTGCCAGAAGAGCTTCATAAGGTTGAGATTTTGCCTGGCAGCAACAGCTTGTATATGTCGGGTTTTGTGTACTTGAAATACACAACAACCCATAGTAATTCGATTTGTGCTCACAGGTTTTATTAGAAGTGATACCTTTTATTATTAGATATTAATCAACTGGATTCTTTTCTTGAAATATAATATAACTAATGTTTATTCGATTTATACCGTCAATTTGCTGTACAACATATACCAGCTATAGAAACTCATAGAGCGGTTTTGCAAAATTTTCGCAAACAACACAACGACTTAAAATTCACCCAGGGAAAGTCCCAGCGACATTGTGTGTAAAAATAGAATACATGGGGTTCCCAGAAAGGGGTAAAACCCAGCGTTAGGAAATTCCCGGGGTTTTGTATTATGCTGCTCAGCACAGAAATAAAACAAAACTTAAAGTTTTTCTTTCACCAACCTGATAACCCTGGGAATTCTGCAACATCTGGTAACAGTAGAAGATATATCGAAACCCATTATTCTCTTATTAAGCGCTGGCGGTGATCCATAGATCGTGGGTTTAATTCCCACCACATCCGGATTTACAATTTAAATTGTTTTCTTGCTTCCTCCAAATAATTAAAAATTAAAAAAGGGCACCAAATAATTTCAGTGTTTCACAAGTTGTATTTTTTACAGGGCGCTAAACTGCTTCAAGCCTTTCAGTGGATCGTCAACCCGCGTCAAATATTTGATCTATCAAAAGGCGGACCACAAGAAGGGTGAGGACAAATAAAAACATATCTATAGAACCGTCTCACGAAATTTTATGGGATCTGCGAACCGGTTACCATTACTGGTTACTGTCAATGGACTTTTTGTAACAGAACCAGCTGAAAAAAAATTGAATCCCACCACTTCCCAAACATTTTTTTCAAACCTTTTTGCCTCAATTATTATTCGCCCTTAATTTACCTTACCCATTTTATTGCAATGATATCAGTGGTTCCCAACTTGGGAGGAATTTCTCCCAGGAGGGAATTATAAACTTTAGGAGAGAAATTTGCTGTACTTTTTGCATGTGGTTTGCAAATAGACACTTAAGCTTTGGAAATATAACCTGATTTATATTCTAATCCTATCTACATCTTCTGTGGGAAGGAATGAAAATGTTTTAAATTGTTAAATATTAAGTTTACCGTTTCAAAAGGTTAACTTTGTTTCTGCTGAAGAAGCTTAAAGCTCCTATTTCAGCCTAAACAAGCTTTTGAAAACATGACATCCATGAGAAAATATATTACTCAAAAGAAAAAAATTAAGCATCGCCTTAACAGCCATGCTATCCCTTCCAAACATTCGGTGTGCTGCAAGTTTTAGAAGTTTGTGACCCACTTCACACTTTCTGTGTGACATTTGCCAGGCCAGGTATACAACATGCGTTGCGTTTTATCCAAAAATACGCTCGCATTGTTCTTAATTCTTAATCCTCGCTTCAAGAAATCGGGACAAAGGCACAGCGTTCTGTAACCTTTCACTAATACAATTGACTTTATGTCTGTAGCGTCGTATGTTCCGCCTAATTCAGTTTCGTATAATAATGCACGGCCACTTATTAATAATACATCACCAGTGGCAAGAATAACCTTTATGTTGACGATAATTTGATTATTCGGTTTTGCTCGAAATAGAAATTGCACCGAAAACACAAAACAGCCACGCAGCATCTGATTGGACGGTTTGAAATTGTTGTTTATTGAAAATCCCGCCTTTCAGACATTGATGACTGATATTTCAGTCGATTGATTTGATAAGGTTTTTGATACATTGGTCACCATGTTTTTGTTTATACTCCTTTGGACTTATTGTTTGTAAATTTGATTTAAAATTTTGGTAAGATGAGAAAAGTAGCTAGAGGAATTTAATTAAAAATATTTTAATTGTCATTTCATTAAAAAACAAATATGACCACTAAGAGCTTGTGAATACATTTTATCATTGAGATTAAACAATCGCTGTTGTCATCATCTGTGTAATATGCAGGTCTTCTGCCAGTTTGTTTTCTGGATCGAGCGACTTTTCAAGCCAGTTTTTTAGTTTCAATTTTGTTTGGCGTTGTTCAAATGCCAACACAGGTTGTAACATGCAGGGGAACAAGGAATTGGGGAAATTCCTTCATATCTTGTCAAATATCACAATTAATTATTCAGATCCAATCCCTTAACGCAGCATGTTTGGTCTTTTCAAGTTGACATTAAATATATTATGTGGAATGTAACCAAGCAGAGATATGAGTATAAACCGGGTTGTCGAAGTCTTCAATATTTAATGTCGTTTTCTGCAACTTGTTACATATTCTGCAAAAGCTAAACTCAGTAAACCATTACTTTTATGTGTGGTTTTACCCATTTTTTTCTTGTGTGTTTCTTATTTCTTGGTCTAGAACCTTATTTTAAACCCAAAAGATTGTTTTATCCCCAAACTTGTTTTCGTCTGTTCCTGTCTACCTATCAATCTATTAGCTTTTAAAAATTATTAAAATTTTGTTATTTTTTACAGACTGGAACTTTTTCGTAAAGTTCCGAACCTTCGCATTCTTGCCTGTGGTGGAGATGGAACTGTTGGATGGATTTTGTCGGTGTTGGATAAACTTGCTATGCCTCGACCGCCTCCAGTGGCCATTCTACCGCTTGGAACAGGAAACGATCTTTCGCGAACTTTGAACTTTGGCCCAGTGAGTGTGATTAAGTAAAACGTATTACGGTAAAAAAAACTGAGGCCAAGCAATTACGATTATAGAAAATATTTTATCTTGGGTAACTTCGGTTCCTTACATCATTGCAACCTTTTTATTTGTACGTTTAAGGCAATTTAAGTAACACAAGCTTGGGGTCACTGATGACAATTTTACGTCACAGAAATACAATGTTTACAAAAGTTGAAGTTTAAAAAACAAAAAAAAACGCAATAAAATCGCTCCTAGAATCTATAAAGCATTTTTGTTAAAATACATTTGTTAAAATAGTCAAAAAGTTGTTAATACGCCACATGACCACTGCAGTCGGGTTCTCTAAAGCAGGGGCGGGCAACCTTTGTTACTGTGGGGCCAATTACAAATGTCAAAGTTGGATCGCGGGCCGCACCTGTGTATAACACAAAGCGATTTTGCTTTGTTGCTTAACTACAAGTATAATTCGCATTTGATTCTAGTCACATATTGCCAGGTTGCAGAAAAAATAGCATTGGGCGCATTAATCTGCTCAAAAACATATATTAGTTGGACTCGTTTGCCAATACATTTGAAATCCAAGCGTCTCTGCGGCCGCACAACCTTCAAAGAAGGGCCGCATGCGGGCCGCAGGTTGCCCACCCCTGCTCTAAAGCCTTTGACTGTTCCTGTTACTTGTTTATTCCCTTTACGGCACAGTTTTGTAACCAGCTTTTTGTAAAACCACTTGTCCAGTGCGCTTGCGATACGTTTTTGTCTTCAAAGCCATTGACCGTTGTTTTGTTACATCTTTTCACAAGACCTAGTTTTGACTGCCAGCTAAAACAAGCCTCACTTTCCAGGGTTACACAGATGAAACTGTTCCTAAGATTTTACAAGGTGTGGAAGAAGCTCGACCCGTTAAGTTGGATCGGTGGAAAATTTACGTGGAGAAAAACGAGCAAGCTCATCTGGCACCAAAACATACGGATGATGATGAGGTGGGTTAGGGGGTGGGAGGAATTTTAAAGTGGACTTACAAGTCGGACAAAGTTTGGGCTTAAATCTTAATAAAACTGGTTTAATTCAGACCTTTCACTTCAGTAAACCTGACTTTCCAGTCCAATAATGGCCTTTAAAAAATCGGTTCGGACCCGCTGACAGCTGCTTTAATCAAGTCACATAATCCTAAACCAAGTGTGTAAAACCTTGGGCCAAACAAAATTCAATCGGGTAGAGTTTGCACTCCGTCGCATTTGTTCCGTAATTTCACTTGAGTAAATCTAACTTTCCAGTCCAATAATGACCTTTTCAAAAACAAACCTGTTTGGACCTGCTTACAATTGCTTTAAATTGGCTTTTGAATTATTTTGTTAAGTTTAAACATCAAGTCACATAACCTAAAAAGAAGTGTACAAAACCGTAGGCCAAACAGAATCAACCGGTATACACAATATATGCACAGAATATATATTCCACCGAATTGTTTTGGCATCTATAGTTCCTGTGTACGAATACAGCACTGGTGTTAATGCAACCAAGCAAAACACGACATTGTTATGTTTCAGATGAGTTTTCCATCATCAGAGGACAACCCACCATTAACAGGTGTCGATCAACCGCCACTAGATGTCGTAAATAACTACTTCAGCATCGGCTCGGACGCGAATGTGTCGCTAGCGTTCCACGAATCCAGAGGTAAGCGCTCTGTACTTCTGTATTAAACTTGGGTTTGGATGTTTAGGATATGTTAAGTGGAAAATAAACCAAAATCATGGAAAACCGACATGTGTGCAGGGCAAAGTCGGGCCAGGTTCGGGCTTAGGTTTCTTAAAAACGGGCTCGATTCGGGCCTGACTTTGTTTCCTTGTGTCAGTATTTTTTTGAATAAATTTATCTAGCTAAGTTGCTGGACCTGACCTAATTGTCAAACAGCCCTAAAACGCCTTGTTAAAGACCATTTGTCTATAAATGTTTGTTGTATTGGTCTTTCCTGAGGCTTCAATGTATAGGCCTGTCAATCAAACTTTTGGGGCTAAACGGGCTTCTCAAAAACGATTCGTGTTCGACCCGGGTTTCGGGCTTGGACTTTCGGGTTCGAGCTCCAACTTCAGGTCTGTTTACAACTCTGTGCATTTGTATTAAACTTGTTGGATGTTTAGGTCGTGTTAAGTGGAAATAAACCAAGATCATGTAAAATTAACATGTGATGTGTGCAGGGATCAACTACTGCTAAGTCCCGATCTATATTACTGTTAAGCATCTATGTCCCTTATTCGAATAGAAAACTTAATTTGGTGAGCGCGATAAGTTTGTGAATCTACCACAAAATCTCGTCAGCAGCTTGTCGGCTGATTATCCTAGCATAGGATCAGCAAAAATTCTGACAGTCAACCTGAAGCAATTTTACAAAAGTGGCACTTTGCCGCCACCTAGCCGATTATCAGCGTAGAGTAGCAGAGCGCAGTCCGCTTTATGTATTGAAGTTTAAATGCCAGCGCACTATATCTTTCAAAATTGTGATTTTTTTCGCATGCCATCCTTTCAGACCATCTGGCAAGCTTGCGATGTTAATATATAAGCTATTGCTGCCAGACATAATATCAAGTTTATAGAGCTCTTCTGGCAATTGTATTTTTATTCCGACGTTTCGACGTCCTGTACAGGTCGCCTTCATCAGGGTAAATAACTGAATGTGCGTAGTACAGTGTACGATAAACAAAGTAAAAAAAATTAAATGCAACGAAAACGCAACGAAAACACTGTGCGATAACGGTATTAATATTCGCCTTAGCTTTTCCCACAAATGCTTGGATAAACCCGCTGGTGTTTCTGCTTTTAATAAATTTCCCTGCTTTAATTTCCCAGAGGCGCATCCGGATAAGTTCAAGAGCCGAACGGTGAACAAGATGTATTACGTCAGAGTGGGAGTGTTCGAGTATCTTACACGACAATCGAAGGATTTGTCAAAACACATCACAGTTGTGGTGAGGGGAAGCTGCAGAGTGCACAGCTGCAAGACTTCTATTAAAAAGACTTCGTTCTGTGATTTTTTCTGACCCACATATGCAAAAAAGTTTTAGCTGACTTTCCAACCCAAATTTCTTGCGCAATGTTGTCATATATGTTTTTATTTTTCGTACATGGTAATAATAATACTGTTTAATTGTGCTATGGTGAATTTAATAAGTTATGTATTCAATTTCGTTTGATGCAGTATTCGAGCAACGTTTTGCATAGTGAATGTCCTTAAAATTTAATAAGTCGGCTGCCGTGATTCTATTTGAATAAGTGACCTTATTGAGTTTAGACAAAGAGCCTTTTTATACGAGCTGCTTGTTCTAATTCCTTCACATATTTTCCATGACAGTGCGACGGTCAGAACATCACCCCCAAGATCCGTGAGCTTAAACCCGTCTGCATCGTTTTTCTCAATATCCCGAAATACAGCTCAGGTACTTGCCCTTGGGGAAGTCCCACCGGTACGGAGTTTGTGGCCCAACGTCATGACGACAAACTCATTGAGGTTCTCGCCTTCAGTCCAAACCAACTGGTAGGTTCATTGATACTTATGTGCGAAGACAACTTTCTTTGTAATTTGTCGTGTCATAATCAGTGGTTGTTACGTCACAGGGCATGATTTTTGTTGGAGGTCACGGTGAGAGGTTATGTCAGTGCAGATCGGCTTATATCAGAACTTACAAAACTTTCCCCATGCAAATTGACGGAGAGCCATGCAGGTGGGAAAGTGTTTTGGAAAAAATGAAATTCGCATTACGTTAAGAAATATTGGTCAAATTATGAATCTGCGATAGTTTGTGTGATTCCTTTCTTTCGTAAATGTCAAGTTTAACCAAAATAACCTAATTCTAATCAATTTCACTACATAATTCAAGTTACACGAATACAACCAAGATTGTTCGCTATTTTACTCAGATTGAATCCTTCCAACATAAAGTTCGAGTTTTTGAATCAAGCCAACGTTCTTTACAAATCGAAGAGAAGAATTTCCGCTGCGTCAGAGTAAGAGAGTTTCCTTTTTCTTTGTCCAAAAATCGACGACTAGTTAAAACCAAATTCAAGTCAAAGTCAAAAATACCTTAACCAAATTATCGTGTATTTTTAAACTCACAAACCTTTCTAAAAGTCAAAGTTAAGACATTAAGCTTTAAAAATAAACATGTAGCATCATAATAGCTCAAGCATCACCATGAAACAGTAGGTGCTCGGCCAAACTTAAAATATAAGTTTTTAAACTTCACCGCCAACTTTGTGGTGGGATTTAAACCCGCGACCTCAGATTTGTAGTGGATACAAATCCTCACAATTTCACTCTCATATTCATTCCAGTCCCCATCCTCACGACCAGATTAAGATCCGACTAAATCTTCTCACAAACCACGATTTCGACGCACAAGGCGGAAAGAAGGACAAACTTGTGACCAAAGGTGATTGTTGTTGCTCTAACTAAAATACGCAAGTACTCTTAACTCGTTGAAACTACTTTACTTAGTTTGTTGACCACAAAACTCAAACTCGCTTGGTAAATAACTCGACCTGTGCTCAGAGTTCACAACTTTAATTAATTTACTCCATCAAACATTTTTTAGCCTAGAGAGTTTTAAAAGAAAATAGAGGCAGAAAATAACTAGAGGTTTTGGCGCTAAGAGACGTGCTTCTGTCGTAGAAAGACGTTTGTGAACAAAACAATTTCAAATTATTATTTCAGCCTCCCCGTTCCTGGTGACGGTTGTGATGAGCAACTCAAGGTTGGACGTTTTACGAAGTTGCCTCGATAGTTTGAACAATGTGAGTTATAAGTTATGTGGACTATTGTCCCATCTAAACATATGTATGTTCCACCTGTGATATATATTTTTGAATGTTCGGAAAAAATAGTTTCGTTGGTCGTAACATTTTTGTAAGAGTGTTCGGATAGCTTTAGTTCGATAACAGTTTGGTAAAAGTTATTGTTGACTCAATAAATTTAGTATAATATATGGTCTGGTTACTCAAAAAATAAGCACAACGTCCTTAACATATATCTTTCAATATTTGGTAACTTAACAAATCATTAAACCCCTGTTGTTTACATATTGGTGTCTTCAAAGTACAATCTTTTTACAGGCGGCAACTTCCAACGAATCTACAGGGGAACGATGGTTTTTTCTTGATTGTAAGTTTCTATTTTATTATTTCAACCCAGCTTTAAAATAAAAGTGTTGTAAAATTACGTCGGTGAAACATTTCCATGGACGCAGTCAAACGTGTTTTCCTGATTTTTTAGCGAGCGACGATGACCGATTTTATCGAATCGACCAAAACCAGGAAAACCTGCATCTTGTTTGTGACGTCATAACGGCTGATCGCGAACTTTATATTCTGGAAATTTCCGAACCTCAGACCTCGCCATTGTTGGTAAGTTCAAACAATCGAAACATTCCACAATTGTTAAATATGTCTTTATGACGTCAACATGAAGCATTGTGACCTGACAATTGACTTTATAATTTATTGGAATGTTTGGTGATTATATATTACTTTGCAACGCAAAGAGGGAATTATGTCCATTTTTAACGTTTAATTGTTTAATTTTGTCGAAACGCACTCAGCTATGAAGATGCCTTACAAAGAAAAATAATATTTTGTCTTGTTAATTAGCATTTTCCGGTTCGTTCGCGGACAATTGACCGGAAATCCGTCCAGTTCCGGGGAAGAGTTCACAGTGATTCTGTGGTGATCGGGTAAGTTGTGTGGAAGAAATATATTTCACTGTCACAAGTAATTTTAATGTTGATTGTTTGTTTGTTCAGAGACAACTTGGCCGAACCGGTTGACTTCACTATTCTCGCACAGGTGAATTACAATCTAAAGAGTTTGAAATAATTAACAGAGGGTGCTTTAGTTGACATGGAGTCTGTTTTAATGATGGAAATGTAATGGATTAGGCAGCACCTATCCCTTCGATAGGCAAATTGATCATCGACTATTGACGTTTTTGTCAAAGTTAAATGCTGAATATAAAAATTTATATATTTCGCCTAAATTAAAAGCAAATATTTTAGGCTGAAAATAGTTTAAATATCTTTTGAATTCTTTTCTCAAGCAACGTTTGTCGATGACGTCAAACAAGTCGGAAACGGAAGTGGATTCGGCGGAAATTAAAAGCGGAAACTCGAGTCCTCGGGTTTTTACGTCACAAAAATGTCCGTCACCGCTAGATGTCGTGTTCGAGCAGACCAGGGAGGAAGAATCGACGTTAAAACCGCCTGATGACGTCATATCGCTTCAATCGGACGGAACTGACGTAACTCCGGCGATGGACCCGGAAGTGACACCAGATACGTCGGAAATGACGCAACAATTGCGAGATTCTATGATTTCTATTGACAGCGAAAAATCAAAAGATTCCGAGCAACGTGACAAGGCGGTTACTACGTCACCGGGTTCTTCTCTGACGGCATCGCCTATTACGTCACAGGTCAGTATCAAAAATTATAACCAATGTGATGTGTATCATTTAGCTCATTGAAGGCGTTATACCGAATCAGTCGGTCTCCTAAGCCTTTCCTTGTGGCAGTTGTTCTCAACTGGTGGTCCATGATGACTTTTTGGGTGGTCCACAGGACGTCCACTAAGTTTGGTGGTAAACTAGAGAGGATTGCAAATTACATGTTGAAAGATTATCCAAATGTTATGTTAATAATTGTATCCTATTGGGTAATTCGATCTTGCTCCAAACAGAAATGGTCCACGATATCAGTTTTACTGGGCCAGTGGTCCATGGCCTGAAACGAGTTGAGAACCCGCCAAGTGGCAAAGTGTAGGCGACAAAAATCTACAAACTGCTCATAGAAAAGCAAAAATGCATTGGAAATGTTTTCTATTTTTACAGCGCGTCTACGAAAGCGATGGTTCTGCCTACTCCACGTCAAGCAACGAATACGTCATCACTGACGAAACAGGCGAAACCTCACAGGGCAAAATTGCCAAGTCACGCCAGCAGTCGTTGATGACTCAGCGTTCTCCTAAAAAGGCCCCCCTGCGCCCGGCCCAGTCCAACCCCCCAATTCCAACCGGTCAGCTGCTGGGAGACTTCGTCAGGTTTGTGTCATCATAGGTACGTAACAAACCGGTGTGTGACGTTGACATGTGTGTTGCAGTAAACTGGATGAGAGCGGCGAAAAAGATACGAAGAAGAAACATCGCAGGAGTAACACCGATACTGACCCAAAGAAGTAAGTAATGAAACACATGACAATTCACACGTAACCACCGAAAATGAGTCAACAAATAAAAACGGGACCAGCAAGCTGCGAACTATGCACACTGTTCCGGCCTATGAGGTCCCATCAGTGCAGCTGGTGACAAGACATAGGCTGTATTGGCTGGTGTAGCCATCTTACAGCACTCCAGTTTTTTAGGAACCATTGGCTCACATATTCTGTTCGATGCCACAACTGGGCGTAAACCACAGAGAAAATTGACACCATTTATTATCATTTATTGGCTCGATGCTTTTACATAAAATCAGGAAAAAATTTACAAATTATGTCTCGGACTTGGTTTTAGCGTCAGACAAAATCACCTTAACCTTACCTTAAATATTTGCCGAATGAACATTATTTTACATCAAATTTATTTGAAATCTTTTTCCAGGTCACTTGCGAGCGGAGGTCAAATGCTTCTCAGTAACTTTGTCAAAACAATGAAGTTGTCCAGCAACAACAACAATAATAACAACAGCAATAACAACAACAACCTGAACATTGAAACCTGCCAAAGTTGTAATGACGTCACTATAGGCATCCCGCATCGCCATAGCAACCGTCGTACCACGTGTCGTCGCCATAGTTACACTGGAGCACGTGACCATCTGGTAACAATAGATTTGGAATGTTTTTGTTCTATTTATTATTTTCTAACATCCGTTATTTTTTCACAGAGTCAAAAAACTGAAAATCGTTTTTGGTAAGTGTGACATCATAAAGTGTTTTTGTTGGCGTCATAAACAATTAATTGTAAACAATAATATAGGGATTCGCGATTGTTGGAAGCTTCGGAGCGCGGTGACGTAGAAGCGATGAGAAAAGCGGTGCATTGTGGGGCGGACTTGTTTGCGACCACTAGTGGTGGAGAAACTGCTCTCCATTGCGCCACAAGAGGGCAGCATAACGACGCGATAAAGTATTTGACGAAAGGTATTTCTGTGTCACGTGTTTGGAGCTTTTTTTCCTCTAACGATGCTGTTTTTTAGAAATCCCTGAGATTGTAAATTTGACCGACACCTCGAAACGCTCCGCACTGCACCTAGCGGTGGAGAATTGTGACAAGGATGTTTGTGTAGATTTGGTTCGTGCTGGTGCAACCATAGGGATGGTCGACGCTATGGTGGGTTTGAATGGTGGAAATATTCTGCATATTTCGTTGGGGGTGCTGTGTTCTCCAATTCAATGTGTAAATTGTACACGGTCTTCTGCGAGCCTGTGTAGCTCAGTTTTTAGTGTTACCAATAATACACTCCTGTCGTGGGTTCGAATCCCACCGCATACAAGACTTTAAAATAAACTATGCCTTGCCGCATTAAAACGGCTTGATATCGTTTAACAATTCTCGCCGACCTGGTGCATATAGACACGAGCCTTTATAGTTGACCTATGTAGCTTGTGAGTTGGAGTGCAATTTTCCGTGTGATTGATTCCTTGTGTTTGCTTCCCAGGGTCTTAGCGTCATCGACCGCGCCAAATCAACGGACGACACGTCACTAGTCGACTTCCTGACGTCAGAACAGAAAACAAGGTTAAAAGCGGTCATGCAGATCGCACCGGAGACGGACTTATAACATTTGACCTTTTGACCCATCGGTGCAACGTCATACGCCATCTAGTGGTACTTCCTACGTCATCAGTTTCATCAGCATGTCAGTCATGACGTAACTACCACGAAGCACTTAAACCGAGTCCGAAGTTTGCGGGTTCGAACCCCGCGTCGATCGGCAGATATCAGCATGTAAAACTTTCACTGATGCAAAAATACTTTCCGTCCCTTGGTCCGGAGCAGTGTAGGCTACCACAGCAAAATCAGTCAACATTCCTCTATCTTTTCGGTACTGTACCTTATACTTTGTGCTGTGTTTTCGCCAATATGAAGCCCCACTACAACGACATTCCAACATTATTTTTATGTTTTTACAAACTACTCACTATTTGCGCCGTAATACTAACTTTACTTTTACGTTTTTTTCAGTATTACAAAATACCTAACTTACTTTCGTACGAAAGTTTTTCGTCAAAGTGACAAAATAACAAAGTTTCGAAAAGAATTTTTACGTGAAAAGTTAGTTTGTGCAGTATTTAAGTTTTTGTGCACTTCAAAATCTACTTATCACCGCTACAAACAGCTCGATCGAATTTTTATTTGTTTTGCACTGTATTTCCGTTTCATCATAAATTTTTCTTCGAAATTATCGCGATCGCCATTTTTAATCACGTCATCATCTTCCTTTTGTGACGTCACTGCATGTTATGTGACGTTTAAATCGCCGACAAACTTCAACAAAAGATGACGTATTGTTCTGTATTCTGTTTCTGACGTAACAATCTCTATTATTATTCAGATCGGGTTCATGATTTTTTCGTGCAATAAAAATTTGATGGGTTCCATTAAATTTCCCGCGCAAAGTCGGTTCCATGGTGATGTCGACGTCAAAGTAGACTATTTGGCCTTTATTCTCGATATGTTTGCAGGTGCATGAACATACCATTTTAACCAGCAGGTGCATTAAGGTTGAAGTTCGTGGAACTCCTGACCATCTTGCACAAAACTTATTCAATATCTTCTTCGGGTATAATGGTATAATAGATTCATCGACTCAGTAATTAAGATTTTAATGGTGGTTGCCATCACCAAACAACGTGTAGGCCAGGGGTCGGCAACCTTTTTTGCACTGCGGACCGTTTTTGAAACTGAAATTTTATCGCGGACCGGCCTTTAAATAACTACAAATATTTCACAATGAAAAACGCCCAAATTAGTTTATCATCCCCGAGATCCATGGGCAAAATGTTTTAAACCATTTAACCTGAAAAAGTATACGGCCCGGTAACGAACTCGTCGCGGACCGGTACTGGGCCGCGGACCGGCGGTTGCCGACCACTGGTGTAGGCTACAGTGGTGCAAAATTAAGGTAATTTAATTGTTACCTTTCGCAACTTGTATGATTTGTCGTTTGTTTTAGAAGACATTCAGAATGCTTAATGGGCAACAAATACAAGCTTTTTCTGCAGTTTGAAGCACTAATTAGGCACAACACACCGTGGCATTCTGCTTTGGAAACTTGCTGCAAAAACTGGAGCGTTCAATTAAGCTTCGTATCTTGAGGCAGATTACGCCTGGCGCTTTTGCACGAAACACGCTTTCCCGTTTCTGCGTTCCCACTCCTGGGTGAAGCAAAGCAGTTTGGGTCAAAACTTGTGGCGTGAATTGCTTGATTTTTTGATCTGCGTGTATTGCTCTAGTCTAGTACACCCGCAATGATAGAGGTATTGGAGACTTAATGCATGTTCCAGGCAGGTTGAGTTGGTGAAGCATTTTGTAGAGACATCATGCTTTACTAATGTATATTTCGTTTTGCCAACAATGCTGGAAAGTGGAGTTTGCTTAGTAGCACTATGTCTGTATGAGACAATGTGTTTCGAGTGTCTATTTTAGGCTTAAATCTTTTACCGTATTTCGATTCTACAAAATTTAAAAAATCAAAGACGCCCTGCATAGGAAGGATTCTGAACCAAGCGATCTGCGCTCTGTCGCACCCAGTGGCGGAATGCAGTTAGTGACGTAACGTGCCCGGTTCAGTGGAGCGTCAAGCCGTGAGCATTGAAGCGGAAATTGAACATCGTTGCCCCTGACAAAAGCCAGGATCTATATTGGTTGTGATGCAATAATCGGAGACAGAAGATAATCCTAGCAAAGTTTCTGGAAGATTATGAAGTGAAGGTGAATGTTCAAGTACCGTTAGATTAATGGATTGAAATAAAAAATCTGATTTTTTTTACTATTTAACAAATGTAGAAACGATTTAAAACGAATTTTTAACGTTGGCTAATATTTTACGTATTGTATTGGAATAATTAAGAAGATTATACATGTGGTTCTCAGATATTATAGTTTAATTTCTGGTGAGAATTGGGTTGACGTTATATATGGGTTTGATTTGTACTTGTGTAGTGCATGTAAAAGTAATCTAATCCTTCTTTTAGTACAATGGAGCCACCAATGCAAGACCCCAGACCAGTAAGCAGCAACCAAGAATTTGCCGAGTTCCGGAAAGATCTTGCTGGTATTTAACACGTTGCAACATTCACCACATTGTTGTTTGTAATGTAACCTGTATCTTAACCCCAAGTTTTATTGTTTCTCCTGTATTTTTATCTTGTGTCTTAGGCATGGAGCATTAGGGTTGAATTGCTTGGTTTATCCCAGTGGTTCTCGACCTTTCGTGGACCGCGGCCCCTAAAAGTAACTTTTTGGCCTGTGGCCTCTTCAAGTAACCCTGTACGACCTGTGGCCCTCTTAAAAAATTAGAATGGCAACTCGTGTTCGAATTCTGTACTAATTTCGACTTTAAACGGGTCGAATAAAGTAAACACGGATCTGCAATCGTGAAAAACCTCAATATAGACAAAGAGTATGTGAAACAGTCGATTAAATTGGGGAATAAAGTTATTTGCAACACACACTTAATTATGTCATTAAAAAAATGGATTTTAGTGGGTGTTTCTGATGAATGTACACTTTCGGCCCCCCGGAACATAGCTCGTGCCCCCAAACCTGCTTGAAAAACCATATGCATATCAACACTTGGTGGCAGTATTTAATGGACAATTCACATTTGCAAGTAATTGTCTGATTTACTTTGCGACGAAAATGTCGTTAAAAACTCTCCAGTCAAGTATTTTAATTTAAACCAACCTAATCTCGTGAAAATATCAATAACTCCGAAGTTACGTTTCAGCTTACAAGAAGAAGACTTGGTGGACGGTTCGAATCTTGGTCGTAATTGCGTTTCTCATATCTTGTGGAGTTCCGGTGATAATTTGTGGAATTATGTTTCTCGTTACCAAAACCGATCCGCCCTCGACAGGTGGGTTAGGATTGTGATGTCACAAGTTAATTCCTAGTCTCAAACCTTCCACTAAGGTTTAAGGCTGAAAAACTTAAGTTAGCATCAGGTCGGTTATATCATTTTATACAAGTTAAGTGAGAGTTTTAATCTTGTTCTTTAGGTATCGGCGAAATTATGCTTCCTATCGGCTGTGTTTCACTTTTCGGTGGAGCGCTGGTTTTCTGCATTTGTCGGAACAAGATCGCCACCAAGCGGCAATATCAAGGCATCCTCGGTCGACGAGGGCTCGATTCGGAGCGGAACACGCACTTTAATCCTGAGCGTTTTCGTCAAGAGGAGGAACCACGAAGCTCCGGACGCGCTGTGAGGGGAATCGCCCCGCAAAGCGAACGACCGAGACGTGGAAATTCGGCTCGCTCATCGGACGACACCCCTCCCCCTCCCTACTACTCTGTAATCGAGGATTTGTAAACCTCGTGTCTGTCGAACAATCAGATCATTCGAAAAGTTACATTGTCATTGTTTCCATGGTAACTAAGGCAAAGCCAGAAAACTTCTCAAAGTGATTTAATCCGTTTAAACCCTTTTGCGTTGTTGCTCGAAAAACGTAACCGAATCTTCTGTCTTCGTTGAACAAACAATCACATCATTCCAAAAGTATTGTTGTCAGTGTTTCCATGGTTACTGGGCCAAAATCAGTAAACATCTCAAAGTAACTTACTCTCTGTTATATTTGAAACCTTGACCTTTCGCATTGTTGGTCAAAGTTACAGTAATCGAATCTTGTTGGCCTAATTCTGATTTACTAAAACGAAACAAAATCCTCAGTGACGTAACTTACATCTTCTAGTCACGTGACAGTTGCCAGGGTAACCACGTCATAATGTTATTGATTCAACAGTGTTTCGAAATGCACTTCAAGCTTTGTTTTTTTATTTCTCTTCCTTCATGCTTACATCGTACGCTTGCCTTGTGACTTTTGCTCGTTGGCAAACTTGTGTAAAGGTGTAGTAACAACTACAGTGGTTTTCTTACTCTTACATAGCACCATTTGCCTTAATATTTGTCTTTCAGTAAATCTCAAGCTTTCTATTTTTGTCGCAAATATTTGTTCACACAATGACCGTTTACCATACGATAGTTGCGATCACGTGGTATTATCCAAATGAGCTAAACCTCCTTAACTTGCTATTTGTGGCAGAATTGCCGAGCTTAAAATCATTGCATGTTTTTGGATTTACAATTATTTTGTTTCAGATTTTCCTTCAGTCGTTTGTTTGTTTTATTGGTTGAAAATTTGCATTTTTCTTTTCTTGGTCACTAGGAGTTATAACTTGGTTGAAAATCCCAAGTAAAACCTTCTCTTGCGATAATTTCCGTTCAATTTGCGTTGGCTGCGCCTAATAGAGGCGATGACGTGGAAGCAGGAATCCGAAAAACCAAACGCCGTAAAATTGACAGAAGCTCAAACGAGCAAACCATGCTTATGAGTGAACGGTCGTGATTCTTCGTCCCTCTTGCGTTTTTTTGCGGACAGGGTTTGTTGGTATTTAAATTTTTCAGCCTAATAATTATGATTTGGATGTTTCCCAATAAACGAAGAATTTTTTTAAGTCTTTAAAATAAACTTGAATGTTCCAACAACTTTTTGATGTCGCATTTTTGGTGTTTTTACAATCAACATTTCTTGTTTTGAAGAAAACTCTGTTGTCACGTACGCAGAAATACCAAACGCTGCAAGGTATTTTGTGGCGCTTCGTGCTTACCCCGTTTCGCGGTTTTACCCGGTTTACCCCGCGGTGTAGGTGTGCAGTGAGGTGTAACCGACACGGATCATCGGTTTGCAGTGCTTGCGATGTTTGCGAGCAGTTCTTGTGGAAAATTATCGACTTGAAGGTGTGGTAGTGATGAAGGAAAATTGGGTTGGGATAGCCGAATTGTATTTAGCATGCGTTTGTGCGTTTCAAACGAAATGTTTCCTGCTTTTATAATGTAGTTTTATCAAACTTTGAAACGTGATTTTTAAAAATTTAGTTTGCGAAAATTTCGATTGTCGACTTGTCAGATTTTAAGGCTTCTTATAATCTGGATATTTTTTTGAACTCTATTTTTGAATAAATATCAGATATAAACCTTGAAACATATTCGGTAATGAACTTTAGAAATTTGTTTGAAGTTGCAGAAGTTAAAAACGGCAAGTCATTCTCGGTTATTGAGGATGCGTTCGAGCGTTTGAAACGAAATGTCTTCTAGCTTTTATCTTGTTGTTTTATTAAATTCAAAAGGATTAAAACTTGTTTTAAAAATTTTGTTTGCAAAAATTTCGATTGTCAATTGTTTACATTTTGGCTTTTACAAACCGGAAAACAAGTCGCATTACTTTGAATAAATATCAGATTCAGGTGAAGAACTTTACAATATTTGTTAGAATTTGCAAAAGTTAAAAAACAGCCAGTCATTCTCGGTTAGATAAGCGGCATCGAGGTGGGTTTCGCATGGCTGAGCACGCGATAACAAGTATTCTGTATATTCTGCTGCAGGTTTGTGTTATCATGGAACATGAAAGTGTTTGAGTTGGATTCTTGGAGTTTTACTTAAGTTATTGTTTTGGCAATTTATGTCGGATGAGCAAAATGTCTACACCCGAATCAATAACTCCACCACCGTCGTTTCGACGTAAGTGAAATTTATATTTTGTTACTTGGTTGGATCATGCTATCATGCCGTAAGTTGTCAAACGATTTTCCGAACTATAGTTTGCACGCAGTTGGCACGATCGGTCAACTTAAAAAGTATGGGTATAAGTGAAACCACTTCGAAAGAAAATAGGTTTTATCGAACAAGCGAATTGAAACATTCTGTGTCGGCAATTTGTGGTTTTATACTTACATGTAAATTGGTATTGTACACATGGTGCCCCAAAGCAAATAATCATTATTCTTTTACCAAAGCCTGTTTTTTGAGTGTATACAATGCTTTGTTTGACTCATAATGCTTTGGGAATCTTTTTTTTGTTTTGCTGCTTTTGTTAATTTTAGTCATTTGTCAGTGACTTACAAAGTTGTGGCATTTTTCAGTAAACCTTCTATAAACGATTAACCTACGATTTTCAACAACACGAAACCTTTTTCTATATTGTCAGGTTCGCTTGTAGGCAGAAATTCCTCGAACTGTATTAAAGTTCTTCTCATACTTGGAGCTCAGCTGGTCGCCGGCGGGATTTTACTCGCTACAACGAGTTTCTTCACACACAGAGAAGTAGGAATCAGCGTTTCCATGGCCGGGGTCGTTATGCTTATTGCTGGATTTCTGCTTTGCGTCTGTCGCTCCAAAAGTTCAGGATCTTCAATTTCATCTGAGCTTGATAACAGCTCAGTGTTTCGATTACACCGACTCCCGGAAGTCTCACCCGACCCCGAAAATTGGACTGAAAACCCGCCGGACTATTCGGAAGTTCCCGGGGTCTCGTCGGGACAAATCTACAATGATCTGCCCCCACATTATAGTGACGTGGTAAAGACGAAAGAACAAATGGAGAAATGACGAAGAAACTTTCTAAGGCATTTTAAACTTAAAAATGATCAAAACTACTGCCGTCGAACATGCTCAAAAAAAGTTCGATCTGTACATTCTTTACGAAATATATGCACAGCTTATATGCAAAACACACAAAGTCTGCCTTTCCTATAATTGTATATTTCTGCCATTGTTGTATTTTGTTTGTTTTGTTTTGCCCAAATCGTGATTGCACTTATTGTATTGTTTCATGTTTCAAGTTCACTTGTAAACATTTGTCGCACAGTTCTGCAATTTCCATGGCCCTTTTCTTGTTATTTAAAAACGATTCCAAACTTTTTACAAAATTTAAACGCTTGGTCTAAACTAAGTATTTCCAATCGACATAAAAATCATACTGGGTTTGTGATTTTTATGCTTAATTTTCGCCTGTTTTCTTTTGAAAATCAGCTGTTAGAGTTGAAAGGTTACGAGTGACACGCAAGACTGAATCTGTAAAGCCACAATTGAACGCAAAAACTAAAAGTAAAGGACAAAAACAAGCATGGAAGTTACGAAATTAAGCGTGGATGGATCACGTTGGACTTCAAATACCCTGCAGAGCAGTGGTGGGATTCAGCCAGTTCGCACCGGTTCCATAGTTATATATATATAACCGTCTCACGAAATTTTATGAGATCAGCGAACCGGTTAGCATTACTGGTTACTGTCCATGGACTTTTTTGTAACAGAACCGGCTGAAAAAATATGACTTTTGTGAAATAGCCGACTGACAAAAAAATTTAATCCAACCACTGCTGTAGAGGTCAAGCGACCCAGCAAGAAACGCCCGAAAATTGTTGGCTCCTGAATCTTGTTTAAAAAAATTGGGGGGCTAGAAAGTTCAATACAGGCCTACAAGACACTTGCATAATAGATGATAGACTGATAGACTTTCTGTTGGCTTTTTTGTGAAAAGTGATGAAACCGCATCGAATGCAAAATTAAAACTACGTTTAGTGCCTCTCTAAAACTGCGAAACAGTCTACAAATTTGCAAACTATTTAACGATTTGTATTAAAAGAAATCATGCGAACCAAAAATTAACGTAGTTTATGAGTTTCCCACTAAATCAATTCGAACAAGGACCTGACAAATGTAGCAACTAACTTTTGTCTGAATTTTAACATCTTTCCTTAATTCGAATAAAAACTTGAGTCACAAATGGAATTCCCCGTTTACCTTGGGTGTGTGCAGTGATGTGTAACCGACACGGATTGTTGGTTTGCAGTGCTTGAGTTGTTTTCGGGCAGTAAAATTTTACTGGAAAATTTTGACTTGAACGTGCGCAGGTGATTGCAGCGGACTTGAAAATTACGTTTAAAAGGCTGAGTTGCATAAGTAGATTTTCTTCTAGTTTTTTTTCTGGCTAAATTACTACGAGATTTTAAATAATCGGTTGGAGAAAACTTTGAATTGTCGAGTTGTAGTCATTTCAGCATTTGTAGAAACTCGATTTTTTGGACAAAATACCAGACGTCAGATGTCGCACAGTTTCCGGATCTTTTCCTAAATTATTGTTTGGGTGATTTATGTCGGATGAGCAAGATGTCAAGTTCCGAAACATCGTCCGACGAATGTAAGTGCAATTTATATTTGCAACATGTTCTAATCATGTTATTTTTGGTGATAAACTTTGCAAACGGCGGAGCCAACCAATTCATTTAACACACCCAATTCATTTAAGTAACATGTATAAATCAAGTTTCCATCTGAGTCGTTCGTATCGACAGTTTAACATTTAAAATTTACTGTTATGTTGATACTTTAATGTGCTTTTTATCCCCACAACAACGACGACATCATTATTACATACTAGCTCGGCATTTCATAAACACGCATCCCACTGTACCTTGTTTGACTCACGATGACCTAAACCAGGGATTTCTAATATTTTCTTCACACGCCCTCATTTCAAACTTAAGAACATTTATTCAGAACTTTTAACTGTTCAATACAAGAGAGATTATCGGTTCTCATTCGGAGCCGATGGACCCTTAGTGGGATCATGAGCTTTATTCTCAGTGTAGGCTAACTAAATAACTTTTTAGTTTACATTTACTGAAAAATAGACTCGCAATTTTGAACCAGATAGCCCTGTCGTGCAAATAATCCATTTTTTTTTCAAGCTTTGCGTCGGCGGAGAAGAAAAAATATCTGCTTTAAATTTTTCCTCATTCTGGGAATATTAATGATCGCTACAGGAGGTGTCCTATTAGTATCGGGTTTCCCAATAATTGGCGTCGCACTCAGCATGTCAGGGGGTGTTGTTGACTTTGGTGCAGTGGTGTACCACATCACACGTTTGCCCTCAGCTCCACCTACTCCTACAATTTCAACAGTGCATAATGGTGAACTGTTTCGACCGAACCGACATCCATCTTCAACCTCTCTATCTGTGTCTACAGCCAATTTGGGTTCAATTACAGCATTGCCTGACAGTCCAGTGTTAGGACTTCATCAATCTCCAACTTTACCTCAAAACAATTTGCGATCAGTTACATCAGTGCCTGAAACCTTTTGGCCTTTATCTGCAAATAATTTGGATTTATTTTCATCTGTACCTGACAGTCCAATGTTGGAACTCCACCGATCTTCAAATCCAAATTCTTCAAATAATTTGCGCTCAGTTTTACCAGTCCCTGATAGCCCAGTATTTCGACCGCATCAGCTCCCGGAAGTCTCATCTGGCCCAGGAACTGGGACTGAAAGCCCGCCGGACTATTCGGAAGTTTCCGGGGTCTCTTCGGGACAAATCTACAACGAATTGCCACCGCACTATGACGATGTGGCGAACACAGAGGAACAATTGGTTGCAGAAAACCCATTTTAAATCTAAATTCGGACAACATACATTTGTAAATTGAGTTGTATTTTTTGTATATTATTGGATAAAAAAGAATTGTTCAATTTTGCCACATATTACTTCACCAATCAACTTATAGGATTGATTCCTCACCAAAACAAGAACTTTGCTTCATCTGCGAGCCTATTTATAAAAGTTATTTTTTTACGATTTGCACAGTTTATATCTGCACCATTATTTATTTTTTCGTCATTCGTTTTCCTTTGCCTAAATCGTTATTGTACTTGCATTATTTGGTGCTTTATTCAGTTCCAGACACATGCCGCTCAATTCTGCAAGTTGCATAACCATTTTCCCAATTTCTTGGACTAAGTTTCATCTATCTACATAAAAATCATATTGTTTTAACGATTTCTATGCCAAAATCAGCTGTTAGAGTCGAAAGGTTACGAGTGACGCGCAAGACTGAATCTGCAAAGCCACTACTGAACGCAAAAACTTAAGTCAAGCACATAAACAAGCATGGAAGTTACGAAATTAAGCCTGGATGGATCACGTTGGACTTCAAATACCCTGCAGAGGTCAAGCGACCAAGCAAGAAACGTTTTTCTACAAGCTATTGCTGCCAGACACAATATCAAGTTTATAGAGCTCTTATAACATGAAACGTTTTGATCAAAACTAGAGCCGGAAACTTGTGGGTACAAAGGTGTAGTAAATGGCCTTCGTAACCTGCTTAGCAACACCGTGCTTATGTTGGTAAATTTGCGTATAGCGTATAGATCGCGATAACGATCAGCTTCTTCTGGATCTCTGATGATTAGTTGATTGAAGCTATACGTTGTAGTGATATAACTTCTGTTGGTATTGAATGAACTTATTTGCACGGCAATGTCTCTAGTCAAAACACTTCCAATGAATTCTTCCCTATGCGGGAGTTCAAAATAGTCTGCTAGAACAGGGCTTCCCAAACTAGGGGTCGCGACCCCGGAAGGGGTCGCTTAACAAACTTGAGGGGTCGCAAAGAGCTGTACCAATTTTGAAGGAAGTACTCCATACACTGGCGTAAAGTACGGGGATGCAGCACCACCCCGGCCTTGACCTTTGTATAACGTCAAATGTCATTTTTGTTCAAGTTACGTCAGTTTTAAAACGTTTTTAGCTAACAGCAAACGCGGTTGTAGTGACGCCATTGATCGAACAAACGTCGGTTGAAACGCAACACTTGCAATTGGTTTGAAATAGACAGGCATTTTAATGCAACAAAAAGATGACATATAGAGTTGTAGACTAACGTTTAAGTATTGTGTGGCGCAATAACGTTCTCTAATAAAAATAGGTAAGAAATTTACGATTCCTAAGCAGTGTTTAATGTCCGTTTGCAAAGCACTGCAACGGCCTAAACTTGGTGCAAGGTTATAAGTAGTGCCTATTTGCAAAACAATGTGACAGAAACTAAAGGCTAAAGCACGTACAAGGTATCGGTGTTTGGACGTGTAAAGTAGCAGACTCTGAGTACCGTTTGGTTGTTTTTTGTTTTCGCTCGAATTAGTCGTTTCAATAAAAACCACAAGCGTATTTTTTGCATTGTTTATCATGTTATCCGTGCAGGGTCGCGGAAAATTTAAAGAGATTAAGAGGGGTCGCGATCAAAAAAGTTTGGGAAGCCCTGTGCTAGAACAAACAGTCTATAGCGCACCAGTCTCTGTGTACGTTTCTGTAATAAACCAGCGGACGGCGCGGTGGCACGCCAAGCGGTATTATGTGTGGTAGATAAAGGCTACCTGTACTTTCGTCCTCACTTTCAGAGTTTTCTTCATCAATCAATGTCATGAGTCTCGATCAACAAGGGTTTTGCACCTCAGTTTGTTTATTCAATCAACATGCTTATTCAAATAGAAGGTTTAAGAAACAAAACAAGTCGTTAGAAAGTAATAATAACAACCTTTACTCATAATTTCAAGTTCTTCTAGCAACAAACACATTACTCTAAGTAACCATTTTGGACAGCAAGCAAATTAAGTTAACTGCTATTGGGTTAAAACTGTTGTGACCAATTACATTAGCGGTGCGTTTTATCAATTTATAACACGTGGCAATAAACTGCACAACTATGCTCTGGCCATTGGCTCTTGCACAAATTTCCACAGAAAGTAACGTCCAATCACAACATGAGGCAAAACATACGGCTAAAGCTCGCAAACACCAGATCACTCAGTTGCATTTACGTCCTAATTAACTGCGACCGGAAAAAGTCCGAACATGATTTGTCAATACAGTGGGATTTGGATGCTATACATTTTAACTTCCTCGCAGCCTTTGAGCTAGCGAGTCAAAACCGAGCTATTTTGGTAAACAATTATTGCAAAGTTTACACAAATTATGCCGCAACCGCTACAAACTTCTGACTGAAACTTGTCTAAAAAATATTTTGAAAAAATATTTTTTAATACAGGCCAACAAGACACTTGCATCCATAGGCTGGACTTTCTGGCTCTTTTTGTGAAACTGATGACACCGGAGCGAACGCAAAATTAAAACTGCAATGTGACTATCTAAAACTGCCAAAATAATCTACAGGTTCGCAAAACCATTTGACGATTGTTTCAAAATAAATAATGCGAACATAAAATCAAAGTAGTTTATGACTTCCACACTAAATCAATTCAAACGAGAAATCTATAGAATCGTCTCACGAAATTTTATGAGATCAGCGAACCAGTTAGCATTACTGGTTACTGTCAATGGACTTTTTGTAACAAAACCGGCTGAAAAATATGACTTTTGTGATAGAACCGGCTGAAAAATATGACTTTTGTATCAGAACCGACTGAAAAATATGGCTTTTGTAGTAAAACCTAATGACAAAAAATTGGAATCCCACCACTACTTTTAGCTGAATTTTAACATCTTTCCTTAATCCGAATAAAAACTTGAGTCACAAATGGAATTCCCCGTTCACCTTGGGTGTGCAGTGATGTGTAACCGACACGGATTATTGATTTGCAGTGCTTGAGTTGTTTTCGGGCAGTAAAATTTTACTGGAAAATTTTAGACTTGAACGTGTGCAGGTGATTGTAGCGGACTTGAAAATTAGGTTTGAATGACTGAGTTAGACAAATAGAATTCCTTCTAGTTGTTCGCTAAATTACTACGAGAGTTTAAATAATCAGTGTAAGAAAAATTTGAATTGACGAGTTGTAATCATTTTAGATTTTCCAGAAATTCGATTTTGTTGGACAAAATATGAGACGATAGATGTAACAAATTTTTGGATATTCGCTTAAATTATTTATTGATGATTTTTGTCCGGTGAGAAACATGTCATCTTCTTATGAAAGTAAGTTCAATCCATATTTGTAACATGTTCAAATTATATTATTTGCTGGTGGAAAACTTTAATATCAACGGAACCAACCATTTTATTAAAAAAAATCGAAACCTCTCATCAAGTTTCAAATGTGAGTCGTTCGTATCAACAGTGTGGAAATAGTTTTGCATTTTATAAACACGCATCCCCTGTACCTTGTTTGACTCACGATGACCTAAACCAGGGATTTCTAAACTTTTTCGCGCGACCTCGTTCAGTGCGACCCCAAGTGAGCAAACGCCCGCCTCTCACAATGCAACAGTGAATAGTCCATCGGTTCTCAATTGGAGCTGATCGACCTTTAATGGGTGCAATGAGCTTTATTCCCAGTGTAGGTTAACTAGAAACATCCACCAAATATTTTTTTAGTTTACATTTACCGAAAAGTCAACTGGCAATTTTACAACATGGCCCTGTCGTGCAAATAAACCGTTTTTGTTTATAGTTCAAGCTGCGCGCGTTTTAAGACAAAGGTGGACCATCGTGAAAATTTTTCTCATCCTGGGAATACTCATGGTGGCTGCAGGAATTATTTCAGCAGCAACGAGTTCCCTCGGCACAATAATTGGCATCGCAATCATCGCGATTGGAATTGTAATGCTCGGCGGCGGACTTGTAATTTATTGTTGTCACATCAGAGGTGAATCCTCATCTCCAACTACTGCCACTACTTCATCAGTATATGACAGACCGTTGTATATAGGCGGACGACCGTACCAACCTCCATCACCAACTTCTTTACCTCTGTCTGTAAACAATTTGCGGTCAAGTGCACCAACGACTCGTACAAATTCGTCTCCGAGTCTGTTACGTACAACTTCATCAATGCGTATGAGGCGAATGTTTCAATCGAACCGTCGTCCTTCACCAACACCTTTGCAATTGTCTTCAAATAATTTAAGTTCAGTTACACCAGTGCCTGAAAGACAAGTGTTTCAACCAAACCGACAACCATCCACAAATCCTTCACCTCTGTCTCCTAATAGTTTATGGTCGGTTACATTAATGGCTGACAGACAAGTGATTCGACCGTACCGACATCCATCTCCAAATTCTTCACCTTTATCTCCAAAGAATTTGCGTTCAGTTTCATCAGTGCCTGACAGCCCAGTGTTGGGAATGCGCCATTCTTCAACTTTACCTCAAAACAATTTGCGTTCATTTTCAACATTTTTACCAGTGCCTAGTAGTCCTCCAGTTTCTCGACCTCATCTGCTCCCAGAAGTCTCACCTGGCGCGGAAACTAGGACTGAAAGCCCGCCGACTTATTCGGAAGTTCCCGGGGTCTCGTCTGGCCTCCCGGATGTCCAATCTGGCACGGAAACTAGGACTGAAAGCCCGCCGACTTATTCGGAAGTTCCCGGGGTCTCGTCTGGCCTCCCAGGTGTCCAACCTGGCACGGAAACCAGAACTGAAAGCCCGCCGACTTATTTGGAAGTTCCCGGGGTCTCGTCTGGCCTCCCGGATGTCCAACCTGGCACGGAAACTAGGACTGCAAGCCCGCCGACTTATTCGGAAGTTCCCGAGGTCTCGTCTGGCCTCCCGGATGTCCAACCTGGCACGGAAACTAGCACTGAAAGCCCGCCGGACTATTCGGAAGTTTCCGGGGTCTCGTCTGGCCTCCCGGATGTCCAACCTGGCACGGAAACTAGGACTGCAAGCCCGCCGACTTATTCGGAAGTTCCCGAGGTCTCGTCTGGCCTTCCGGATGTCCAACCTGGCACGGAAACTAGCACTGAAAGCCCGCCGGGTTATTCGGAAGTTTCCGGGGTCTCTTCGGTGCAAGTCTACAACGAACTGCCACCACATTATGATGATGTGGTAAATACAGAGGAACAATTGGATGTAGAAAACCTATAGGGCATTTTAAACTTAAATTCGGACAACAGACATTTGTAAATTGAGTGGTTGTATTTCTTTGAAGAGTATTGAATACAAAGAATTGTTAAATTTTGTCAAATGTTACCTCACCAAACAATTTATAGGATTGCTTCCACACCAAAGCAGAAATGATGCTCTTATCTGTGGTCGTAAAAGTTCTTTTTGGACGATTCTTACCCTAAACAAATGCACAGCCAACTTCTGGTTCATTGTTTATTTTTTTACAATTTGTTTTGCTTGGCCTAAACCGTTATTTTAATGTTTGGTGTTTTTTTCAATTTTTTTAGACTTATTTCGCTCAATTTTGTATGCTGCACGACCCTTTTCCTATCTCTTGGACCACGTTTTATTAACCTACCTAAAAATCACATGTTTGTACGATTTCTATGCCCATATATATTCACTTGTTTCTTTTGAAAATCAGCTGTTAGAGTTGAAAGATTAAGAGTGACACGCAGGACTGAATCCGTAAAGCCACAATTGGACGCAAAAACTAAAAGTAAAGACCAAAAACAAGCATGGAAGTTACGAAATTAGGCATGGATGGATCACGTTGGACTTCAAATACCCTGCAGAGGTCAAGCGACCAGGCAAGAAACGTTTTGTATAAGCTATTGCTGCCAGGCATAATATCACGTTTATAGAGCTCTTAAAACAAGAAACGTTTGGATCAAAAACTAGAGTCCGAAACTCCTGACTGAATCTTGTTTAAAATTTTTGGACCAGAAATTTCAATACAGACCAACACAACACTTACAACCAGAGGATGGACTTTCTGTTGGCTATTTTTTTGTGAAAACAGATGATGCTGCAGCGAATGCAAAAATTTGAAACTACGTTAAGTGCCTCTCTAAAACTATCAACTAGTTAACAAATTTGCAAAATCATTTGATTTGTATTAAAAGAAACGATGCGAACATAATATCAACAAAGTTTCTAAGTTTCTCACTGAATCAATTCGAATTCAAACGAGGAGTTGACAGATGAAACTTTTGGCTGAATTTTTACAATTTTGCCTAATTCAAATAAAAACTTAGGTCACAGATGGAATTCCCCTTTTATCTTGTGAGTGTGCAGTGATGTGTAACCGACACGGATTGTTGGTTTGCAGTGCTTGCGTTGTTTTCGGGCAGTTTCAGTGGAAAATTTTAGACTTGAACGTGCTAGTGATTGCAGCGGACTTGAAAATTACGATTTAAAGCCAGAGTTGCATAAACAGAATTTCTATAGTTTTTCTTCGAGTTTTTCTATGCCTGAATATGCGTTTCAACGATTAATTTGCAAAAATTTTGATTGTATATATTTCTAAGCATTTCAGCGTTTGTAGAAATTCGATTTTTTGACCAAATATCGGACGTCAAATGTAAAACTCATTTTCGGGTCTTTTCTTAAAATATTGCTTTCATGATTTATGTCGGATGAGCAAGATGTCAACATCCTCGAAAAGAAAGCGCAATTTATATTTAATACATGATCTAATCATCATTAAGGGTGTTTTGCAAATATCTTTCGAATTTGGGTTTATCGGAGGTGGACCAGTCTGCAGAACATGGCAGTTCCCGACGAGATCTCGTGCGTGCAGGATCTACATGTCCCGCGTGCGCGCGTGCACGACCCGGAAGTTCGCGTGCAAGATTAATTTCAGCAGGCGCAAAGCAAGTAAAAGAGGCCAAGACAGCCCAATTAAATGCCTTTCGTGCGAAATTCCCGCGTGCAAACCACAAAACTTGGCGTGCAAAATGTTTTTAAAAAAAACAGTCGTGCGTGCAGCTGCCACACTCTGCAGACTGGGGGGTGGATGTGCCCCGTTGTATTATTGATTTAATTGACAATTTCCCTTGACCTATGTGTCCACATTTGGGACCACCGAGTACCGTTACTGTTATACTTCGACTTGCTTGAAGCTGAATTTATTGCCAAACTACTAACAAACCCTAACGATTCTGAAACTAAAGCTGATTGTTTTTTGTGATTCTTGTGATTCGACATTCTACATAATTCCTGGCCATAACGTATCGTTTTACGGGTCGCTGTTCGTGTTAGAGTGCGCAGAGTGTATTCATTTTTTTTTCTTTTTTTTTCGTCTGTTGTGTTACAAATTTATACCTATTCAGGGTTGCCATACCGTCCTTATTTCTAAGAAATGTCCTTATTTTTGACCTCAGTTCTTATTTTGTCTTATTTTTAACAATTACAAGCAACAGACTTAGTGAAATAACAGTCAAATCCCTGCTACAAGAATAATTAAACCTAGACCTGAGCTGTTGTGAGATGCACAAAGTATTTTCTACGAACAAGGAGTTGCTGGAACAGACTATTTTTGGCAGATAATATGGCATATGGTATGTCATAACTCGTATATATGCAATAATTTGTTTGAAAACGTTTGTTTCGTTTTGTGTAAAAATCATTTTTTGATTTGTCTTTATTTTTGTGTCCATGTCGATGACAACCCTGCTCATAATGACAGATCCTGATTTATTTAAGTTTATAAAGTTTTTGCATTTTTTAAGATCATGTCTTATGCTCTTAGCCTGGATGTTTTTTAGACACATTTTCTGACGACGCCTCGGCGACCCCGTTGACCCCTTGACTTGTTTGTGACCCCACTTATTGACCGTTTCGACCAACATCCTAGAGATTTTGGTTTTGCTTTAACATATTTTGGTCAGTTAAAAAAAAACATATAGAAAAACTAATTTCCATTTCAAACAAAAGTAGCTACTATCATGTAGATAAACCTTCTTTTTTATTCTAACTTTGGCGCCTAGGAACCAGCAGGTGGCAGTGCTTGAAAGTTCTTCTCACTGCGGGAGGTAGTCTGCTCGTTGCAGGAATTATCGTATCTGGAGCTCTGTTTTCGTACGTACCAGCATTTGGTATGTCAGCTCTCGCGGCTGGAGCTGTTATTCTCATCGTTGGGCTTGTGTATTACCTTCGCTGCATCAGAAGTCATTCCTCAGCTCCAACTACTCCCTCACCAACGACTCGTACAAATTCGTCTCCGAATCTGTTACGTACAACTTCATCAATGCGTATGAGGCGAATGTTTCAATCGAACCGTCGTCCTTCAACATCTTTACAATTGTCTTCAAATAATTTAAGTTCAGTTACACCAGTGCCTGACAGACAAGTGTTGGAAATGCAACAACCTTCAACTCCAAATTCTTCACCTGTGTCTCCTAATAGTTTATGGCCGGTTACATTATTAGCTGACGGACAATTGATTCGACCGTACCGACATCCATCTCCAAATTCTTCACCGCTGTCTCCAAAGAATTTGCATTCAGTTACAGCAGTGCCCTACAGGCAGCCCAGTGTTAAAAACGTTACAGACAGCCCAGTGTTAGAAATGCACCATTCTATGCCTTCAACATCTTCACGTGTTTCTCCAAACAATTTGCGTTCATTTTCATCAAATCCTGACAGCCCAGTGTTAGGACTGCACCAATCTCAAACTTTACGTCGAAACAATTCGCGATCATTTTTAACATTTTTACCAGTGTCTGACAGCCCAGTGTTAGGACTGCACCAATTTCAAACTTTACGTCGAAACAATTTGCGATCATTTTCAACATTTTTACCAGTGTCTGACAGCCCAGTGTTAGGACTGCACCAATCTCAAACTTTACGTCGAAACAATTTGCGATCATTTTCAACATTTTTACCAGTGTCTGATAGCCCAGTGTTTCGACAACATCAGCTCCCAGAAGTCCCACATGGCCCGGAAACTCGAACTGAAAGCCCGCCGGACTATTCTGAAGTCCCTGGTGTCTCTTCGGGACAAATCTACAATGAATTGCCACCACACTACGACGATGTGGTAAACACAGAGGGACGATTGGATCCAGAAAACCCATAGGGCATTTTAAACCTAAATTCGGACAACAGACATTTGTAAATTGAGTTGTATTTTTTGAAGATTATCGGATAAGTAAGAATTGTGGTGTTTTGCCAATTGTTACTTCACCAATCAGTTCATAGGATTGATTACACACCAGAACAAGGTGCATTGCTTTTATCTGTAAAAAGTTTTTTTTGTACGATTTTTCTCCTAAGCAAATGCAAAGCCTATATCTGCACCATTGTTTATTTTTCCTCAATTTGCTTTGCTTTGCCTAAAGCGTTTTTGCACTTGTTGTAATTTTTAGTGTGTTAAAGTTTATTCCAGACTATTGTCGTGTAACTATTCAAGCTGTATGACCCTTTCCATATCTCTTGTGCCACGTTTTATTGTCGAAATAAAAATCGCATTGTTTTTACGATTTCTATGCCCAAACGCTCGCTTGTTTTCTTTTGAAAATCAGCTGTTAGAGTTGAAAGGTTACGAGTGACACGCAAGACTGGATCCGTAAAGCCACAACTAAACGCAAAAACTAAAAGTCAAGCACATAAACAAGCATGGAAGTTACGAAATTAAGCGTGGATGGATCACGTTGGACTTCAAATACCCTGCAGAGGTCAAGCGACCAAGCAAGAAACGTTTTAATCAAAACTAGAGCCCGAAAATTGAGATTTTCTGAGTCAAAAACGTCCCATACAACTATTCACGTAAGTTTTGATCCAATGTTTTACGTTCAAAAGTAAGCCGTATTAAATGGTAGTTCATACAGTTTTAAGTTCTATTTTAGATACATGTACTTTAAAATCCTGTTCTTGCAGTAGTTTAAGTCAATATAAATTGATAAAAATGCATTAGAAAACTTGTAAATTTTATTACAACGTTTTGCATTCAGGATCCAACAGTACACACAACTTTGGATGACGCATTTACAAGTGTGATGTCATCACTCTCAACATGCACAAGACAATGCCTGGTGAGTCACATATTTTTTGTTGAAACTTGATGCCAAAGTTTGTTGTTATTGATGCTGTCAAACCAGTGTTTTTTAGCAGGATATGCATAAAGCAGTTTTACACTGACGAACGAACAAGTACCTTTAGTCCTTTCTCAATTACATTTGGCCTCAGTCTATAACATAGTTGCTAAATATGTCTAATTTTGATCTACCAGCCCTTCAAATGTAATGTCTGTAGATTAAATGGGTATTAAGAACAATAAACGTCAACCATCCAAAAATTCACTTTATTATTATATAAGACCAAGGTTGCAATAGGGCAGATTTTCCATAAAATTTCACAAAGTCGGTGATTTTTTAATGTGGTTAGCACTAAGAACGGAGTGTGCAAAATAAACTGAACATAAAGAATCCTGAATTTGTTTGCAAACCAACACATAAATACATGTTTTGCATTTCGGTAGTGAGTACAAAATTAGATCACATGCTGAAAGAGTGTCAGCATATATAATATCGCAACATTTCATTACTATATATAAAGACTTAGAAATGTGGAACTGCTTATTAGGATGAACGAAAGCCAGTTCAAACTGCAAATCAACAGAATAAACTGTGTTGGGACGGCAAATTCTGGTGATGAATATGATACATTGTATTGCTGTATTCCAGAAATATTATCGAAGTACTGAGCCTTCCACTCAAAGCCGACAAGACCAACGATTCTGTCACAAATATCTGCAGCCAAAATACACAGAGCTACAAAGAAAAAATCCAGTAAAGTTGTTTGATTTTTTCATTCGTATTTGTTTGATTTTTTCATTCATAACTTTTGCCAGTTATACACAGAGTTTCATCCTCACAGGTTCTTGTGATTAGAAATTAATAGTGATGGGACAAGTACCCGGTACTTGGTATCGATACTCGTACCCGGTATTGAAATATTTTACCTAAATTTTCGATACCAACGTTTGATACCGAAGGTCGCTTTTCACTATAAGAATAAGGGCAACTTTTTTCCAATATTTGTCTCAGACAGCACAAAATCGGGAAAAAGTTCTGCCAGGTTATATCTACTTTTTTCGCCATTGTGTGGAAATCACACTTTTCTACATGTTTCTGCATGTGTGTGTATGAACATGTACCCTGGCCATGGCAGATAAATTAGCTTGTGATACACAACTGAGTACAACACTATATTTAAGTACTCAGTATCGGTACTCGCTTCAAAATCTGGTAGCGTCTCATCACTAGAATTTAATATTTCTGGATAAAAGAATCTATATGCATAAAAAAGTTTTTTCCAGTTCAATTGTCTTATTATTTTGCTTTTTGAACTACAGGCCCTTTTCATGTACTTCAAACATTTAACTACATTATCCCTAAATCAAGCCCAAGTGGCTATTTCTGACAATTAGCTTTAACTGTTTTAATGTTTATTTCAGCTTGATAGAAGAGAAGGTTTAAACATCGTCGTTGCCCCGGGAACGTACAGCGTGACTGCGGGTTCCCATGGTGACAAGGCCCACCAACAAACTCATATCGTTAGAGTTGGTCACGGTGAAACGGCATCTCTAGATTTCAATATTTGAAGTCAAACGCTGCAAGCATTTGGATGATGATCTTTGTGAGAATTAGGTGATGTTATTCACCACACATTTTTACTTTTTATAATTTGCTGAAATGTGATGAATAAGATTTTATGTGGACTAGATAACAGCATTATTGGATATGTCGAGTTTAATTAAAGACAAGACTTTTGTATCTCACTGAAGAATCCAAGGCTATCAAAACTTGCCTGCTGTTCAATACAGGCAAACTAATTGAATGTAGCAGATGGTGTATTGACATAACAAGTGCCACCTATTTTGTGATCCATCTGTTTCTGGTTTTCTGTATGAATGTGTCTGACTACCCGCATTTCTGCATTTTGTTTTGTCACTTGTCATTTACTTCACTTTTGGAGTATTTTTGTTTATTTTTTTCTAAATAAATGTCAAGGCCAATTTAGTGTCATTGAGAAATCCTTTTTTCATTTGTTATCAGCAAAGACAACATCAAGATACAGTAATAATACATTGTTTATTAACTGCATAGCAATAGCAAAAGGCACACTAACAAATAGATATGTATACATAACAATGTCCTACTTTATACGAGCTTGAATACTTTAAAGTTTTCTACAGACATTCAGTGGAATAAAAAACAGCACCTAAGCTGTAAAGTACCTCAGTACGAACTATAGGTGGAATTTAATTGGTACTGCAAATATGCTAGTGTCAGCATTAATACCCTTGCAAAGCATTTTATAAACTTGCACCTTCCTTAAAATTTGCTGACATCAGCATCAATATGAAAATGTATCCACATTTACCTAATGTCAAATTTTGAAGTTGCAAGTTGTATGAATCAGTGGTTTTCAGCCATGAAAAGGCCGTGTAAAGTTTCCAGTGTGTTTTAGAAATTATACCTTTAGAAAGACTTAAAATAGTGTCATTTGTGTGTTATTGTAAAAGTCAAACCAATCCAAGTTAAAGTAGAGCAGTGGTTCCCAACCTTCCATGGTCCGTGGCCCCCTAAAAGTGTCATTTTTGCCTCGTGGCCCCCTGCATGTAACCTTGCAAGTCCTGTGGCCCCCTCAAAATGTAAATGGCAAACTTGTGTGGAAATTGGATACTAATATCGGCTTTAAACGCAGATCGAATAGAGTAAATAAGGGTCCGCATTCGTAAAAAGCCTCAATATAGACAAATAGTATGCAAAATAGTTGATTAAATTAGGGAATTTCTAGTGGGTGTTTCTGGTAAATCTACACCTGTGGCCCCCCTGAACACAGCTCGTGGCCCCCCTGGGGGGCCATGGGCCCTGGTTGGGAACCACTGAAGTAGAGTGTAGGAGCAAAGATAAACGTTGAAAAAACAACGGTATATCCAGTTTACAATTTGCAGAACTACAAAAAAGTGGTTTAAGCGAAAAGGGTGACAACCACCAAACTGAAACAGTAGCTGGTCAGGCCAACCCGATTTTGCAAAATTTTAAATTGAAGTACAATTGACACAAAAAGGGTTTTTTCAAAGTGCTTCTGTTGAAATGGAAACAACTATGCACTGCAATAAAATAAACCAAATACTAAACAAGCATTTTTCTAAAAGTTGAAGACAAACAGAAAAATCTTGTAGACATGTAGGGGAAACTCAAACTTAAAAGTAGGAAAATTATTTTGATGTGACTGTCACTTACAATCCTCTACTTGTGCATATTTGGACAATTAAATAGAAGCATGGTGTGTTAAAACAAGCATAAACTACATGTAAATTACAGCAATAACATCAGCTAATGATGTAATTTTATCTACAGTTATCACAGAGCACCTAGAGTACTTTAAACTAAAACAACACAATGTGTAGGAATGATCTACAGACCATTTTCTAAAAATCTACCTCCAAAAAGTGGGCAATGGTAGTATCATAGAGTGGAAACAAACAACAACGAACTGTCAGTTAAAACCAGGGTTTCTAAACCTAGTATTGAACCAACCACTTAAAACTAATATTTTTTATCTACAAACATCATATTCTGATGCTTTGAAGTATTATATCAACCACAAGTCTAAAAGATATATACCAAGAGATAAATAGTGCAACACAGGTTGTAAAGCCCTGGTTTTAACAAGATTCCAACTAAATGGCAAGAAGTCAGTTTCAAAACATTAGGAGTTACAAATATGGATCGCCACATGTTTCACAGACTTGACACATTCTGTTCACTAACACATTGCTGACCGGGTCAGTTTCAGTAACTGACTGGAATTGACCTGCTTCACAACTATAGTAGTTTAATATAAGTAAAAAAAAATCCACAGTGACTTTAAACAAGCTGCTGCTTTTCTTGCTGGTCCGATCTTTCGTCTGTAACCTTGTTGCTTAAAAGTTGATGGTCTTTTTTCATTTCAAGACTTTTTACAATCGAGTAACTTCCAGTACCGGCAAGAACCAACAGATTTGAAACCCACCATAACGCAGTTTTGATCTAAACATTAATATACGTCAGTTAAAACCACAGCTTAGTTGGTGATTGTTATCCCTGCTTATGCTAGTGAAGACCTAGTTCGGATGAACCTGGTGGTACAATTGCGTTCTCATTTCATACAGACTGTGAATACCAACCTTTAAGTTTAAGTTGAGCCTATTTCGTTTGGAAATATTAAAGCAACACAACAGCACTAAAACAATTTGTGAAAAATGTCATGGTTTAAAAGGGACATTGCATAAAAACTGTTTCGAGTCATGTGTGCGTTTTACCGGATTGTAATTGTAGGTTTGTGTGATCAAGACCAATTTTAAGTTTAAGTGCCAATCCCCTCTGAAAACATTCACTTGAACCAGTCATGTTAATTTTCTTACCTCCTGATAATACATGACAGCTATCACTGTTTGAAGACAGGCTTTGGCGACTCCGCTAACTGTGTGGGTGACCGGGGTTGTTACTTTAATTTCCAGTCCGACCACGAAACCCATGATGAAACCAAAGAAGCCGGAAGCACACATGTACATCCAGAATATTCCGTCGAATAATCTCGTGAAGTTCCACAACTCGCTCACCTATGTACAAACAAAATTGCTTTTTAGCCAAAATGTGACAAGCACACACACACGTTATTGCATAACAGAACCTCTTCAAATGATAGTGAACAATTGTGTTACAAATAGAACTAACAACTCTCTAGGTTTGACTATTAACAGGCAGTTTGTATGTGGACATATCTTGCTAAAACCACAACGAAAGAACTACTGGTTAAAAAAACAGTGTGAATTCACCTCAGTGAGCAATATAAGAGGAAGGAAAATGAAACAAGCATTGATGTTGTTGTAATAAGTCAGCTTCCATATGTCACCATCCATTGAAGGCAGCACTTTTTTAATGTAAATTGCATTGAGTGCAACCATGGCACTAGCTGCGACGCCATAAATAACTCCCTTCACAGACAATCCATCTGCATAAAACAAATGTAGATTTTTTTTTCATTTGTATTTTAAGCTTTACAGAAGCTGACATGTACAGTATGTGGGTCAGGCAACGGTGCTTGAGATTTAACTTTCAATGGGCTCACCACTAAGCTTGTGTAGATTAATATGTAAACGGTGACTACTGGAAAGACTCCTGTCCTGGGTTCAATTCCCAATGCAGGTTACACATTAAAGCAAATGTCTAATGCATTGGAATGTTTGGGTTGCAAACTATAACTTATGTGCAATTATTGCTGGTATGTTTTGAATGTTTCAGGGTTTATCCCACAAAATAATACCAATTTTGAAAAACTATGCAGTAACTAACAGTAACCACATGCCTAAGCTCTTTTATAGGCAACATGTTTCCAACTTAAATTTGAGGCATTGTTTGAAACCAAACTAAGTAAACATCTAGGCAGGTTTACCTAATGATTCTCCCTCCTGATTGACACCAAGGAAGAATCCACCGATGATGATCGCACAACATACCAGGGCCGGAACTGTTGTCTTCTTTCCTGTAACAAACAACGATCACACATGTTGCTCATTCAACTACTGAAAATTAGTTATGGCGTAATTAAAATGTCTTTTTATCAGCCTGATTATCTGCAACCTTATGCAGTCAACTTAAAAATAGGGTGGTTGCTTTTTGAGCCACTACTAGAGGACTAGTAACAACCAAAAAGATTAGCATTTATAAATCATGTTTCCATTGGTGCTTCGAACTTTTTTTTACCGATCAGCTTATAACATTATTTTGTTTTGCCAAAAAGCCCTTAATTTATCTTTGCGAAAATAGTGCAGAGGCAATTGATTTTAATCTGCAACAAAACAACATCACTCACCCAATATCAAATATGTAAAAATGAGACTGAAAATAGTGACAAGAGATCTTGCAACTGTGTAAAAAGCGATCCCAACTTCAAGCAAACAGAGATTGTTGAGAGTAATCATGCTCACGAACACGACACTCAGGGGAAGCGCTTCTCGTGATAATTTCTGGTCAAACATGAGTGTGGGAAATGTGATCGATCCGGGGCACCTGAAAATGTGAAAGAATTGGAAAATAAAGACTAACTTTTAAAATGAATACATTGGGTGATGCTATGTAGCACCATAACAGAAACATATATCTCATCTACTACAAGTTTTAATTGTGCAGAAATGATATCCGGATTCCGGATTAATTCTCTACCCTTGCATCTTTAAAGGATATATATATGTAGTTATGGTGTATTGAAATCAATATTTTTAGCAGGTTTAGTCATTTGAGCATTGCCATTGTACATCTTTCAGAAAAATGTGATTTTAATTTAATTCACCAAAAAAAGGGTCAGTCAAAATGATTCAAGTCAATGTTTAAATCAACACAAACTTATAATTTAGACTGATGGGTTTACCTTGAAGCGATGTAACTGCATAAATAACATAATCCAACTGTGACGACGCATTGAAACCAAGTCACAAAAAGCGGAGCATTCAGTTTCAAGTCATCGCTCTAAAAAATAAACAAACATTTAAACATAGCTTGTGGCATGTTTTTAGTGTAGAAAAAAGTCGAGGCAAAATTATTATTTGTTTCCGCCTAACAAAGAACAGCTTCATTGTGCCAAACAAACATTTCTTGTTCTTTTATGTACTCATCTTATAGGCCATAGGTGGGCAATCTAGCGATATTACGGAGACAGGCCGCAACGATGATCATGCATTAACATGGTAGTGTAGGCAAAGTCAAACACACAATGATTTTGTCTTTGTATGTAACATAACTTATTCTTAGTAATCAACTGATAACTATCAACGTTTAATGTAACAACTCTTTGGTATAAAAATGGGCGCTAACGCTTATTTTCCGTCCGGCCAATCAAAACAAAGTACGAGTCACAGGCCGCAGGTTGCCCACCCCTGTTATAGACAAACATTTAAATATAGCACATAGCATGTTTTAGTGTAGAAAATTAGTCCCGGTTAAAAAAACAGGTTCATTGTGACAAATAAACATGTTTTTTACTTGCATTTCACCTTTAAAAGATATTTGTTGAGAAACACGAGACTGATGCTGACCGACCAGTACAACGCCACAACACCAACAACTCTCATATATTTCGTTAACAACGACTCCTTCCTCATGTTTTCTTCTGATTCTTCCTTGTTTTCTGGCATAATTTTTCTGAACAAATGCAAAAGTTAGACTGAAAACTAATTACCTGTTTTACATTTTTAAAATCAAAGAAACGATGCAGCACAGATTTAATTTAAAACTTGTGCCGTGCTTATTCCCATTCCACGCTACAAAACAACCGGACCGGACGTAGGATTTTGTAACATAATCCATCACTAAATAATGAACAAACTGACAGCTTATTGCAAAACAAAGCTAAGCACATTTACAGATTTAAATGAAAAGCTTGAATCTACAGTAAAATGTTTGAAACAAAACCTGCTTACAGTGGTCAATTGTCCGGTTTATTTCGTAACAATACAACATGCGACAATAAAAGAAGAATACAATGACGTCATAGAACAATTGCCGCGTGTCTTTCCGGTTTAATGGTTACCGTTTTCCGTTGTTTTTTGTTTCTTAAAATGATTGTTTCGACTTTACCACATTTTTAAGTTCTACTGTATTAAATAAGTTTAAAGATTGGAGTAAAGTAAATCCTGTGAAGGTGCAAAAAATGACTGGAAAAAATGACACGCTTGAATGCTTCCAGCACCCTCATAGCCAGTGATGCGAGACATTTGGAGGGTTGTTGAAAAAAATCCCCCAACTCACAACAAGCTAGAGGTGCTGAATAAGTTGAGTGGTTTGTTGAGGGCACTTGAGCGAAAGTTGTTCGTGTGCTTGAAGTCAAGTTTGTGATCATTTCTGTTGTTCTTTGTAGAAACAGAACATTATAGTGTAGTTGCTTTTGTTTGTTTTGTTTGTTGTTGTTGTTTGAATTCTCAAATTGGTAACTTGTTGATTTTTTAATTGGAAATAAAACCTAGTGTGGTTTTTGAAAGAGCTGTTAAATATGAAGAATGTTTAAAAAGAATTAAACAAAATTGTTGGAGTTTAACTGTACCCTTCTTTTGTTAAGACGTTTTATAACTTTAAATAAATTTAAACAGTTACACAAACAAACTCCTTCTTACTGTGTTTATTTTTCCATTTTTTTGTTTATTATTTTGATGTTTGCAGAGAATTAGTTGGCTCTTTAACCTAAGTGTTAAAATCAAAAAGGAAAACAAATTGTTCAGCATTAAAATTCATTAAACATCTTCAATAAAAACTGAAAGTAATAAAAGAGATTTTAAGAACTAAAATAAATTTTGACGACTTACATTTTTAGTTCTTCCTTTTGACAAAATGAGGTAAAAATGACGTCCGAAGTTGACCCTCACGCGACCTCGGAAATCCAGGCAGTAGAATTTCCTGTTGTTGGATTTTCCCACAAATCGAGCAACAAATACGGAAGATGGAAACACAAGGAGCAATGTAACAATGAATCGGATAACCTAAACTTCGATGAAAACCTGGGAAATAAAACTGCTGTGAATGTGGAGTTTGAGAAGCAGCTTGATGAGTTGGCGATTTGGTTCGAAAATTGGTCACATGATGAGGTTGGTGGGATAATATTTCTAGACAAGGTTACAACTGAATATTTTTATTGAATAATCATGTAATCTATTCATAAGCTATTACTGCCAGGCATAATATCAAGTTTATAGAGTCCTTTTGGCAAATGCTTTTTATTTCCGACGTTTCGACGTCTTATACAGGTCGTCTTTATCAGGGTAAATAACACTGAATGCGACTAGTATACAGTGCTCGATAAACAAAGGAAAAAAAATTACCCTGATGAAGGCGACCTGTATAAGATGTCGAAACGTCGGAATAAAATTACATTTGCCAGAAAAGCTCTATAAACTTGATGTAGTCTAGTTGTGGGCTAGATATTAAATACCCAATGTTCTCTGATAGCAATGTTTAGCTCCATTTCTAAGGATATTTTCTTAATCTTACTACAAATTTTTTCTTGACTTTAAATGTTAAAAAAAAACGTTTCCAAACTTTTGATACATAATACGAAAGGTGGAAATCGTTACAAGAATGAAAGCAAATTAGGGAATGGTTCCCAGAATAAATATACCATAACTTCTTGTTTTGTGATAAAAAAAAACCAGACACTAACGATGTGGACATGGTTCAAGATAGTTGTGATAAATTGTATTGAAGTTTTGTCAAATTAACTCAGTGAATTTGTTGCAATGAGCCATAAAACTATTATTTTTGTTGCAGAGATGCAAGATTCTGGAGCATTTAATTCTGTTGGGAAATTATTCTCAATTTCAACTACTTTGGACTTCAACGCAACCAGTGTTGCATAGAGATTTCATGTACAACTGTAAGTGAAGTTATATAATCTATAACTAAGCATGTCAGAGTATTTGTGACAAGTTTACTTTTATTCAAGTCTTTTCATTGAAAGCTAAATAAAAACTGTGCACCTTAACAAAAAGTAGGCTGTTTACAGTAACATGTTTTATCTGGTTAAGAAAGCATGGATAAAAAGCACTGTGTACAGTGAAAAACTCTAACTCTATGCATGTGTGCTGTCAAAATGTTGTGTTATTATTATTATTTATCCCAGCTGGTGTATATTTTGTTGATTGTCTTTTCACTTTCTGAGGCACTTTAATGGTCAAACTGATCTGGAATGCTTTTGTTCAGTTACAAGCTTGGGTTGGTATCAAGTTACACAGCTCTCTGTACAATTCCACTTTAACATGAAAACGATTCAATGCTACTTGTTAGTGGGTGGGAATCCATGTTAAAACTTTAACTGTCTTTGCGCTTTTGTTTGGTATAAATTTCATGCAATTTGTTTTTATATAAAACTTGCGATAAATACCAGCACCATTTTTAAAGCAGCCAAAAATTAAAGATCTGCTTAATTTAAAACAAGTTAATGAAGAACATCAAGTCATGTATCCTTAAGACTTTAAGAGAAATATATTTTGCCTTTACAGCATCACCAGTATCTTATATATAGTCATCTGACCCATTGACCTATAGCTAAGTTAATCATGCTGTTAACACTGGAATGTCACAAAAGCATTCCTGTAATAACTTGATTTCTTTTCTTAACTACTGATAATTGTATCTAATTAAGTCAACCCACAACAATTATCAGAACAAACCCTGTGGCTTAACCAGCTGTTTAAGTTAAACTTCATTCATAAATATTCTTCGCTTAACTTCCAGTTGCTATGCAACATGTTCAGTCTTGAGCCAAATTGTTCTGTTCAAACAATTATTTTACAACCCCTTTGCCATTCTTGGGCATGTTTTACAGCCAGCTACGTTTTATGGTTATGCCTGTTATCCAAGAACTGTAAAAATGCCACGACTGGTGAAATTTTGCCCCAGGCATTATAACTGGATCGACCACTTAATAGTGCGTTGGCAAAATATGAGAAGAGTTTAAACTAATTTTAGCCAATATATAACTTGAACTTTAATGATTGGACTTGATTTAATGTGTGCAAATCCATTTTGCACCACTGGTAATCTAATTGGTATGTTTTTGAGCTGGGTTTCACATAATGATTCATGGCATTTTCTGTTTTTGCATTTTCTCTGATCAATTTTGTTTACAAATAAACTAAACAAAAACTTTTCTTGCAAAAAAAAAATGTCTTATTAATTTTTTGAGCCAGTTTTTTATTACTTTACGCTGGGTGGATTATGTGGACCAAGGTTGTATTCAATAAAGTTGTATGGCTTAGTTGATTTATTTGTCTTCCTTTGTAATGTTTTATTGATAATATTTGTTTAGCTTTCTATGTATTGAATTTAATTCACCAACCTGCCTGAACAAACATCTTTTTTGTTAAAGCAAGGTGCGGCATCTTTTCTATGTAGTTTTGACACTGGTTGAAACATCCTGTTTAAACAATTGTTTTTATTGAAAGTGTTCAGTAATTCTACTGTTAAATGAATCCTTTATGGGTTTAAATTGTTTTTTTCTTGCGAAACAATAACAACTATTTGGAATCATTAAGCTATTGCCTGCAGGCATAATGTGTACATACAAACATTGCTCTTCCAGCGGTTTTGTTACGATGTTTTTGTCATAATTAGTTCGATTGTTTTTTATTTGATTTTTGGGCGGTTAAAAAAAAAACTAGGTTTTATCACAACTATACTGTTGTTTCCAGCAAGAGAGCGTTACCCGGACGAGTTTTTCACACCTCTCAGCACTGAGATATCTCGTTCAACTCGACAAAGATTGACAAGGAATCGAACAATACAACGATATCATCGAGCAAAAAGTGTCTATCTCAGAAACGAACAAGATGTTAAATCCCATTTCCGACTTCTGCCCAAGGTATGATTTGATGTAACTATATTCCTTCTACAATATTAAATATCTATATTTATCAATCAGTCATAGTACGCCAGGCCTATACCTAATCAGCCAGTCTCTTAAGCATTCACATGTGGTAAGGCACAGAAAAAAATCTAGCCTGCGGTGGGATTCGAACCCATGACATGAGTCTTTCTGGGACTCGCGCTCTACTAACTGAGCTACACAGGCACAGTGGTGAATCCGCTGAAAGTTGAATCACAAGCACCGTTGCCTGCCTCGTATGCTGCACATGTCATCTTCCTAGTAGGGGATCGCCAGTTCGATAGCCCAGTATGAATATATTCATCTTAGTATTTATCATTAAAATAAGCTATAAATCCTCCTTTTAAAGATTTTAATTCCAAAATTTGCAGAAAAACAAATAAAGTTCAGAACAAATTGAAAATTATTACTGATTAGTAGCACACTATGTTCTGTTTCATCAAGCAAAATATCAACTGAACTTAATCACAAAATTATTTTTTCTGACCCAGATTAACGCGGAAGAGAGACAAGGAGATGATGATGAAGAGAGTGAGGACAGCGGAGGATTGGACTCTCCCTTCCGACTCCCGAATCTTCATCACAGGAGAAGTTTAACAACTCCCATCGATCATGTTAAATCAAGTTACGAAAATCCTAAAGCAAACTGGTGAGTCCAATGATTTCTGAAGTCCACACAAACATTAACAAAATAGAGTTGCTTAAACTGGTTAAAATGTTAAAATGTTAAAATGTTCGATTTTCACAGCAAACCTCGCGTTAGAAATCTCATGTTTGCTCGTTCAAATGTGAAAATAGGTAATAACACCCTATTGTAGACAGATGCATTGAAGACAAAAACAATTTTATCTCCAAATATTTCATAAGCGAACTTGGTCAAGATTGGTTGAATTAGGTTGTGTTTGTGACCTAAAATAACTTTTTTTTTAAAGTGGCATAAAAATATGCATTAAAGTAAAGGGCCTGAAAAGTCCTGATTTAACAACAGCACCGTTTTGGGGGTGGTTCAAATAAACTTGACACTTTTGTGGTTTTGTAGGATGACGGCGATGCAGGTGAGACGACATTTACAAGCTGATGAAGGTCGTGTGAAGGTCATAGACTCGACGCCCAACAATGCTACTCTACTTTACCGCTGGTTCAACAACTGGTCAGGTGTGATTTCGATTTAAAACCAGAACCTTAACCAGTTCTTTGATAAGTTTTCATATGTTATTTAAAAAAAAAAAGTTGTTGTCTTGTAAGTGGAAACGACTAAAAATAGTAGCTTTTTTTACAATTAAATAGCGGTGTTTAAAATTCTTGATGTTTCACGATCTATCTCTTCTTGGTTTTTTGTTCCGGAGAATGTTGTCCTTAGCAACCGAAGATGCAAAATACAAAAATTTGTTTTCTCCAAAGTCTAAACTTTCCCTGACAATTTTCGTAATACAAATCTGACAATAGCTTGTTTATGACGCAGGATCACAGCGCGCGACGTTCTTCCGGTTGGCTTTGATGAAATTGGACGCCCGCCAACTTTATTTCGTCGCTAACTTCTTGTCAGTGAGATCACATCGGGACATGTTGGCTCTTCTACCTTCAAACTTGTCACATTATATTCTGTCCTTCCTCACTCCTACCGACCTCAGCAACTGCTCCAAGGTAACAATTATTGGGTCCCTTAACTTACAATGTTATAAAAAACTTGGCTTGAAAAACATTTCAGTGGTGGGATTCAAATTTTTTTGTCAGCCAGTTCTATCACAAAAGTCATATTTTTCCGCCGGTTCTGTTACAAAAAGTCCATTGACAGTAACCAGTAACCGGTTTGCTGATCTCATAAAATTTCGCTAACCGGTTCGCTGATCTCATAAAATTTCGTGAAACGGTTCTATAGAACCGGTTCGAACCGGCTGAATCCCACCACTGCTTACAATGTTATAAAAAAAACTTGACTTGTAAAAACACTTTAACCGGTTATTGTAGATAAAGCAAAACACAAAGTGATTCCGTGACAGGTTTTTAGATTTTATTGGCAATTTTATGGCATCACAAACCGACCGCGATTTGATTGTTACGTAGGTTTCGACGACTTGGCGTAAATTATGTTACAACAACTTTATATGGAAGAGAAAATGCCTGGAAACCCGGATGGGGGTGCGACCAGTGTGCACGCCCCTGTTGGGGGGCTGGAGGTCAAGTTACAAAGAGGACAAGGTCATGAAGAGAAATTGGCGGGAAGGAAAATGTCACGTGACTGAACTTGCGGGTCACGTGGGAAGGTACGTTTGTGACGCCATAGTGACTTTTTGTCATTTCGTCGATTTAAAGCCAAAGTTGTAAAAAAAAACTAGAACTTTAAATACATTTTCGTAACGTGTTGTTTAAGCTAATACTCAGCAAAAAATGTACATAAATAGAATGATCAAACAAATGTTAACTTTATGATATGAGTTTTAACAAATAGCAACGATTTCAAAAAAACTGCTTTTTATCCTGCAGCGTTCTGTCTGTTGCGATCCGAGACGATCTACTTGTCAGCGGTGGAAAAGATAATACTGTACGGGTCTGGAATCTTGACAATTGTAAACTAATCCAGACCTTCACAGGACATCAGGTGAGGCAAAATAAGACCTTTGAGTAGATTACGTTGTTCTCCACGGGAACCGTAGTTTGACTTTTTACGATCGAGTCGGGTAAAGAGATTTGAGCAACGTTAAAAAAAGTTTATTTACAAGTTATACAGTACTTAAAAAATCGTGAGGAGCTTAAATCTAGCAACGTGGTGATTTTGTTGCGGTTACCGTCGATTTTCGCGTCAACTTTTTCGTGGAACCATTTTCTGTGTTGAATTAACACTTAGCTGTTGACCGCAATTTACTGATAAACGTGTTAATGTTGCAAATTACCACTTCAATCAATTAATTAGAGGTTTGGCAACAATCTTAAAACGTGCCGCAATGTTGAAATGCTGGATTGCATTTGTTCGCAAATTCGGCTTTTGTATGTGTCATTTAATATCTGGGATTTTTTTATTCCCTGCTAATCTGATAATCTCCCCTGTTGTGTTATCGACTAAAATATAGCCGAACGCAATAACAGAACAATTTTAAATGATTTTAAGTTTACCCGTGTTGATTCTGTCCATTTTTTGCATTCTTGCCATCTTTAAAGGACAAAAATCTGTATTTAGTCAAACTGATTGCTATGTTACAAACAGCAGCAAACCTGATTTTTGTACTTCACAAATGTCGTGTTGCAAAACTTTGCCAAAACCGCAAAGCACTTTGGTTCTTATTAAATCCCCCTATCTTCTTCCACACAGAAAGGAGTTTGGTCTGTAGCCATTGTTTCCCCTCACATGATAGCGAGTGGATCATATGATCGAACCGTGAAGGTTTGGAGGCTCGGGTCTCACGGAGCTTGTTTGAGGACTTTGTTCGGTCACCAAGGCCCGGTTTGGACAATGGTTTGCAAAAAGCACTTCCTCGCTTCCGGTTCCCACGACAGAACGGTAAGTTCCGGTTCCCACGGTCGATTGATAAACTCCGCTTCACATTTGTGACATTTTTTTGTGTGCTACGTTTTAGGCAGTTTATACGAACGCTGGGAAATAGATTCTAATAGTCTATTTTGTTTTTTATGTTATTCCAACCTATTTTGGTCAAATGCGCCCTTGTTCGAAATTAAACTTTCCCTCAATCACTTTTGTAGTTTTATGTTTTGTTTTACATTTTAAGACCAAGTCGATCAATTTGTGTATCCATACTTTTGAGTATGATACAGTTAAAACACACCATTTACATTACTGGCCAAACTTGCTTCTTCACACATTTATCATTTCATCAATTTATAAGTAACTATGCAATATTTTTGATATCTAACTTTAAACGAGCAATTTGCAAAACTTTTTTATTTTTTTCACTTTGCAATATTAGCCATAAAAAGCATAGAACAAAAAATGATACGAAAAAATATCAATAAAAAGACGTAAAAATTCATTGCACCACCACTAATAGGAATGACTACAACGTACAAACCTAAAACAACAACACACAGACAACAAACCTAAAACAACAACACACAGACAACAAAACTAAAACAACAACACACAGACAACAAACCTAAAACAACAACACACAGACAACAAACCTAAAACAACAACACACAGAAGTCAAACAAAAAAACAAGTACAAAAAATTAGCAAAACCACTTTTTGGAAGTTTTAATTTCAGCTGCAGAAAAGTCTGACCTGTGACGATATTCGGTTGTGATGTCACAGTTTAATTGTTTCGTCATACATATAGACCATCATAATAGCCTATGCATCGAATATTATTGATATGTTGTGGTTAAATGACAAAACAGTACCTATTTTATCCAGTTCCACCAAGTAGAATTCAACTACATTTTTAAAATGTCGACCTTGACTTGTTTATGACGTCAGACCTGGCTCTGTGACGTCATAATCTCTTGCTTGGCGCCGTTTTTTTTCCTTCGAAACTGTTACGTAGGCTTCTGAATGTGACGTCACAATCTCAGGCCCGCGATTTGTCCCAGCTTCTTTTAATCCCGAATTTTCGAACAAGTGCGAAGAGCACTGAAGCACACACGACCGAGATCACCATGATTGCGCCAGCGAAGTAAAACACGACTTGGTAATTCCCGGTTATATCGGCAAGATAACCTGGAAAAGTAATAGATTTTGGAAAGAGTGGATAGACAATCGCCAGTAATTCTTAACATAATGGAAAGGTGCGTCAACGAACTTACACAGACACAACAATACAGCACATAAGCACTCACCTTTTTACGAGAATGCAATCTAAACAACAATTACAAGACAAGCACGCAGCTACACAACAATAACAGAACAATCTTACAGGTACACAAATCTAAAAATAACAATCACACAGCGAAACAGCTATAATAACACAAGCTAACAACTGCACAACACTTATGATTCAAGCACACATTTACATTACAGTCACAAAACAAGCATTAAAAAATTTCACAACACAAATTTACACTCTGACCCAAACATTTAAGTCTATTTACCTGTGAGTGGCGGGCCGAGCAGTATCCCAACCCCGCCGATGCAGAAGTAAACCCCGATAGCTTTGGGAAGTTGTGCGATAGGAACGAGCCTTGATATGATTGGAATGCACCAAACCCCGTTAATGCCGTTCCCGATACCGAAACAAGCGAAACAAACAGCGAGAGTGGTAAAACCGTGCGCTGATGGGATGGACAGACCTGACACAGCCATTATTCCTTGCGCCACAGCAAGCCCGATAATTTCATATCCCTTTTCAACTTTCGACTTCGACATCTTGCTGGCGAAATAACCTGAAAAAAAAGGTTTCAAGTTAAAAAAGGGGTTTGAATCCTACATGTTGCTTCGAAAAAAAAACACTTACCATGTACATGAGATAGCACGTCTGTGTTTAGAAATTACAGAAACGACAGGCACAGAAGAAGCACGTTTACTTTTCTATGATCATCGTTTATTTTTTAAAACATTTCATATTTCTGTTTGTTTGACCAGCAGAATGTCTTAAAACCGTCTCCTAACCCAGCGCCGGTCCGCGAGAAGTTCGTTACCGGGCCGTATACTTTTTCAGGTTTAATTTTGGAAAACATTTTGCCCATGTATCCCGGGGATGAAATACTACTTTAGACGTTTTTAAATATTCGTAGTTTTTTGAAGGCCGGTCCGCGATAAAATTTCAGTTTCAAAAACGGTCCGCAGTGCAAAAAAGGTTGCCGACCCATGTCCTAACCGATATTGTTGAACTTAAAGATTTCAATTTTATGTATAAAACCGAATGTACCAAGCTACTTGAATCGTCTGTCAATGTCTACTCGAAATCAAGAAATAAGATTTCTTTTACAAACCTGTAACGAGCTTTGTGAGTCCATCCATGACCGAGAATATGATGAGCAGAACCGCCCCGTGTCTGTTGCTCATTCCTAAACTTTCGGCGTGAACCACAATAAACCAGGTCGGGATGAAGCGAGCGAACATATCCAGGAATCCGAGGAAACAATACAACATAAATCTCCAAGATTGAAATAACTGAAGGTAAGGAAGAAATGAAGACGAAATATCACGTAATAAGTTCTTTTCACATGGCTGGTTTTCTACGTCATGCTCGAATGATTGTTTGTCATGCTCGACGGCTCTCGTATTTGAGTCTGACGTATCGTTTTTGTGTTGTTTATTCTTTTTATATATCGGGGAAATGCCTCCACTTCCGCCGTCGACGAGGTCTCCGTTCCCCGCCAGACTCCGCATCAGCACCGCCTTGTGCGGCGAAATGTGCTTTCGTTTGATCAAAGGACTGGGCAAACTGTACAGCGATCTGCCCTTCACCTCATCAAGGGAGCTAAGACTGATTGTGTCGCTGAACACAATATTCGTCAACGTCTCATCCTTCACAATGACGTCATCAACGATTGCGTCATCATCATCAGTGATGTCATTGTTGTTATGTTTTATGGCGACAGGGCGAAGTAGAGCCCCACACACCACTAAGTGAAGACAGAACCCCGCCATGATGAGAAGTGCCCCTTCTAGCCCGTACACTCCCAGAGCGCTGGTCAGCATTACAGGGAGCAGCATGCCACCTAGCGGCGATCCCATCGACCCGATACCGAACACTAGAGCGCGCCTTTTGTCGAAGTAGATTCCCAGTTGTGAGGTGACGTTGCAATATGCGAAGCCGAAACCGATACCTGTGAATAAACCGGATGAGCGTAATGTAACTGGTTGAGCAACATACATTGGTATATTGACCTATTTAACACCAGCCTTGTAATGACGGTGCAGCTGCAGCGCATTCAGCCATGATTCAACAATTGTACCCCTTGCTTTTTTACACCCCAAAACGTTGCAACAATGCACAGTTATTTCCGATGCTATTGTGTCGCTATGAGTTGTTGTAAAAAGGCAAAAAAACAACAACTTTGAAACAGATAGTTACTGCATAAGCAAGAGCCTTCTGCATGATGAAATGACATTAACTCGGTATTCCGGGCTTGGTGATTGTAATATTGCCAAAGTCTTGTTATGTTTTCTTTCACTAAGCAAACAAACTTTTAACCAAGTAACTGATGTGACCTTTATATCACTGATGATGGCATGAGCATTTGCTAAAACGTTTGAACAATAAAGCATGTCCGCGCTTTTTACGTTGTTTTGGGCCGTTATTTTCATCATTAAACTTTTGAATGGATCCGTATATGGTGTTCCAAACAAACTCTGTTCAGTGCAACCCAGTATAATACTGTGACATTTTTCAACCTCAACAACAAACAATCATCTTCTCACCAGTGATGGCACTTCCCACGTAAACCAGCTGTAATATTGAGGCCTGTGAAACGATGATGATCCCGAAGCAAGATATCAAACCTCCGAACATCATCGTACGGCGTGGACCAAGCCAGCTTGTAACCAGACTTCCCACCAAAGCTGTGGAATAAAATCTTGTTCGCCAAAACCACACAAAACTGCTCCATCGTCACTTCGCATCAGTCTGTGCAGACTTGCGCATATTTTTATTTACAATTTTTTTTCTATTTACATTTTTTTTATTTCGCAGATAGAACTGTTAAGGACTTTTAACCAGGGCGGCGATTTTCGCCTCTAGGCGTTTTTATAGTTTGGTATAGTGGTCCGAATTTCGTTAAAAGTTTTGAAAAAAAGGTCAAAAAGACCCTAGTCCAAATCAGGAACATACATAAACTTCAATACCTTATTGGGCCGCGTATAATGTTAAACAAAGTAATAAATAAACTTAACAGACTGAATGTAAGTATTCAAAAATACAATTACACGAAACAACTTCTTTCGAAACGCAAATTTATCAGTTACACATACAACTTCCAACAATATATCAATGTTATAGTTCCCAACACTTACTGCCACACGAGAAGCATCCAAATATCATTGACGTAATCCATGACGTTTTCGCGTTGGACGAATCATATTTCTGTTGCAAGTCGAGAAAAAGAACGCTCATGCCTCGGGGAATTCCCCACACGATTGCATACGTCATAGTGGTTGCGATGGCAACCGCCCAACCCCAACCTCCGTCCGGGGGCCGATCGTAGACCCTAACCATGTTCGATTGTGATGTGATACCGACTGTGACGTCATAAACCTACTTTGCGCCTGTGACTTCTGTAAAACAATCGAGTTTAGAATTTTGTTTTCTTTCTAACATGAGCATCAAGATTCTCGTGAATTGAAACGGGTTCGAACATAGACTTTATATTTACTGACAAAAACATTAAATTTTCACAGTAATTTGATGATTTGTGTTTAGTTCTGAAACCAGCAGGAAATAGCTCTTGTGATGTAACACTGAGCAATTGTTTGTGCTAATTAATTACCACTTCCGATGTATATTAACCGACCCTCTTTACACACATACACTGTCTGTAAACATACTTTGAGACACAACTTTTTCTAATACTCCCTCGGTCGAAAATCTACATTTCTATCCTGAATACAACGTTCTCCTTTATTCAAAATCACCAACTGCTTTGCAAAAGAACCGCGAATTTCTGTCATCAGCACAAATTGCGACATTACCTTTACCCTGATAAATCCAGCGTTTAGTGGTTTTATGAATCAATGAACCCATTGTCTGGTGACAATTATTTGTCTTTCACGTCACAATGAAATCAGAACCCTTTCATTCATGGTCAAACACAATCTCTTGTATTACAAAATCAAGTAGTCAACTCAATCGAGCAATATCTTCTGATTAATGCGTGAATTAAGTATTGCACCTGTGGCTTAATCCAACTAAAACACTTCGGACAACTTCACTTTGTTTACTTTCTGACTCTAGTCTGGTTATGCTAGTGTGCAAAGTCCAGCTAAACCGGGCTTCATTGCACAAAGCTGAGCAGCAGGATTGCTTGTTGAACGGCAGCACAATTAAATCTGTGAAAAGGTTTGTAGTTTCCAGAAGGCTTGTAATAGTTGATTACGGATGACTCGCTGATGTAAAATCAAAAACGACGTTCTTCTAACGGTTACCAAACAGCTTACAGTTAATGATGAAAATAACGGCCCGAATGAACCGCTTAAATTATTAAACTAAGACAGCTTCGTATGCAATGTTCCAAAGCAACAGATAGTTTTACGAAAACTTCGACACTCCCCAGGTTAGCAAACCACCGCACATTTCCAGCCCATGAGTCAGTACAACATTTCTTCACACTTTTTGTCTGCTCTTATACTTCATCACCCCGTTCAACCATTATTACCTGCCACCTGCTCAAATAGCTGATCTTTGTAATCAGTCCACGCGCCGAACTTTACCCCATTCGACTGCAAGTGCATGTGCAGTCAAATATTACCCGACCCCTGCAACAATGCCATTCTTCGCTTTTTTCTGCCTCCCTGTTTATTTTAATACGCGAACCGGACGTATTTTTCGCACAGAAGGAAACACGAGTCTACAGCTTGGCACGTTGCAACGGATATCAAGATTCAAACGCCATATGCATCTCTACGTTATCCAACATACGACAAAATTCATAACGTCATGTACAACTCTACGTCATTTAACAAAGGGCCAATAGATACGACATACACAGTCATACATCGTTCAACAAACGTCGCTATTAAAACGTCATAAACAGCTCTATCTCGTGCTCCAAACGTGACACAACATGTCAGATCCATACACCACCAATCGTTGTGCACACTATTGACACACGAATATTGCTCTCCCAGCAGTTTGTATTAACCGACATTTCTCCGTCCCATTTACCACATATAGTTCCATTCCATCTGTCATTAGACTTTACGTGTGCCTTCTAAATGCTTCCTGTCAGTTGCAGGAAACTGTCCTCCCGTACCCGACCGCCTGTCATACTACAATGCTTGAGAAGCGTTTTGCTCGGGGCGACGCAGTTAGCTGCTTACATAAGTCGCAGTTTTTTGGAAAGTTTCGACAGCATAAACATGAACATTCACAAACCTATAGCTCGTTAACTAGTTGCATCATCTGCTGCCTGAGTACCACCTTACAGTATGAACACATGGAAAACATACGCTTAAATTCAATTATTACTAGCTCGCACAATAGTTCATCTGCTACCACCTTAGAGTTTATAATTAATGCAATTATGACATCACAGGTGAAGTTGTGGGACATGCGTCATTGTTTGCTGCACCGAACATTGAAGGGTCACGGTTCAGCTGTGTTTGCAATGGACGCCGATGATAACATGCAGATGCTGTTCACCGGTTCTGCAGACAGGGTACGTATTCAGCAGTGACGTTGTGACGTGTTTGCGTTTAATTCTTTTCCTTTGTTTATCGTGCACTGTACTACGCGCGTTCAGTGTTATTTGCCCTGATGGAGGCGACCTGTATAGGACGTCGAAACGTCGGAATAAAAACACAATTGCCAGAAGAGTTCCATAAACTTGACCAGTAGTGACTTCATTATTACATGGTACGACCTGCCAACGATGTCGTAGCGATATGATCTAGAAATACAACCTAATATGACGTAACATTGAACACTGTGTGTTTAAAATCGAAATTGCGGCTTCGATCAAGCGTGAACGCGTGTCCAGTGATGCGTAACGGCATTGTGTTTTTCTGACGAAAGCTATATCATTATGACGTGAGAATCGTGTGAACACAAAACCACTAGTGCGTGGCGAAGCTATGAAAATTTCAACCACGTGGAACGAAACACAGATAATGTGGTGAATATGTCACAATGAAGTAGTGAATACGTCACAATACAAACCGATTTATAGCCATTGTTGTTGTCAACCATTTAAATTTGAAGTCACGACTCGATATAGGTTTGAACAAAATTTGAACATCGAAATTTATAAAAAAGTTGTGTTTTTGTGAAACAAACGACGATTGTTTAAAATGTAACGTTTAGTTTTCTCTACATTGCCATAAAGCTTTAGTTGAAGGTCATTTATGTGATGTCATAATAACAAAAATCACAAAGTGTTTTTGCAGAAAAAAGTTTCACTGCATTAAGTTCGCTTGCAATTCCCTACTACTGCAACTCCAAAACAATGGTCTTTCTGGTAATATATTACAAAAATCACAAGCTATTTCATTTTGTCTATTTAATAAAAAACGTTTGCATTTTGGCCAACTGATTTTTGCACACACTAACAACCAACCAAAACATCAGATTTTATTTAAACAACTTTACCCATCAACTAGTTGCGGACTCTGTGGTGGCCAGCAATTATAAACTTGGCTACTAACCCCGTGGGATCTAGTTATCCTTCACATAATAACGTCCATGTGGCCGATCCTATAATGAGCAAATGCCCACACTATTTGACCTACGCGATCCTGGCAACCAGCAAAAAAAGGCTCCAGCAACCAGGCAAGGGGTTCACTTTAGACCCCAATATCTCGCAATCCAAACAAAGCTGAACAGAAAAATTTTAACACAATACTTTTCAAAGCATTAACAAACCATTAATGGCACTCGTTTGAAAAAATATTAAAACCACGAATATTAATACGCTTATAAATATGACTGCTTAATGTTCTTCGATACGTTCCGAGGCATAAAAGCCAATGACATATTCTGTTTCTGCAGAGCATGCCGTTTTCAAAAAGCCCCAACTGGTTATTCTAAGTTCGGGGGCTCTGCCCCGAATATTAACTTGAAGTTCATAACTCGCGCATAATGCCGTCGTCCCCGCTCGCCAGCAATCAATGACGCGCGACAGCTCAAAATGTCGTAAAAGATATTTTTCATATTTTTTCATAGTCTCATATTTTAGTTTGAAACTTATAAATTGTATATTTCAACTTGTTTTTGTGCAAGTTAGGACTTGTTTTTCTGGGTCAAAGTTGTTTACTTGCACCTTGACTGAACGTGCGCTGCGTGGGGCGATACCTGCGACGCGCGGTTCTTCTGTTCCGCATCTCCGTGCTCCGAGGCGGTCAATGGTTTGTTAATGCTTTGAAAAGTATTGTGTTAAAATTTTTCTGTTCAGCTTTGTTTGGATTGCGAGATATTGGGGTCTAAAGTGAACCCCTTGCCTGGTTGCTGGAGCCTTTTTTTGATGGTTGCCAGGATCGCGTAGGTCACTATTTGCCTAATCATATTGCTTTCCTTCATAAGGTAACATACTTAGCAAGGAAGCTACTGACTTCTCGGCGAACTTACATACACAAAGCAACAATTAACCTGCAGTTCAGTAATTGAATGCATGTATTCAACAATGTCATGCTTCTGCCTGCAACACAATGCAACGTATATCCTGGCTCCTGCACCATCTCTGCACAATGCAGCGCACATCGCCACTTCCAATCTATCACGTCATAATGTAAACGCCGCCACCCCTCTCTCCAACAATAGACTTGCTTGTAATCCAAACTCGACATCACTCAAGTGGCATTATGACGTCACTGTGACCTCTCTGCCGTCATATTCACCTGTGACGTATAGGTGATTGTTACCACAAAAAGGCGATACAGTGTTTTGGAATGTCACCTCTGTCTGTGTTTCGACTCCAGTACTTTGTGGTTTTAAGTCACGCCACAATTGTGACGTTTGACAAAGTTGGTTGTGATGTCACTGCATATACCGGATGCAACATTGTTGGTATGTTTATAGCAAAAGTTAAAGCTTACATACATATCGCCAAATAAATTGCTCATCTCGTGAGTTATTAGGCTTAAACTCAATCCAGGCTTGTGGTATGTAAACACTTCGTTGCGAAAATAACTCGCAAATTCTTGATACTTGACGAAACCCCAACCAAATTTATTCACACGAAACAAAACAGTACATCAATATGCCGTCACAATTGATTAGCAGACAAAGGTGCATCGGTGTTGGTTCTACCTGTATTGTGCTTATCTGTCCTTTTGTTTGCAGAGCATCCGCATTTGGCGTGTGTCGGACGGTCAATGTGTGCGAGTTATATGGACCGGGGAGAAATCTTCCATCATGTCGCTCAGCTGTCAACAAAACCTGCTCGCTAGCGCCTCTGGTGGACGTGTCACTATATGGGAGCACTCGACCGGAACGCGCATGCGCACTTACAAGGCGCACAAGAAACGGTTGAGTGATTTTATGCTTTTACAGTTGCTCATATAAAGTTTACCTTTTTTGGCTTTTTTGGAAAGATGCGGATCTTTACAATGTTTTATGCTACTCCGCGTAAATGTAGAAAATTATTATTCCTGATTTCTCAAATTTTTGATTCAATCACTTCGGTTACGTGATTATGCCAAAGAAACAAAACTGCGATTGGAACCATTTTATTTGGAAATTGTGTTTACCGTTTGTCCCTTTTCCGCAGTTTTGGCCACATTATATAGTTGATCACATTTACTTTTTGTTCAGAATTGAAAACGTAAAATTGCGGATTACCGACTCAGCAGCCCCCTCTGGTGTTTTGATCACAGCGGGAAAAGATGGAAAAATTAAATACTGGAATATTTACGGGTGAGATTTACAACATGTGAGGCAATCCATTATGTTGTTGTGTAACATGTATCTGATTACAAATACATGCAATGTTATTCGCAGCATACAACTATTAAGTAAAAGCCCAAAATAGCGGTTTTCCAATTATTACAGAGAAATACTGTAATATTTTTAGGCAACTATTCTTGTAAAAACTCGTAATTAGGAACACTACACTCTTGAAGAGTAAATTAATCATAAACATTACACAAGTTATTTGGCAGTAATGTTTTTGATTAACCTCGTAATTCTTTTGCACAAATGCATGTTGGCTTAGAATTAACTTGAAATTTAGTCTTGGCTAAATAATCGAAAACACAAGTAAATTCGAACAACCATTTCCCAAGCTGGGGGACTTGATAATTTCGATATATTTTATGAAATTTCGTCTCGTGTCACTTTGTTTCAGTCGCGGCAAGGTCAACCAACTTCAAGGTCACGGTTGCCATGTCAACGCGGTCACGGCTGACGCAACGAGGATCGTCAGCGCTTCCTATGACGAAACAATACGGGTTTGGGATTTTAGCGATCTGACGCGATAAACCGTTCCATGACGTAACAATACTGTGACGAAGTAGAATTTTTAGATTGTCAAACTTTAAGCTGTGAAATTTTTTTTTAAGATTTTTAGAATTTTTTACTGTTTAGCTGTGAAACTTACTATTTTAAGTTCGTAATTGCGTTTCCTAGTTTTTATTTGTCGCCTATATTGCATGTTATTACCTGGCTGCCTTGTACGAGATATAGCTACCACTATAGGTTCTATGCATATCTACCGAACAGCCACAGTAGTACAACGGCCATATTTATAAAGCGGCGATATTAATTATTTACGGAACTCCTGATCCTTCTGTGCAACAAAACACTATCTCTGTTAACATAGTATTGGAATAATTCAAATCGGTTTAACTAACATCTGACTTAGAAAATGTTTAGGAATCAATTCTATTTGTAAATTTACAATGAAACGTTACTGCAAATATTAAAGACAACGCCCAAAAAATTATATCGTCAACTAACACAACTAAACTTTGGGGCGGTAACTTGGCCGAATGGCCTGGCGCGCCTGACCCACATACAAAAAAACCTGATCGGGATTCGTCCCCGGGTGTGTCCTGGGTTCGAGCCCCGTGAACGACAAAGAGCAATTATTGTTGGAAAAAAATACAATAAAAAACAACAACACTTAACTTAAAAATGTTTAGGGATCAATTCTGTTGGTAAATTTAAAATAAAATGTTATCAAATTCAAGGAAAACGGCCCAAACTTTGTATCGCTTTAACATTTTTTCCCAAAAATCGCCCCAAGCCACATCATCACATTAGTTGTAAAGCATCTTTTATTTCTATTCATTTTGCGAATCCCACTAACGGATCCAAAATGGCGTCCACGTCTAAACAGTGCTGAGGTTTGACATTGTAATGACCCGGTACACGCGTAGGTGAGGATTTACACAGGTTTGGTGGTCACAACGTGTAATTAACTTAGTTCAAAATGAGATTAAGTGAAGTGGCTCGTGCCTTGCTTCGCCATCCCCGGCTGACGGACGATGCTTGAATTGTGGTGGAAGGTAATTGCGCACATTTGCGGTAAAAACGACCCTCGGTAACTTTTCACATGACGCGCGTTATTGCTCATAGAACGTCGAAATAAGGTGATGATTTTTTGTAGCTGAATTTCTAATGTAAATTTAATTAATTTTTGTAGCACATAAAAGTTGACCGATAAAATCAGTAAATCCTGTATGATAACAAAATAAATATTCCAGGGTATTATTTTATTTCTATAAATGAAAAAATATTTTCATACAAGAACAAACGTACATAATATGTCAAGTGAAAAACTGTCTACAGTTTCTTGTTTTGAAGTTTTTTTACAAATATTCCAAAGCCTGTTTTAGTGTTTTACACATTTTTGGAAATGGGAAATATATCAATTTATTTTGCTGTAACGTAATAACAATTAGGTGTGTAAACAAACAATAATTCTTTGTTTACTTCGATTGTTCACGATTCGTTTTCGAAGGCGGTGATTGTCATTCCATTGTTTAATTGTTTCTTTGAAATTGGGCAAGTATTCCTAGTATGTTAATTGTTACCTCATTGTCAATTTGCATTTACATTCTAATCAACAATTAACCATTGTTTCCCAACACAATCAATGAAGAATACGAACAAACAATTAACATAACCGAAAGGGCTGATGCTTACAGAAATAACGTTTATGTATGTTGGCACTTTTTTGTATTTTCCTATGTTTTGTACTAACTTACAAGTGCCAAATATTCAATAAATTGTGTTTAGCAAATAGGACGAAAATACTGTGAAAATTTTGATGACATGTTTGGTTTTTTACATCAAGTTATTTTTTAGCTGATTTTTCTGACGTACAGACTTCCCTACTGTGACGTTTTTATGACAGATTTTTTTGGGTTTACCTAAACTTTGTGATTTATTTTTGTGTTTTATTTGTTGCGTCTTAAATTACGTTTTTCTTCTACATTTTGGTTTATTGCAAAACATGTTTTCAATTTTTTTGCAAAAAAAGATTTTTCTTTCTAAAGAATTAGGAACTATTTATCGTTGTTTACAAAATAAAACGTTTTTTTAATTTGAGAAAAATGGCAAAAATTTGACTTCGTCATTGTTCGTGAAACTAATTAAACCTACAAGATTGATCGACTCAAGTGCGATTACGTCAGCAGTGGTTGTGTTTCTATATTTGGTTGCAGCGAAGTTCACAAACCTGTCTCGAACTCCTTATAACCCTCCCACCTAAACCGCCTTGCTCCGACCACACACACAGAAAATCACGTAAATTGGTGTCGGAAAGAATTCTTCCGTGATTTCACCAAAACATGCCTCTTTAAATCTTGACAAGATACGAAGTAAGGTCAGGAAATCGCCTTATTTGTGAAAATTTAATTTAAATCATTGTACGTAAAATTACGTTGTAATGTTTGTTTATTTTTTCGTCTCAAGAACTTTTTTCTTTTACCTCACATTCTTGTTTGTTTTGAAACGTCGCTTGAGAACAGGAAGAAACCATTACTTTCAATTTATAAAAAGTTTCACCAAAACAAATATATGTTTTGTTTAGTTTTGCGAATACCTTTTTAAATGCCTCATTTTTTTCAGTCAACTATTTATAAGTGTTTGCAGTAACAAAATCTAACATTCAATAATCTTAGATATTTTCGACATGTTTATTGAATGTTGGCTGTTTGTCATCAAAATTTCACAAATTTGTGGCGAAAACCAATTAAACTGTTTTTCAAAATTAATTAAAACCCGTTGGTCTCTGACTTGTGTCGATTTTCGACAAAAATTGTCACATTCTTTAAAGATTTTATAACATAATAATCGTGATTGTGTCTTAATAAAGGAAACCGGGTTTTGGAATGCGGCAATTTTGTGCCAGGTTCTGCCCTGCGCCGCCTGGCGAGTAAATAACCAACCTTGACCGGTGAAATTTGCACTTTGTAAAAGTCGAAACCTTTTGAAAGCATCAATTGAAACTAGGGGGACTTTTCCAACATTTTAACAAATCAAGACTTATATCAACTTTTTTCAACAAGAACTGTTTTTCACAAACACGATCTAGTGTATTGGCTGACTAAACTTCGTATCACCCATTTCTCTTCATATACATCGAGGGACCGGTGCTGCGCGTAGGTTACGAATCCAATGATTATTGGAAACTTGATTTTTTGCGGTATATTGCAGATACAACCCAATCTACAAATGGATGAAAATCGAAGCGTTAGATTTCTCCAAACTTTATCCCAATTTACAAAAGTCTTTCTAAGACATTTTTTTTCCAAACTAACGAGGTAAATACAGGATTTTCCTAAGATGTATTTGTTTGTACTCTGCAATTCGCTATTGTTGTTTACTTTTATATTTTTTGTTGTCTTTGATCGACCACCATTGTTTCTAATGGTAACGTAGCTTAGTTCTGACACCCGTTACTTGATATAATGTCAGATTCAGCTTTAACACAAGACATTGGACAAACATTGAAGAACAAAAATGTGATGCCAACAACTTTAATGAAAACATTTCGAAGGACGTTGGACGAATCATGTCGGCATTTGTTTCATCAAAGCAGACAAAGATCGTCGAGACCACAAAATCCAAAAACAGTCTACCATTACGCCGGATATTTCGACATTTTCGTCGAGTTGCGAACTTGTTTCAGTTTTAACTGTTGCTTTTGACTTGCAGGTGCAGGCTGTGGTTATTTATAGAAGATATCGGCACGATCTCGATGTAAACTTTCCAATCTTGGCCTCATATCAACTTAATTGTTGTAAAAGGCTAAAGGTTAGCTCGCAATCAGATATAACTCGTAATTTATCTTGACCGCCACCTGGAACTGGCACACGTTCGTGCGTGATGGTCACTTCGCTACAAACATTGTTTTTTTTCGAATAAGTTTGTAAAACTGCAAATTTGGGCTGAAGAAATCCGCTTTGAGCATTCCAATAGAAAATGCTAAACAAAACCTACACTGGGTTGCATATAACTTTGCCACAAACAACGTGTTTTTGACAGAATGACTTTATTGTATTGAAATGAAACTGCCAATTTTGGACTTAATCGATCTGACTTGAATGCCTACATAAACCTACATTGATTTGCACATTTACCATCGTATGTTGTGATGCTTGAAATCAAATGAACGAAAGTTCTGGCAAAATTAACATTCGCGGTTTTAACAGGTCCCATTAACATTCCATCAGCAATTGGTTTGACGAGGTTTTCAAATTATGCAACCTCGCATTATTACAATTATCATCTCATGAATGACTAAGCATGTTTGGCATTTGTGCTTACCTTTTTCAGCAAATATTCACAACTGTTTGATTTCCAGACATGAATAAGTTTAGGAGTGGTTTATACAGATATCATGCAAAGGATTTTCGTTACTTTGTCCAACCGTCAACGTACGCTTTAATTCCTTGTTAAATTAATTTAAGTTGGATCCCAATCTCTCATTACACAACCAAACGAGTATTTGTTGAAAAAAATTGTGTTGTATGACGACTTTGGCTGATTGAAAGACGTGCAACAACTCATAGCCCACAGTAACTGACGGCCTTAACTTTTTGAGTTCAAATTTGCAAATGCACTTTTTACTTTTCCCGAGTTGAACTTTGTGATATTTATCACGTCTGCAAAACGTTGAAATGTTAAAGTTTTGGCACTCCTTGCTTTACATGGAAATCACGTCAGTTGTGCTCTTTAAATGTTTCAGGTTTCAACACAATAACATCATCCCACACAAATATCGCCTGGGGGGCTGGATTCGGCCTCGCCACTATAAATATCCACAATGAGATCTGCACCTTCGCATTTCGGTTGAGTTTGCAAATGAAGTGTCAGGAATCAGGTCAGCTCGATGTTGCCCAAAAAACTTACGAAACCATAAAAGTATAACTGTTTTCGTTTCCGTATCAATGGGACATATTGGTGAAGAGTGGCTCGGGACAATTTGAATTTTTTTTTATTTCGAGGTCAACATTTATGCCGACGAAGTGATGGTTAATTTAATGTAATTGTACATCTAAACAACTTCTTATTTTCCAGAACTGAATTACCAAATTTAAATTGACAAAATGAAGCTGGTTGTTTGTGTTTTCATTTTCTTGGGCATTCTATCAGCAACAGAATCTGCTAAAAGTAAGCGTATTTCTAAATTTATATGTCGATCATGTATTTTCTGGCACGTTTGCATAATGTTGTAAGCATACACTTGTCTAAGAAAATTTTAGGATAGCTGTCTGCAAATGCTTACTAACATTTTGCTCTTCACAGGATCCCGAAGATTGCTTCAAAACCCGAGCGTGCACTCGTCAACTTGCGAGGCCCCATTATGGAATTACTACACCGGAGACAATTGGCCGCTAGCGGGCGTGCTTGAGACAACCAAACCGAAGTTCGTGCTTCGAATCAAAGGTTTGGATTCAGAGGGCAGATACAGACCTGGACGAAAACACACCGGTATGTTACGTCATAAACCCATTATGCTGTATAAACGAGTATTACTCTTCGAGCAGTTTTTATCATAAACAATTGACGTTTCGACGTCCCATACGAGACGCCTTCATCAGGGTAATGGCATATCTTGCAAGACAATGTTCTAAAAAGCGACAATTTTGCATGTTATGACGACATAAAGTAAATTTGTAATGTCCCAAATCGTAATGTTTACGTCATAAACCCATGACGTTGTATGTTATGACGACATAAAGTAAATTCGTAATGTCCGAAATCTTGATGTTTACGTCATGAGCCTGATGATGTAATTTTAGTTTCAATGAAGAAATTGTATTTTTTCCGCAGTTTCTGTACGAATGACGAAGCATAACAAGAAAAGCAAGAAACCCATCAAGATCACTGGTTTCTACGTCATGTTAGAAAGAGTCGGTTCGATTTTGGAAGAGTGTGGAGGTCAGGGAGTGTTTAAAACCTCCAAAGCCAAAAGTCTGAAGACTGCATCGCCCCCTAGCGGCTGTAACCAACCGCTTATTCTGGACATTGGCAAGCGACAAGTGAAATTCGGAACTGGAAAGTGGGTGGCGCCCACGTGTGGCGATGTTATTATGAGGTAAATATTTTGTTAGTCACAAGCGTTATTTTTTAATTTTTTTTTTAATTGATACCAATATGCTTATAATCTAAAAACCAGTGTATAAACCGAGGCCAAACAGAATCAACCTTTGTATACAGTATTTTCACACAATATATATTTAACCAAATGTTTGTGGCCTCATCCTCAGTTCCTGTGAGTGAATGCAACATTGTTATTAAAGCAATAAAATAGTAAAACATTAAAATGGTAAAACAAGCTGTCAGTGTGTTGTATCGCTCACAGGAACTGAGAATGTCATAAGGAGAGCATTTGGTGAATGCAATTCGAACTAGACTATATAACCAATATACTTGTTACATCACAGAACATATATTCGTGGATCCGACAGACGAATTTATAATGACGCTGACGGTTTGGATGAAAGATATCAAACTTTGACAAAACGACTCAGTCCGTCCCTGCACTGAATACGGAAACAAACAAACGAAGAATGATTGTTTAACAGCTTTTTGTTTTATTCTTATTTGTGCTGTTGCAGACCATTGTACAAGCTACGACCCTTTTCACATCGGGCCATAACTGTACTGAATATTGTCTACAATTATTTTTTTTTCAAAATAACTACATTTTTGTACATTTTTGACTGCTGTTTCGATTTCAGTTTAAATTAAACCGTTGTTTTTTAAAATCATTGTTGTATTAAATAAAAAAAATATTATACTTGTAAATTTTAATTTTTGTGTAAAATTATTTTTAATGAAATTTTAATTTTGGAATGTGATAAACCGTAATGTGATGTTTGCGCACCTTTTCAGACCCTTGGTCAACTTTTTTGTGTTTTGTTGTTTCATTTCTGATGTAAATGGTGTAATGTTTAACATTTTGACGTCGCCAAACTCTTGCCAGTCAAATTTCTCATTGATTTGACCTTGAAGCTGACCTCAAAGTTACACTATTTGTAAAATAAACACAACACACCCAAAAACAACTGCGACCTTTCCAGTTCTATGAATAAATATTTTAAGAATGCCAAGTTTAAGGGCAGAGACTGATATTTTTGCCAAATTTGCGTTTGCTTGAATTTCTTGGAAAACGCCTTAAAATTTGCACCGCGGCCTAGATCTGACCAATTTGCAAATTGCGCACACAAAGCTCAGCCATATTTGGCATTGAGCCGGCCGTTGCACGCAATCATAGCCGGGAATTGTTTACAAAACCTCTTGCCTCGCGTGCTAAAACTTGGAATGACGCGCCACGCTCCCCAGTTGCGATTAAAATATTTCAGAATTATTACGTCAATGCGGCGACCACAATGAGGCTCGGTATTTGTTTGTTCAGCGAGCGTTCAGCTGTCATTCACACTTCTTACTACTCGACGAATTGCTTTCATAATGACATTGCATCTTGAAATTTTTGCACCTTGGATTTCACCCGGCACCTTGCGCCTTGCACCTGATTGGTGCACCGGCTTGCCGGCAGCAATGTGACGTCATAATTGACGTTGTGTCGCATCAATCAAGCTGCTTTATACCCTGCT